>NW_027526352.1:1901224-2381239 GCF_048455015.1 Haemaphysalis longicornis | reverse complement strand
AATGTACAGCACACGGCCGAAACAGAACAGAAACGCAACATCAGGAACCTGTTTTAAGTGGCAGCCTGATGCGAGGCAGTGCAAGTCTGCAACTCGTTACCTAAAAGGCAGCTTCTCGGTTGCTCATTGGTCAAACTCGTGCGTTGAGATCGGCGAGTGTTGTATACACAGGTGCAGAAGGCTTGCAACAGGGCACACCGTGTTTCATCACTGCTCTGTCAGCGTGACTTTATCCCTCCACATGCTGTGCATGTTTCTGTCTTTGTCACACGCTATTGCTTTTTTTGCTCACTTCAACAATTGCAGGCGGCATAGAAGAAAAAAAGATTGAATCATTTCAGCAGATGCTGCAGCAGAATGAATGTTGAATTGATTGATTGATTGATTGATTGATTGATTGATTGATTGATTGATTGCAGGGTTTATTTATTTATTTATTTATTTATTTATTTATTTAAGTACCTACATTCGCCCGAGGGCATTACAGTAGGGGGCATTCGCACAAGGCATAAAGAATTGCGCTTAACAGTTTCAAACGCTACAGTCGAAAAAAGTTAAGAAGTAAATAAAATGTACAAGCAAACAACAATATGAAAACAAATAGGCATAAGCACCACAGTGCACGATATGTGGTAAGGACTGCTAGCAAGGCATGAAAGAGGACATAAAAAGTCACAAAACATGGCTTAAAACAGGGCATATACAAGACAGATGTTTAAAACATTGCAAGAAGGGAAAAGCACAAACGCAGTAAGTTACCATTCACTGAGTAAATGCTGGGTTAACAATTCAAAAAATTTATCGCCGCTTATCATCCCCATGACGTGTTGCGGAAGGTGATTCCAATGCTTGATGGAACGGGGAAAGAAAGAATTCATAAAAATTGAGGTACGCGCAGCTACTTCTCTTATCTTAAATTGGTGGTCTCGCCGAGTAGATATGTAGTTTGGTGGTAGTAAATATAGATTCCTGGTAACGGCATTGCGCTGAAGCTATACATCACGAAGGAAACAAATGCGAAAACGTGTCCGACGCAAAGAAAGGTTAGGCCAGCCAAGCGAGTTCTTTATTTGAGTAATACTTGTAGGAAACTGGTAATTATGAGTTACAAATCGAGCAGCACGATTCTGAATTGATTCTAGGCGGTCGATAAGGTTTTGAGTGTGGGGATCCCACACAATGCATGCGTACTCGAGTATAGGCCGAATATTTGACAAGTATAGCCGTTCCTTTACCTCCTGAGGTGCGTGTCTAAAATTTCTACGAATGAAGTTAAGAGTTGATGATGCTTTAAAAGACACGGCTTCAATGTGACGGTTCCAGGTTAGATCAGCTGAAAAGATTACTCCTAAATATTTAACTTCGTTCTTTTGTGGAATGGGCACGTTATTCAAACTGTATTTTGCTGGGAGAGGCACGTGTTTTCTAGAAAATCGAATGTGTTGGCATTTACTGATGTTCAAGGGCATACACCATGTGCAGCACCATGAATGAATTTTGTCGAGATCTGATTGTAGCGCCAATTTATCCGAATAGTCATTAACCTTTCTGTATAAGACGCAGTCATCTGCATAAAGCCTGATTTTTGACTGAATGCCCTGGCCTATATCATTAATAAATATCAGAAATAACAATGGCCCCAGCACTGACCCCTGAGGAACACCAGAAGAAACAGATTTTATGGCTGATTCGGTTCCATTGACAACAACTTTTTGATAGCGTCCATCGAGGTAGCAGTGGAGCCATTGAAGAATATTTTCGGGTAATCCCAGAAAAGACAGTTTGTGCATAAGAAGTACATGAGAAACCTTATCAAACGCTTTTTGAAAGTCCAGCAATATACAGTCGGTTTCACGGCCACGGTCGTAAGATTGCAACACGTCATGGGAAAATTCTATCAGCTGAGTGGAGCAAGAATGCTCTACCCTAAATCCGTGCTGATAATCTACAAAAAAGGTATTATTTTGAAGGTGACGAAAAATGCTCGAATACAATACGTGCTCCAAAATTTTGCAGCATACGTTTGTCAACGAAATCGGTCTATAGTTTGATACGGAGTTACGTGGGCCACTTTTGTGCAACGGGACAATGTTACCAATTTTCCAGTCTTGTGGAAGAATAGAACACGCTAAAGATAAGTTATATAACAACACAAGATACATAGTCAGAACTGGGGCACAAGTCTTAAGTACAATGTTTGGGATACCATCTGGGCCCGGAGCAGCGTTAGTTTTCAGGTTCTGCAGAAGCTTGAGGACCCCGCAACTGTCTACTATAATGTTGGGCATGCTATCATATGAAGGGCATGAGTAGCCAGGCATATCCTGGGGAACAGCCTTTGAAAAAACAGACTCAAAGTAGTTGTTTAAACAGTTAGCCTTGTCAGCATCAGCAGAAACGGAAACATCATCGTACGTTAGCAATGGAATGCCGGTATTATCTTTACGATTAGAGTTAACAAATTTCCAAAACTCTTTGGGGTTATGTTTTATTTTTGAACCAAGAGAGAGGAAAAACTCTTTCTTGGAAGTTTCGATCTTAAGCTTTATTTCAATATTCACCTGCTCTAGGGCAGCAGGTGAATATTGCTGACTCAACGCAGCAAGTGAACAAGCTGACTCAACGCAGGCGACGAGTCGCGCCGCAGTGGAGGGCTCCGGATTGATTTTGACTACCTGGAGATCTTTACGTGCGAAAAAATATTGTACACAGGCGGATTTGCTTTTACCCTCCATTAGAACAGCGGGCGCCGGGACCGGGAATCAAACCCGTGTCCTTGTGCTCGAGGGTTGAGCAAACGCCAGCACTGAAACTGTTCCCCTAATGAGCAAGCCTAGCCTAACAGTGTTCATGTGTTCTCAAGCCACAGGAAATTTCTGACTGTTGCTTGTGAAACGAGCTGTTCGACAATATGGAGCACACGCAATAAGACAACGAGCTCGGCTACTTAGTTTTTTCATGTTGACTCACAAATTTTACATTTAAAGGGATTTTTTTCGGAATAGTATGGTAATCCAGGAACTCCCCCGGACGGGGCACCTTGAGCAATCTTGGTGACGGTACTGGCAATACCGCGGACCCCAAGCCCCCAAACATAAGCTGGATCCAACCGTGGCGATGTGATTATAGGTGGAGGGTTAGAAACCACGAACGGTGGCCGTCGGAGCCCAGGTCAAGCTCCGGCGGATGGGCTCCCTGTCTGTTCACCAGGCAGGGAGCTCCGGGACCTCTTTGACCATCAGGGTAAAGTCAAAGAAGAAAGTACCCCCGTCCCCTGCTTCTATACTATGATATATGGCATTTTCTAAACCCCCCCTCCCCCCCCCCCCCCAGACGTGATCGGCCCCCGAAAAGGGGCCGCACCGAAGTTTCATTCCCACCTCTGTCAACAACCGTCCTTTCAACAAACATGAATAACTATTCTCGTTTTCTTGTGATCGAGTCAGCTGACCCAACGAGACCCGTCGCTTCACTGTCGGTATTCCTTGTCTCGAAATTTTCTACCCTGCACATCCTACGCCACCTCTTCGTTGGACACTGTTCACGTGTGTCACCTCAAAATCTACCAGACGCCGACCGTTACCGACCCTCACCCAGAAGGGTACGACACCTTCCCCGACATTTGTGATACCATGTAGCTCTAGCAGATGCGCTGCAAACGAAGAGGGCGAATTAACGAGACTTGGGTCATTGTTAGATCAACAAAGAGAAAGAGTACCTTCTTCGGTGGACTCGTGGAGAGTCTAGTCCCTATTAGTTATTTGGCGCATTTGACGCTGTGAGACCACTCAAAACAACTAATTGACCCTGGGGAACACTTAAAGTTTTTCAGCCATACTCAAATTTTCATTTGTGAACAGTATAAATGTGAGCAGAAAAAGTAATATTTTATTAGCGAGAAAGAAAGACAGCATAACTGTTTGATGAAAGGCCTTCCAGATTAGTCACACAAATAAAGCGTTTGCGAAAATTTCCCATAACGGTTTTTAGGCGAGTTCGTTTACGGCTTCAAGAAATAAAAAAAGGGAAGAGGACGTCGAAAAGAAACACAAGAAGGCTGGGCAAGCGTTCCGTCTACTGCACGTGTTTCTTTGTCCACATCTTTGGGCTCTTGTTATTTTTGGGTCTGTCATGTTAGGATGTCTCCATGTAGCGTATATTTGTGGGGAGAATATTTACATCGCTGTATAATTTTACAGGAAGTTCAATTTCATGCTCCGCGTTTACGCCTTGTATTCAATTCTGATAGCCCGCTGCTTAGCTTAGCTAGGGGACCGAAAGCATGATACAAATAATGTTGGGGAATATTGTTTGAGATGAGAGCATACTGTTAGCCCTCGAGCGTCACTCAACCAAAAGAAGCGCCGCACTTCCTAAAAGCTCCGTCCAAGGATTTTTGATTAAACCTTCCAATCGTCGCATGCAGGCCGAAACACCTGACCGAAATCTTCAGTATTAGAGCCAACCTCCCACCAAACACCGGCAGGTGAATTGGCTAGTGGCGATGACACCGCTCGGACCCTTATTGCTGACAATAATTGCACCGGGTCAAAAAAGTAAGAAACAAGAAAGGCTGTAATTCCTACCTAAAGGTATGGGAATCAGAAAACTGTCCACCTTCTTCCAGCAAGCCAGTGCAATACGTGTACTCTAATTACTTTGAACAATACGTGCAGGCTGGAATTGTTCTGTTCGTTTATATGAAACAACAGACCCCTAGTAACAAACGTCGGTGACTGTTTTATTGTAGTGAAGCGATAGGACAAAGAAGCACTGAGGCTTTATCAAACAGAGCAGAATTTGCAGACGCCCTCGATATAAAGAACGCAAATCGTCCATGGGCCCGCGTCGATGCCCCGATGCTACCTTCTGCAAGGCACGAAGGAAGCTAAGAAATCTATGGGCACAGGGAAGATGATGTTAGAGTTCTTCTCGGCGGAGATGGTGTTCAGTGTCTCAAGGTAACGCAGCTGCAGTGCGGCAGGGCTCAGGGCCATCGTGTCCGTGGCGTCCTTCAGCTCCCGGGAGGCCTTCTGCTCGCCTTCGGCTGCAATAAAGTGCGCAAGGGCAAAGCAATATGTGGAACTACGCATCGACAGCCATCTCTTCAAATTGAAAAAGGGTCGAAAGCCCATACATCGAAACTCTGCTTCACACATTGTATTTCTCCCATGGAACACATAATCGTACTCTAAAGCTTTTTAATCGGTTGGCACTGAACTCAAAAATTTACTTTGTATTGAAAATGACCTTTTATACGTGCTACCAACAAGTTCTACAAAGTTGCACACCATCACGCCTATCCCATCAGCAGCAACTTTTCGAAACAAACGAAATTAGGTTCTTATACATTACCAACCAAGGTAGCTTTCTAGGGTGGTTTTCCAAATATCACCTTTCCTTGTGGAAGATATCCACGGTATGACGACTGCTGCTACATTTTATTAGAATAGCACCCTAGTAACTAGAAAGCGGAGTAAAAAACGCGTCATCTTACAAGCAACTCCTGACATAGGTTGAAGATGAGGTACATAAATGTGCTAAGCAAAATATTTGTTATAAGATCACCACACAGGTAAAAAAAATGCACAAGTGGTGGGTGTAAAGCAGACGCCACAAAACGATGGTGTAGGAGATTTCTCTCTCAGTTAACGTTTTTATCTACAACGCAAACAACCGGACTTTGCATATCTGATTTGCAGAAAAAGTGTGAGGACAGTAAGTAATTTTGTGAAATATAGTTCTCGGGAAACGATCAGCATCCAAATACGGACCATGCTTTTTCACCCTCAGCAGCATCGTTTTTGGGTTTTTTTTGTACTGTTCCTTACGATCATTCGAGACATATCTGTGTGTGCATAGCCAAGGGAATGACGTATACGGCGAAAGAACATCGCTGGTGGCCTCATTGCTGTTAATACCTTAACTACGTCGACATTATTCATGTACGAATCCGTATTTGTTTTCAATGCATGGGTGTTATTCGAAGGCCACATCGCACACATTCAGTCACCTCCAGTAGGCAAGTCTGATCAATTCTGAGAGTGTGTGGGGATTCATGTTCGTCCTCTGGCCCATTTTTGAACTCGAAAGCCCATTTACCCAATTTTTTTAATCGAAACACTTTTCCTGGTTCTAGTAGTCATACTGAAAATTGTGGCGTCACCAGCAGCATTATGCTACCCATTTTTATTGATTGATGAGGCGCCATTTGATGGGAAATGGCTTGGCCAAGACGGCAGATTTTTGACCCACAGTTTCAAATCGAAGCTCTAATACTTGCGATTAACACTTTGCCTACTACGGTTGTGCCCAGAATAATGGCGAAGCCTCTAGTTCTTGCCACCACAAAAGGGCGCTTTTTAATTAGCTCGTTGCATAAAATACGTCCCCCGTTTTTACTTTGGAGCCGAGTTTCTTGAGATGCCCATTCAATGCCTTCATTGCTGTAATAAGACACGAGGTCGCGGGTTCGATTCCCGGTCGCGGCGGCCGCTTTTCTGATGGAGGCGAAAAGCAAAAACGCCCGTGTGTACGAGATTTCGTCGCACGATAAAGATCCCCAGGTGGTCAAAATTAATCCGGAGCCCTCCACTACGGCGCGCCTCATCGCCTGCGTTGCGTCGGCGCGTTAACCCCTCAATCAATCAATCATTGCTGCAATAAGATAGAAGCCATTTAATTCCCGTTACATGGCCTAAATGACGTCAGTGAACACGCAAGTAATTCCCATCTCAACAAGAGATAATCACATTGTGCCCAAAGCTTTCTGCTAGCCGTGAAGCAGCAACTTATGGCTGACGTACTTTTTTCTTTTAATCCATGTACGCGTTACGATTGTTTATCACTCTTAAAGCCGTTAAGATTTTGACAAGAAGATCAAAGCTTGTTTCATGTTCACTTTAAACTAACTGCTCTCAATAAAAAAAATTAATTCATTTTGTCCTCGATTCCGATAACTTGATCGAATGTCATTATGCTGCTTTTTTATGCTTTTTTTATTGTGGCAAGTAGTAGAACTTAAAGTTTTATTGCCGGCTTTTCCGCAGCTGTGGCATGAGGATTAGCGAAGCAGTAATGTTTCTAAGAAGTCCCTCCAAACGCAGCTTGTACTCTAACAATCGAGCTTCTGTGCATTGGATTTAAAAACGGTCCGTGAGGGGCTGCGGGAAAGACGTCGCTTGACTAATCGTTCATACTTGATGAAAACTTTCCAGCAACCCTATATTCACTTTGCTTTGATTCTCGCCAGATCCTACCACTAACAGGACACCATGTAGCGTCATAGAGAGAAACAGCTCAGCGGCAGTACGGTATCTCAAATATTCAATTTTATTTGTGGTTGCCAGTGCTGACAAAGGAAAGGGGTAGTGGACTGGCAGAGTAATTTTAATGCCGTTATTTAGTGCTACGCGGGTTGCATCTTAAGCACTTTGTCTTGAAAGGGTTAGTTTTGGTTGCCAGAAAGTTCAGCAGTGCTGTGATGAAACGGATGCTGAAATTGGATGGTGGTTGGACTGACTTTGCTACAGCATTTCAGTAACCAGACGTGGCTTGCCCATAATTGCAATGACTACACGTGGTTGAAACAAATAAATCTTCAGGTTTGGCATACATAGCTTTTATATTAGGCTTATGCAATAAGGGGATTTACTACAATAATGAACAGCTGTAGGCGACAAGTGGTACATGTGCGTACGCCTATTTCTCTTCATCATTGCTTAGTTCTTCCAAAGGTTTTCCTAATATGATCCACTCTTAGCGTCGTCTCTTTGTATTGGTGCAAAACTTCGCCTCTTAAGAGACTCGATCCCCTAAACAGTACTTGAAAAAATACACGACTGTTAACAACGAGTAAAGTTATCGAAGCAGACAATAGCCAACTTGACAAAACGTTTTCGTGTATAATATTTCATATGCACCTATTTGAACAGCGTATATTGTTGCTACTGCCGATGTTATAGTTGCCATTATTAGGTTGGTTAGGAAAATGCACACCGGTTTTAAAATATGTTGCTGTTGCACTGGGTTGTCTACAAACAGTTATCCTCGGAATCATCACTGGCGGTTCCTCCCGCTCAGACAAAACTTGGTCTTTTAGTAGCGGGGCCATCAATTGGAAAGTTTCATTTCTGCGGATGGCTTTCGGGCGGTTTTGAGAGCGCGAATTTCCTTCCAGCGTTCACCAGAAAAAAGATGAGCTTGGCACGGATGCCAGCCCACGCGTGCCACAAGGGCAACGTCGCCGCACACGTGACGCCCGAGGTGTAGCCGAGGCACGCTGGGTTGACTGGTGGGCGCCGCAGTTTCCTCTCGCCACATATCGAGGAATGACTGAGCAGTACAGGTTGGGAACGCCTAGATGCGCTATTTTCCCTCCCCTGCTCAATTGAAGAGTGCGAGTACGAATACGAATACGAGTGCGAATACGTAACACATCTGATATGCATTACGCAATCTCGCTAAAGCACTCCACATTGCCGGCACTAGGAACGCTTTTGAAGTTCGCTCTTACGAAGTGTGCCTGCCCAAAAAGCCACTACTAAGATCGAGTTAATCTATTGAGTAGTGAGAGGAGCAACGACCTGCTCCAGCTGCGGGGACCACTTTGGCTGATCCTACGCAAGGAGGTGGCAGCTGGGTTCAAGGGGGTCGTACAGAGGTATCGATGATGCTGTTTATTAATGGGGGGGCGGGTAATTGCTCCGCCAATCACCAAGTTTAATAAATATACGTTGAAAATCTACAAACTACACATACGCTTGCACCTTTAAAAAAATGCCGTACTAGTCGCCACGCAGTGTTTACACGCCAATAAAGTTATTTTTCTCCCTCTCTCTCCAATTGCTCCAACAAAAGTAGAGTTTTCCTTAAGTAAATTGACAGCCGATGTCTAACATAGGTTGCATTTTCTTATTCCAATAAAAGTATCGCCAGCTGAACTAACTCGATGCATGTTCCTTGCGCCTACGAACTATATTTCGCCCCAAAGAGCCGAACTGTTCGCGAATGACACATCCACAGACAAATAATTTCTTAAAATTATTCCGGAAGACACATTGTGCGGGTTTTTTAGTCCACCTCTTTCCCCAACCTTTTGTATACTGGGGACACATTTTGGAACGTAGAGCAGACTGGAATGCATTTACTGTTTTTGTGCGGGAACCGGACGTAGTGACTGCGCGAATAGCGGTAAGAGTTGTTACAGGCGCGTGTGCTAATGCAAATATTGTAATATCTTACTATGGTGTGTTTTGAGAATTTAGGCAGCGGATTTACTCAAATAATAAATGCATTCCCTCCCTACAATATAACTTTCAACACAAGCAAGCCGGCGTTGTTAGATTTAGAAACGTTTATTTCGTACACTTTCTCGCAGTCAAGCTTACAGAGGAGCGCACATTCAACGTAGCTAGTCGATTTGGCAAGACGTCATGCACGGCATGTGGCAGGGCTTGCAGAGCCCTCTATAATGTGAGGGTTCGGTTTTTGTGGGCATACTTATGCTTCGTTTCTGAGTTTGGCCAGGTTTATTATACGGTTACGAAGCTTTGAGAAGACGACGCAATCATTTCGATTATTTTTTACAATAAGCTTTACATTTGTTTTATCCACCTGTCGATGGGCTAAAACAACATACGAAGTTTGATTAAATTGCAATGAACATAAAACTTTAGATCCGATTATCAATACGATGGCTGTGCAGAATTTTACATTTAGAGCCTACAATGGTTCTAAACGAAGCATTACAGTCATGTTGAAAGCTGGATAAGCGGTTTCTATTTCGTATGAAAACATATAACTCCAAAGTCCATTAATGTGTTTTTATGTTGCTGTTTCTGCGAAACGTTTTCGGCGACGTTTCTTTTTACAAATGCAATGTTTTTGTTCATTGCAATGTTCTTTTTATTCCAAATAAATTTGATCCGGGTAAACCCATCCTGCATTTTATAAGTATTTTTTTTTCTTTCGTGGTGTATCCAGCCAGCGATGAAAAGCAGGTTTAATGACCCCAGAATTGACGGGAAAAGAATTGCTAATTCTACGACTAACTGTTCATAATGACCGCAATGGTACCGGAATCTTGGAAGAACGCTAACATCATCCTAATCCATAAGAAAGGCGACATGAAGGACTTGAAAAATTACAGGCCGATCAGCTTACTGTCAGTCGTCTACAAGGTATTTACCAAAGTAATAGCTAACCGAATCTCTGCAACCTTAGATTTCAGTCAACCTAAAGAACAAGCAGGGTTCCGTAAAGGTAATTCAACAATGGACCATATTCGCACGATCAATCAGGTGATAGAGAAGTGCGCTGAGTATACTGAACCCCTGTATATAGCCTTCATAGATTATGAGAAAGCATTTGACTCGGTCGAAACCCTAGCATTCATTCAGGCATTACGGAACCAGGGGGTAGATGAGCATTATGTAAGAACACTAGAGGATATCTATAATGGGTCTACAGCTACCATCATCCTCCATAGGGAGAGCAGTAAAACACCTATAAGGAAGGGTGTCAGACAAGGAGACAATCTCTCCAATGTTATTCACAGCATGCTTACAAGAAGTATTCAGAACGTTGGATTGGGAACACGTTGGAGTAAGGGTTAATGGAGAATACCTGTGTAACGTCAGATTTGCTGATGACGTTGCCTTGCTAAGTAACTAGGGGGACGAATTGCAAAGCATGCTTTCCGCACTGGGCGAACCGAGTAGAACCGTGGGCCTGAAAATTAGTATGCAGAAAACTAAAGTAATGATCAATAACATCGGGACAGCAGAGCAGTTTGAGATAGGTCGCGAGGCAGTGGAAGTGGTAAGCGAATATATCTACTTAGGCCAAGTTGTGACCCCAGATCCCAACCATGAGGCAGAGATAATTAGAAGGATCAGAATGGGGTGGGGTGCATATGGCAGACATTCTCAGATAATGAATAGCAGCCTACCATTGTCTCTGAAGAAGAAACTGTATGACAGCTGCATCTTAGCGGTACTCACCTACGGGGCAGAAACTTGGAGGCTCCCTAAGAGGGTTTAGCTTAAATTGAGAACGACTCAGCGGGCAATGGAGCGGAAAATGATAGGTGTAACATTAAGGGAGAAGAAGAGAGCTGAGTGGGTCAGGGAGCAAACTGGTGTTAAAGACATATTAGTAGAAATTAAGAAGAAGAAATGGACGTGGGCAGGGCATGTAAAGCGAAGGCAAGATAACCGCTGGTCATTAAGGGTAACAGAGTGGATCCCTAGAGAAGGCAAGCGTGGCAGGGGACGGCCGAAAGTTAGATGGGTAGATAAGATCAAGAAGTTTGCGGGGATAAATTGGTCACAGTTGGCACAGGACCGAGATAATTTGAGAATAATGGGAGAGGCCTTTGCCCTGCAGTGGGCGTAGATAGGCTGGTGATGATGATGAGGATGATGACGTTTTGTTTTAACCTAAGAAATTTTTTATAGAAACAGTCTAAAGTATTGGCGAGTAAGTCCGGTGACGCCACGTGGTGCGGGTTCAAGTCGTTAAGGCAAGGGTCCCCCAACTCCCCAAACACTAAACGTTAACGCAATACACCCACCCCCTATGCGACGCACTTACTTGAGTCCCCCTCGCGGGGAGATGGGCCCTTCTTTTTTTTCTTTTCGCGGGGCTGGGACTGCTCAAGCAGGCAAATGAGGTAGATGATTTCTTACGTGTCATCGCCATCATCATCGACCGCGAGTGCTTGCGTGAGCAATCCGAGCGACGCGCAGAGAATACAAATCATGTTCGGTAGCGACAAGATGTCTGGTGCCGCCTCTCTCGCCTCATCAGCGGTCTACAATTGGTGACCCAAACATGACTTTCATACTCTACACGTGGCTCGGACTGCTCATGCGAGCAGCCGTGGTCGATGACTTTTTAGCTCATCATCATCATGATCATGGAACGCGGGTTCTTGCGTGAGCAGTTTAAATCACGCGTAGAGAATAAAAATCAGGTTCGGTTGCAGAAAGATGTCTGGTGCCGTGTATACCGCCTGATCACCGCTTTACAATGAGTGTCCCGGACGTGATTTTTCTTTCGTGGGGATATACTGCTCAGGCAGGCACCGGCGGGTGACGATTTCTTACGCTTCATCGTCATCATCATCGACCGCGTGTGCTTGCGTGAGCAATCCGAGCGACGCACAGAGAATACAAATCATATTCGGTTGCGGCAAGATGTCTGGTGCCGCCTCTCTCGCCTGATCGGCGATTTACTATTGGTGACCCAAACGTGATTTTTATACCATGCACGTGGTTCGGACTGCTCACGCGAGCAGGCGTGGTCGATGATTTCTTATGCATCATCATCATGATCATCTAACCCGGGTTCTTGCGTGACCAGTCCAAACCACGCGCAGAGAATAAAATTTAGGTTCGGGTGCGGAAAAATGTCTGGTGCCGTCTCTCTCACCTGATCGGCGCTGTACGATTAGTGTCCCGGACGTGATTTTCTTATCGCGGGGCTCGGAATGCTCAAGCAGGCGCCTGCGGTCGATGATTTCTTACGCTTCATCGTCATCATCATCGACCGCGGGTGCTTGCGTGAGCAATCCGAGCGATGCACAGAGATTAAAAATCATGTTCGATTGGGGCAAGTTGTCTGGTGCCGCCTCTCTCGCATGATCGGAGATCTACAATTGGTGACCAAACGTGATTTTTACACTCTGCACGAGGCTCGGACTGCTCACGCGAGCAGCCGTGGTCGTTGATTTCTTACGCGTCATCATCATGATCATAAAACGCGGGTTCTTGCGTTAGCAGTCCGAGCCACCCGCAGAGACTAAAAGACTGGTTGGGTTGGAGAAAGATGTATGCTGCCGTCTCTATCGCCTGATCGCCGCTCTACAATTAGTGTCCCGCACGTGATTTTTCTCTGCGCGGGGATCGTACGGCTCAAGCAGGCAGCTACGGTCGATGATTTTTTACGCTTCATCGTCATCATCATCGACCGCGGGTGCAAGCGTGAGCAACTCGAGCGACGCGCAGAGAATAAAAGTCATGTTTGGTTGCGGTAAGTTGTCTGGTGCCGTCTCTCTCGCCTGATCGGCGCTCAACAATTGGTGACCCGGGTCCTGATTTTTCTCTGCGCGTGGCTCGGATTGCTCACACAAGGACCCGCGGTCGATGCTTTCTTACGCTTCTTCATCATCATCATCGACCGCGGGTGCTGGCTAGAGCCATCGGCGCCACGCGCAGAGAATCAAAATCATTTTCGGTTGTGGCAGAATGTCTGGTGCCACCTCTCTCGCCTTATCGGCGCTCTACAATTGGTGACCCGGACGTGATTCTTCTGTGCGCGTGGCTAGGACTGCTGAACGCAGGCACCTGCGGTCGATGATTTCTTACGCTTCCTCATTATCGTCATCGACGGCAGGTGCTGTCGTGAGTAGTCCGTGTCACACTCAGAGAATAAAAATCAGGTTCGGTTGCGGCAAGATGTCTGGAGCCATCTCTATCGCCTTATCGGCACTGTACAATTGGTGACCCGGACGTGATTTTTTTCTGCGCGTGGCTCAGACTGCTCACAGAAGCACCTGCGGTCGATGATTTCTTACGCTTACTCATCATCGTCATCGACCGCAGGTGCTGGCGTGATCAGTTCGAACCACTCGCAGAGAATAAGAATCAGGTTGAGTTGTGGCAAGATGTCTGGTTCCGCCTCTCTCGCGTGTCCGGCGCTCTACAAATGGGGACCCGGACATGATTTTTATTCTCAGCAAGTGGCTCGGACTGCTCACGTGCAGAGAATAAAAATCGGGTTCGGAGCGGCAAGCTGTCTGGTGCCATCTATCTGGCCTGATCGGCGCTTTAGAATTGGTTGTTGTTGTTAAATCATTTATTCAAAAAGGGGAGGCCGGGGGCCTCGTGGGGGAGTTCGAAGGGGGGATTCATGGTTAAAGGGGGCTCGTATGAGTTTGTGGGCTTCGGGAGGCAGCATCAGTTTTTCACAGGACAATTGTTCAACATTGAATGGTACATTCACTGATGTCGGGTACGCTATATAACTGGCGCTAGACCGCTCTTAGTGGCGAACAGTATTGTAAGGTTAATGGTTTGCTCATCTAATGTTAGGGGACCGAAACGGGTTGAGGAATCTGGGTTTGGGGTAGTGAAATTCCGATACCGAGAGAATTTGGGGCATATCCAGTCCAGGTGGTGCAAATCAGCCTGCACAGCTCGCTGACAGTATGGATATTTTGGGTTGGTGTGTGGGTAGTACCATTTGCAAATTGTTTCCGGTAAAAATGTTGCATCTGTATAGAATTCGTTAATAAATATTTTTCTTGGGTTCTTGTAAGGGAAGGTCGGTTGGAAACGTGATCCATCGGCGTAAGTTGCTTGAGTCGGAGTTTCTTTTCGTGTTTGTACCCGTCTAAGAGGACGCTGTCCCGGACGTGATTTTTTTCTTCGCGGGCCTCGGACTCCTCACACAAGCACCTGCGGTCGATGATTTCTTACGCTTCCTCATTAATCATCATCATCCACCGCAGGTGCTGGCGTTAGTAGTCTGAGTCACGCTCAGAGAATAAAAATCAGGTTCAGTTGTGGCAAGATGTCTGGTGCCGCCTCTCTCCCGTGATCCGTGCTCTACAATTGGTGGCCCAGATGTGATTTTTATTCTCTGCGCGGGACTCGGACTGCTCACGCGAGCACCTGCGACCACCTATTGTAGAGCTCCGATCACGCCAGAGAGACGGCACCAGACATCTTGACACACGCCCTGCCAGGAGCACACCCCGAGATCTAGGCCCAGTGCCCTAGGACTTTTAATAGACTAGGGCATTAGAAGGGAAGCCCCGAGCCCTGCGCGGCCGGTTGGCAACCCCACGCAGGACCTGTAAATAAAGTCTGTTCTCTCTCTCTCTCTCGGAACCTGATTTTTATTCTCTGCGCGTGAGCAGTCCGAGCCACGCGCTGAGAATAAAAATCATGTCCGGGCTCCAATTGTTGAGCGCCGGACACGCGAGAGAGGCGGCCCGAGCCATCTTGCCACAACCGAACCTGATATTTAATTTTCTGAGCGTGACTCGGACCACTCACGCCAGCACCTGCGGTCGATGACGACAATGAGGAAGCGTAAGAAATCATCGACCGCAGGTGCCTGCTTGAGCTGTCCGAGCACCGCGAAAGGAAAAATCACGTTCGGGACATAAATTGTACAGCGCCAATCAGGCGAGAGAGACGGCACCATGCATCTTACCGCAACCGAAAATAATTTTGACTCTCTGTGCGTGGCGCGGATTCCACAAGCCAGAACCAGCGGTGGGTGATGATAATGAGGAGGAAGCGTAAGAAATCATCGACCATGGCTGGTCGCGTGAGCAGTCCGAGCCATGTCCAGAGTATAAAAATCACGTTTGTGTCACCAATTGTAGATCGCCGATCAGGCAAGAGAGACGGCACCAGACATCTTGCCGCAACCGAACATGTTTTTTATTTTCTCCACGTCGCACGGATTGCTAACGCGAGCACCCGCTGTCGATGATGATGAAGAGCCGCATAAGAAATCATCGACCGCAGGTGCCTGCTTGAGCAGTCCGAGGCCCGCGAAAAGAAAAGTCACGTCCGGGACAGTAATTGTACAGCGCCGATCAGGCGATAGAGACGGCACCAGACATCTTTCCGACGCCGAACATGATTTTTATTCTCTGCGTGTGGCTCGCACTGCTCACGCAAGAACCAGCGTTCGATGATCATGATGTTGATGCGTAAGAAATCATCGACCACGGCTGCTCGCGTGAGCACTCCGTGCTACGTGCAGAGTATAAAAATCACGTTTGGATCACGTTTGAATCGCCGATCAGGCGAGAGAGGCGGCACCAGACAACTTGCCGCAACCAATATGATTTTTATTCTCTGTGCATCGCTAAGATTGTTCACGCAAGCACCCGTGGTCGATGATGATGAGGATGAAGCATAAGAAATCATCTACCGCAGGCGCTTGCGTGAACATTCCGAGCCCCGCGATAAGAAAAATCACGTCCGCGACACTAATTGTACAGCGCCGATTAGGCGAGAGAGACGGCACCAGACATTTTTCTGCAACCGAACCTGTTTTTTATTCTCTGCGCGTGGTTTGGACTGCTCACGGAAGCACGACTCACGGAAACATCTCTCTCGCCTAATCGGCGCTCTACAATTGGTGACCCGGACGTGATTTTTCTCTGCGCGTGGCTTGGACTGCTCACGCAAGCACCGGCGGTCGATGAATTATTACACTTCCTCATCATCATCATCGACAGCGGGTGCTGGCGTGAGTAGTCCGAGTCACGCTCAGAGAATAAATATAAGGTTCGGTTGGGGCAAGATGTCTGGTGCCATCTCTGTCGCCTAATCGGCGCTCTACATTTGGTGGCCCGGACTTGATTTTTCTCTGCGCGGGGCTGGGACTGCTCACGGAAGCACCTGTGGTCGATGATTTCTTACGCGTCATCATCATGATCATCGAACGCGGGTTCTTGCGTGAGCAGTCCAAACCACGCGCAGAGAATTAAAATCAGGTTCGGTTGCGGAAAGATGTCTGGTGCCGTCTCTATCGCCTGATGGGCGCTGTACAATTAGTCTCCCGGGCCTGATTTTTTTTTCACTTGGCACGAACTGCTGATGCAGGCACCTGCGGTCAACGATTTCTTACGCTTCATCGTCATCATCATCGACCGCGGGTGCTTGCGCGAGCAAGCCAAGCGACGCGCAGAGAATAAAAATCATGATCGGTTGCGGCAAGATGTCTGGTGCCGTCTCTCTCGCCTGATCGGTGCTCTACAATTCGCGTCCGGGATAGGATTTTTTTCTGCGCGGGCCTCGGACTCCTCACGCAAGCACCTGCAGTCGATGATTTTTTACGCTTCATCGTCATCATCAGCGACAGCAGGTGCTTGCGGATCAGTTCGAACCACTCGCAGAGAATAAAAATCAGGTTCAGTTGTGGCAAGATGGCTGGTGCCGCCTCTCTCGCGTGATCGGCGCTCTACAAGTGGTGACCCCGACATGATTTTTATGCTCAGCGCGTGGCTCGGACTGCTCACGCGCAGAGAATAAAAGCAGGTTCGGAGCGGCAAGGTGTCTGGTGCCGTCTCTCTGGCCTGATCGGCGCTCTACATTTGGTTGTTGTTGTTAAAGCTCTTATTCAAAAAGGGGAGGCCAGAGGCCTTGTGGGGGAGTTGGGAGGGGGGATTCAAGGTTGAAGGGGGATCGTATGAGTCTGTGGTCTTTGGGAGGCGGCATCAGTTTCTCACAGGAAAATTGTTCAACATTGAATGGTCCATTTACTGATGTAGGCCATCGCTATATAACTCGTGCTCGACCGCTCTTAATGGTGAACAGTATTATAAGGTAATGATTTGCTCATCTAATGTGAGGGGACGGATGCAGGTTTAGAGATATGGGTTTGTATTTGTGAAATTCCGATACCGAGAGAATTTGGGGGATATCTAGACCAGGTGGTGCAAATCAGCCTTCACGGCTTGCTCACAGTATAGACATTTTGGGTTGATATGTGGGTAGTACCATTTGCGAATTGTTTCCAGTGAAGATGATGCATCTGTATAGAATTCTTTAATAAATATATCTTGGGTTCTTGTTTGGGAAGGTCTGTTGGAAACGTGATCCTTCGGCGTAAGTTGCTTCAGTTGGAGTTTCCTTTCGTGTTTGTACCGGTGTATCCGGACGGTGTCCCGGACGTGATTTTTTTCTCCGCGGGCCTCGGACTCCTTACGCAAGCACCGGCGGTCAATGATTTCTTATGCTTCACTATCACCATCATCGACAGCGGGTGCTTGCGTGAGCAGTTCCAACCCCTCGCAGAGAATAAAAATCAGGTTCAGTTGTGGCAAGATGTCTGGTGCCGCCTCTCTCGCGTGATCGGCGCTCTACAATTGGTGACCCAGACGTGATTTTTATTCTCTGCGCGGGACTCGGACTGCTCACGTGAGCACCCGCGGTCGATGATTTTTTACGCGTCATCATGATGATCATCGAATGTGGCTGCATGCGTGAGAAGTCTGAGCCACGCTCAGAGAATAAAAATCAGGTTCGGTTGCGGCAAGATGTCTGGTGCCATCTCTATCGCCTGAACGTGATTTTGCGGGGCTCGAACAGCTCTAGCAGGCACCTGCGGTCGATGATTTCTTACGCTTCATCGTCATAATCATCGACCGCGAGTAATTGCGTGAGCAATCCGAGCGACGCGCGGAGAATACAAGTCATGTTCGGTGGCGGCAAGATGTCTGGTGCTGCCTCTCTCCCTGATCGGCGATCTACAATGGGTGACCCAAACGTGATTTTTAAACTCTGCACGTGGCTAGGACTGCTCACGCGAGCAGCCATGGTCGATGATTTCTTACGCGTCATCATCATGGCCATCGAACGCGAGTTCTTGCGTGAGCAGTCCAAATCACGCGCAGAGAATAAAAATCAGGGTCGTTTATGGAAAAATGTCTGGTGCCGTGTCTATCGCCTGATTGGCGCTGTACAACAGGTGTCGAACGCGTGATTTTTCTTTTCGAGGTGCTCGGACTGCTCCAGCAGGCACATGCGGTCGATGATTTCTTACGCTTTATTGTCATTATCATCGACCGCGAGTGCTTGCGTGAGCAATCCGAGTGATGCGCAGAGAATACAAATAATGTTCGGTTGCGGCAAGATGTCTGGTGCGGCCTCTCTCACCTGGTCGGCGATCTTTAATTGGTGACCCAAACGTCATTTTTTATATTATGCACGTGGCTCGGACTGCTCATGCGAGCAGCCGTGGTGGGTGATTTCTTACGACCATCGAACCGTACGGGATTTTTTTCTCCGCGGGCCTCGGACTCCTCACGCAAGCACCAGCGGTCAAGAATTTCTTATGCTTCATTATCATCATCATCGATAGCGGGTGGATGCGTGAGCAGTTCCAACCTCTCGCAGAGAATAAAAATCAGGTTCGGGTGCGGAAAGATGTCTGGTGTCGTCTCTATCCCCTGATCGGCGCTGTACAATTAGTGTCCCGGGCGTGATTTTTTTTTCACTTGGCACGAACTGCTCAAGCAGGCGCCTGCGGTCAACGATTTCTTACGCTTCCCCATCATCGTCATCGGCCGCGGGGGCTGGCGTGAGTAGTCCGAGTCACGCTCAGAGAATAAATATCAGGTTCGGTTGGGGCAAGAGATGGCACCAGACATCTTGCCCCAACCGAACCTGATATTTATTCTCTGAGCGTGACTCGGACTACTCACGCCAGCCCCCGCGGCCGATGACGATGATGGGGAAGCGTAAGAAATCGTTGACCGCAGGCGCCTGCTTGAGCAGTTCGTGCCAAGTGAAAAAAAAATCACGCCCGGGACACTAATTGTACAGCGCCGATCAGGGGATAGAGACGACACCAGACATCTTTCCGCACCCGAACCTGATTTTTATTCTCTGCGAGAGGTTGGAACTGCTCACGCATCCACCCGCTATCGATGATGATGATAATGAAGCATAAGAAATTCTTGACCGCTGGTGCTTGCGTGAGGAGTCCGAGGCCCGCGGAGAAAAAAATCACGTACGGGACACCGTCCGCACACACCGGTACAAGCACGAAAACAAACTCCGACTCAAGCAACTTACGCCGAAGGATCATGTTTCCAGCAGACCCTCCCTCACAAGAACCCAAGAAATATTTATTAAAGAATTCTATACAGATGCATCATCTTCACTGGAGACAATTCCCAAATGGTACTACCTGTGGTGTAGTGGCGCCCTCTGTGGAGCGCCCGCGCACTGTGTGCGTTGTATTGGATTAGGTTGTTACTAGATGTCGTTGCGGTGCGACGCACGTTAAGGTCCCTGAAAGAACTAAGGTAGCGCCAACTGCTCCCTCCTTCTCCGCTGCCCTCCTCTTTTTTCTCTCCCCTCACCCGCGGCGCCGCCGTCCCTTTAACTCCGCGGCGGGGCCGCCATATTTGTTGGCCACTTGAGAGCAGACGCCCTCGCTACGCTTCAGGGCGCTCGCTGCAGTTTGCTCTTGTTTTCGCGCCGAAATCGCTCTTTGGTAGCATTTATAGGATTTCTAGAGCCCCGTTTTACCAACAGGCACTGAGTGATAGTGTTTTGTTTTATATTTTTGTCTACAAGGGGATATTTGCGGGGCGGATGCCGCTGGCACATACGCACAGCGCGGTTTTTGTTTACGTGTGCGGCATTCTGTAACACCTCAGGATAGCTCGTGAATGCGAAAGGATCGAGCGTGGACATTTCAAACTGCTCTGTTACGGTAGTTCCGTTCTTGCATTCGCGTGACTGTGGTCGTGCAATCACTGCACAGAGGTCTTGCGCACGGTTCGCGGTAGTATACAGTGCGCTTCATTCACAAATGCCGTAGTTCGAGCGCTGCGCTGGCGTCCTTGCACTCGCCTTTCTTGCGATAATTGTGTATCCTCAGCGGCGTTCACTCTGCGCCCGCTTTTACTAACGACCTACAGCCTACCTTAATTACGCGCAGTTTAGAGTGCTTTGCCGTTTTTGTAGAAATGTTTCCTTCACCTTGATGTCGTTATAGGCTGCTGTGAGTAGACTAAAAACATACACATGCTGTTGTGCGTGTGTGCACGTACAGCGACGTGAAAAGCCCCTGCTTCCCCGACTTCGCAGCCGGATACACTAAACTACACTCGCGGCCGTACGTTCATGTGCGAACCTAGTGAAAAACGCAGACTTGTAATTCTGGGAATACGCGCCAGAGAAGACTGCGATCAATCGATCGGGTAAACTGAAATTACAGTCCCTCTAGGTACAAATTATGTAACTAGTTACTGCAGTTAATTAATCATGCAATACGTTTTTTCACCGGGCGCGGTCGTTTACAGCCGTTATTAATGGAGGCGCCTGGACAGAATTGTTTTGTGCTGGGATATATTCTGGCAGATTTGTACATTGCACTAACACAGGGATACACCCGAAAGAAATTCGAAAGAGGACCAATGTCACGATGATTATCAAGAGAAAACAATAAATCACAAAAATGAATTGGTGCCAGCAAATAGATATTTTATTGGAACAAACGTCCGTAATGACGTCGTGCAGGTGGCTTGTGCTGCTGACGTGGCTTCCCGTGAGAAAAAATGTTGGGAGTGGCATTTGGGTTTAGTTTTTTTAACGCCAAGCTTCTCCAATATCCGTTGCTCAAATTGATCCGTGAAATATTCCTATTGAGAAGGGAAAAGAAATGTCGCCACCGAGTTTGAGATGCGCCACAAACACTCCGCAAATATAGGCAATAATGCATTGCAGAAGGGAGTTAGTGACTGTTCTACCGTAGCATGGTCAAATTCGTGTTCGCGCATCTGCTCAGTGCCGCGTCCGCTCAACTCGCTACACTAAACCCGTTTAGCAAGCGCTTTGCTGGACAAAAATACGTCTGCTGAAAATAATATAGTCGCCCAGTGTGTTTTGGTTCAAATCGCAATGACTGGATACGCTGCGCCATTGACTACTAAGATGAAGTAAGCGCGCACACTGCAAATGTACGGCATCACGTGTAATGCAAACGTAAGTCGTAATTAACGTTCCTCTGTGCATACACGGAAGAAAGGGCGTACAGCCGTTACTGTGCGAATATGCATTTCAAGTGCTCATTCAAACGTGCGCGAATTTAATAAAGCGATAACAGAAATTGCGCATCAAACGTACGTCAACGGCGCGGTCACTATATTAGCTGACCTTAAATTGTTTTACCTAGCCGCAATTTTTTTTTTTCTCGCAACAGCCTCAATTTGCGCCGCACCGACCAAGCCCATATTACGCAGCAAATCACTCCGATGTCATAACAACGGGATTATAATACCACCCGGGTAGCTAAAACACAAAACATGACTTCACGCCAAAAAGAGCGTACACGCACTCGGAACGCACACGCAAGCTGCCGTCGGCCAAAACAAGCATGAATTCAGGTGAAGAATTCTCGCGTCACGAAACCCTTACGACAACTGACTGAACATGCTACGCCGCTGATATTGATGCTGGAAGTTAAGCGCGCACATGACAAATACACGGCCTCTTATCCAAACCAAAGCTTACGACGGGACGAACTCGGCGCTGCGCGCAATGCCTACTCAGAACAAAGCGTGGACGACGGTCGCGAAAGGAATACGCATTTCTTCGTAAGTGACCGCTCAAGCTCGCGCAGAATTTAACAGAGCAAGAACAAGCATTCAGAAACTTACCTCGCAGAAGAGTGATAATAGCGTCGGCCTGAAGTATGCCCGTTCAAATCTATGCAACCAAACTTTTCTCCTTTCTGCGTCGCGTTCCCCGGACGGAATAACGAAGTCTTGTGCCCTGCCTGACGATATTCGCGCTGCCTAAGGCACAACACATCGACACCGAGAAGCAACCTAAAACGACACCGGTGCGACATTTTTTCGAAGCGAGCAGCTAATTCCGGTACTGAAGCACGGTGGCGACGGTGGCTCGGAAGCCAGCAATGGCGTCGCAGCGGCGGCGTTGCGCAATGTCCCAGCCGGCGAGGCATCGGCGAGGCGACCCGGCGGCGGAGCAAAAAAAACAAAACCACGTGACTTTTCCATTGGCCAATGGCGCACGGCGTTCGCCGGCGAAAAAGAAAATGGCAAAAAACGAAGTAAGAGAGGAGCGCGGGCGAGGGCGAAAGGCGGCGAGATCTAAAGATGGCGTTACCTTAGTAATTTTAGGGACCTTAACGCACGTGATGCTAATGATCCAATCACGTGCGTATGCGTGTCCGGTGGTGCCGTCCTGATGTGAAATAAATCATTCTTTGTCTGGGGTTGGAACTGCGAGGCCGCACTCCTTCTTGGGCTTGTCCGTGGGCAGGCACGTTGCGCCTTCGCTCCCGTCGCTGCCGAGGCTGCTCGCCGTCGCCCACGACACAACATCTTTTGGCGACGAGGATGGGATGCGTTTCTTCTGCCGCGAGAGCGTCATCGTCGACGGTTCCAGCAGAATGAACAAGTGAGTGCGTTTGTTGGACCTCGCTCGAGTGTGACTGTCTGGCGTGTCTGGCGTCGCGAGGCCTAGCGTTCTTTTGTGTTGACGCTCGTCGAACCGTCGCCTAGGCCTCGCCCTACTTCGTTCTTCTGCTTCTGCTCCTGCGTCTCTCACCTTCCTGCTTGGCAGCATGGGCCTCTTCGATAACCTGCCCGTTTTCCTCGAATTGCCGGGGCCGCCTCCGATTCCAAGGCATAACTGGAGAAAATTGTTTCAGGCCCATCTCGAGGCGGCTGGCGGCAGCGAGTGGAGTGATGGACGGCGCGCGTCGGCGCTCGTCACCGTTTTGGGTAGGGAGGGGCAACGGAGGTATTTTGCCGAGACGGAGCAGGAGGAAGCAAGGAGGGACGATAGTAACGTAACCGACGCTAATGTGACGAACCCTAACGTGACCGACTCCGCGTCCGACTCTAGTGTGACCGCATCTCCGGCTTCGGCCGTTTCGAAATTCGACCAACTTTTGGAGCAGCTGGACCGGCTCTTCGCCGCGTCCACAAGCACGCTTGTTGAACGACACGAGTTCACAAGCCGTCGTCAATTACAGGGGGAAAGTTTTTTAGAATACGTGACCGTTCTAAAGGAGAAAGCCGTACATTGCAAGTTCGGTCTGACGTACGCGGAGCGCGTCCGAGATCAAATTATTCATGGAACGTCTAACCCCCAAGTTACAGAAAAGCTGCTCGCGCATGGCGAAAAGTTGTCTTTGGAGAAAGCTGAAGAGATTGGTCGGAGTTTTGAATCGTTGTCGTTGGCGAATCAAGCCTTCGGTTCGCATCATCATCAAGTACAAGCGGTAGGACGGCGCGGAGAAGGTGGCGTCGCTCAAGATGGCGGCCTGGAGAATCCAGATGTCATGGGCCGCCGGGGAGGCCGGCGCGCTCAAGATGGCGGCATAGGAATTCAAGATGGCCTGGCCAGCCGGGGAGGCCGTGACGTCATTCAACCGGGTTCGGGAAGACAAGATGGTGGCCCCCAAGATGGACGTTTCCATCCGCAGTCAGCTTTAGAGTTCCGCAGTACAGTTCAGCCGAAGACGTTTGCAGGCAAGCTTCAGTTGTGCGAGCGATGCGGAAATAAGTGGCATAATTCAGCACTTCCAAATGGTCCAGCCCGAAATCGGCGCTGCAACTCTTGCAATAAGTGGGGACATTTCGCATCGATGTGCCGCAAGCCGGGACCAGTGCATCGAGTTTGTTCGAAGGAAGCTACGGTATCCGCTCCGACACCGGAACCTGTACAGCATCCAACGTACACGGAGATCAACTCATCTTCGAGATCATCCGTCTTAACAGTCAGCACTTCTTCGGGGAAGGACTTAGTCATCCAAGCGGAAGTCAGCGTCAACAATCCTCCAAGAAAGGAGTTAGTCGTTCAAGCCGTAGTCAGCGGAGTGACCATGCAACTCTTAGTCGATACCTGAGCATCTGTGTCGTTGATGACTGCCGAAGATTTCAAGCGTCATTTTAGCAAACAACATGCCCTGTCCAAGGCCTCCGTCAACTTGTGGAATTTTTCCAAGCAGCGTATCGGCATCCGCGGCTCATTCCAAGCTCCTGTTCAAGTCTTGCAACGGTCTTGCTCCGTCACATTCTACATCACAGACAAAGGGACATCGCTTTTGGGACTCGACGCCATCCAGCAATTAGGTATTCAGATCGACGGTGCGTCTCTTACGTGTCGACTAGCATCGGTGTGTGCAGTGCGGTGTCCCGTGAACGTGCCCTCGGGTTTCGAACATCTCTTCAACGGCCAGTTGGGTCTTGTCAAAGACGTCTCGCATAAGATCCAACGGAGGCCAGGTGTGACTCCAGTTGCATCTAAGCTACGACGATTGCCTCTTGCTCTCCGTGATCCAGTGTCCAGCGAGCTGCGACGCCTGGAGGACAATGATGTCATTGAACATTGAACGTATCGACGCCTCGGAGTGGGTTTCACCACTCGTCGTCGTCCGGAAAAAGAACGGTGACATTCGGC
The DNA here is from genome assembly GCF_048455015.1 of Haemaphysalis longicornis. Lineage (NCBI taxonomy): Eukaryota > Metazoa > Arthropoda > Arachnida > Ixodida > Ixodidae > Haemaphysalis > Haemaphysalis longicornis. Next base: position 2,356,259 of record NW_027526352.1, on the reverse strand, counting down.
TGTGTGTGGACCTCCGGGAACCAAATAAGGCAATTATCATTGATGAGTATCGTTTGCCGCATGTTGCAGCTGTTGCAGATGTTTTCTGGTGCTGTTTGTTTTTCTAAGCTCCACTTAGCGCCGGCTTATCATCAGTTGTTGCTGAAAGAGGGAAGTAGGAAGTTAACTACCTTTGTGACTCATGAAGGCTTATTCAGGTTTAAGAGGGTGTGTTTTGGTCTGGCGTCGGCGCCTGCGGTCTTTCAAAAAATGATGTCCCAGATCTTGAAGAATTGCAAAAATGTCGTTTGCTATCTTGATGATATTCTTGTGTGGGGAAAGACTCAGTCTGAGCATGACGCGAGCTTGGTTGAAGTCTTAACATGTATAGCAAACAGTGGCATGAAGTTGAACGACAAATGTCTTTTTTCGGTCAAAGAACTTGATTTTTTGGGTCACAGGATTTCGGCTGAGGGCATCTCACCTTTGGAAAGCAAAGTAAAAACTATTGTACATGCTCCGGCTCCTACGGACATAAAGTCACTGCAATCATTTTTAGGTCTTCCAGGATACTATGCCAGGTTCATAAAGAACTATGCAGAGATTGTTGAACCACTGCGCCTCATGCTCAGGAAGGGTCAGACGTTCTGTTGGTCTGATGATGCTCAGCGCAGTTTTGATCAGTTGAAAGCGTGCCTCACTTGTTCTCCTGTCGTGAAGGTCTTTAATCCTGACTTGCCTGTGGTAGTTACTACCGACGCATCTGATGTTGGAATTGGCGCGGTACTACAACAGCGATATGGTTGTAGGCTTGAAACCATAGCCTTTGCTTCTAGAACTTTGTCGGAGACTGAGAGAAAATACTCTGTAGGAGAGCGCGAAGCGCTGGCTTGTTTCTTAGCGTGTGAAAAGTGGCACATTTTTCTTTGGGGTAGACGGTTCACGCTTAGAACTGACCATCAGGCTGTAGTGGCTTTGTTAGCCGCAGGTGATGCAGGTCGGAGACCTTTAAGGATTTCAAGGTGGTCGGCTTGTCTGTTGTACTACAATTTTGACATCGAGTATTGGAAAGGATCAGAAAATCTGGTGGCTGATGCTCTATCGAGATTACCCATTCATACCGGTCAAGAACGTAAGGAGGAAGAGATAGTGTCACTGTTAACATCAATAGTCTATAAAGAAACCGTGCAGCTGGCAACGAAGCAGATGTGACGTTGCAGAAGGTAGCAGAGTATGTGTCCAAGGGTTGGCCTGATAAGAAAAAAGGTACACAGTGATTTAACTGCTTACTTTCATGTAAGGGATGAACTTTCTGTTTTGGACGGATTACTCATGCGTGATGACCGTGTAGTCATTCCTTGTGTACTGGTACCTACGTTCCTCGAGTTAGCACATGAAAATCATCAAGGAATAGTACGTATGAAACAACTTCTCCGGGAACGTTACTGGTGGCCTCAAATGGATCGGAATGTGGAAGAACATGTAAAGCATTGTCACTTAAGAGGCAAATACACCAACCAAGGGCGTTTATTCAAAGCGGTCCCAACGTTTCGGAGCCAACTCGGCTCCTTCATCAGGGGTGACTATGTACGACAAGAAGCAGCGGTTATATAGGTGTCTTCTTCTTCTTCTTTTTTCTTACTGTATTCTTTCCCTTGCGCGTCGGAGGCCGTGGGCGTAGATGGTGGGAAGGGCTCCGAGGGATCTGTTCAGGCCTTGCCGGTTCCCTTGTATGTGCCAAGACTCAAGCAGTAATCTTTGTGAGTAATTCGTTTTGGTGCCAATCACCTGCGCGCCGTCAAAGTTAATCCGGTGGTCAGCTTTTTCGCAGTGCTCGGGCAATGCACTGCGCTGAGTGTCGGACTTGCGAACGTCGTTTTTGTGTTGGCGGAGGCGTTCCTGGAAGTTCATGGTCTCCCCAACATAACTAGCGGGGCATTGTGCGCAAGCAATTTTGTAGACGACCCCTTGTGATTTTTCTTTTGGCGGCCGCTCTTTAGGTCGAGGTATGAGCCGTCCAAGAGTTGACACTGGCTTGTGGGAGATGACAATGCCTTCCTTGCGAAGAATGCGGGATAATGTTTCACTTGTTCCTTTAACATAGGGGACGCAAATACGGGTGGGTCGGCGTGCGGAGGGGGTGGGGGGGGCAGACGGCGGAGACAGGAGAGGGGTTGTTGACCGGCGGCGTCAGTGCAGAGGAATTTCCTTGGTTGCAGCCCGGCTGGGGGAGACGGCGGTTGACGCGTCGTATGAAGTTGCTCGTGTATCCATTTTTCTTCAGGTCGGCGATTACGGCTTTTTCTTCTTTCTTCCGGTCCTCTTCTGTTGAGCATATAGTTCTGGCTCTAAGTAAGAGAGTTGAGACCACAGAAGATTTGTGGGAATTTGGGTGGCAGGAATCGAATTGCAGGTAGCGGCCGGTGTGAGTGGGTTTCCTGTATACTGTGAAATTAAGTCCGTCTGGCTGTCTTTTTATCAAAACGTCGAGGAATGGTAAGGTGCTGTTCGTTTCTTTTTTCATGGTGAATTGGATGGCTGGTTCAATCGAATTTAGCTGCGACAGGAAGTTGTCTGCTGTTGTTTCTTTGATGACACAAAAGCAGTCGTCCACGTACCGGAGAAACACCTTGGGCTTTTCGGGGAAATTTTCCAGAGCGGTCCTTTCAATTTTTTCCATTACAAGGTTGGCTGTGGTCACGGAAATAGCTGCCCCCATCGCAGTTCCACTTACTTGCCTGAAATATTCCTGCTTGTAGCAGAAATATGTGCTTTGCAGGCAGAACTGTAGAAGCCGCGTTATCTCGCCGACGCTGAGGCAGGTCCTGGAGCTCAGGCTGTCGTCGTTCTCGAGAGCACTTGTGGCGGTCGCGACGGCCAGGGAAACAGGGACGCTGGTGAAAAGCGACACGACGTCAAGAGAGACGAGTCTGTCCCCAGGGTCGATCGGCACTTCGGAGACAAGTTCGACGAAGTGGCCGGCGTTCTTCACGTGGGTGGGAGTTTTGCCGACGAGAGGGGCGAGAACCTGATGAAGGAAGTTGGACAGGGCTCGAAGTGGTGAAGTTGTGAAGTCCACAATAGGCCGGAGGGGCACATCGGGTTTATGAATTTTTGGTAGCCCATAAAAACCAGGCGCTGAGCCATTCCGGCAGATCAGTCGCAGATATAGGCTTCGGAAATCGGGGTACTTCTTGAAAATGTTGGCCAGGAGTTTGTTAAGCTCCCTTTGAACTTCGGGGGTTGGGTCCTTTTTCAGTTTTTCGTACGTTGAGCAATCGAAGAGGTCTTGAACTTTGCTTTCGTAGGCTTGGCGGTCAAGCGCGACAGTACAATTTCCCTTGTCGGCAGTGAGGATGACTACATTGTCATCATCTCGTAGGTTACGGATGGCTGCGGCTTCATCTGCGTTTAAGTTATGTTGGTGCTGTCGGGGAATGCTCCCGAGAACGCCAATCACCTTCAATCTGACTTCCTCTCGGACGCCTGCCTCAAGACGCATAACCCCACTTTCAATGGCAGTCACCATTTTTTCCAGAGGGGGCCGGGTAGTCGTAACGTTAAAGCCATGACCTTTGGCCAAAACTTCCGTCTTGGAAGGAGAGAGTTGTCTGGATGACAAATTAACAACAAAGCTGACACGGTCAGCGGGTGTGGCCTCTTTTTTCTTCAGTGCCGAAAGCTTGCTTTCTTGGGATGCCTGATGTTTTTCTGATGCAGACGAAGCGATACTTTTTGCAAAAGAATCCAGTGAATCAAACTTGCCTGGTATGCGATGCTCCAGTTGCCGGCGGAGGAAGAAAAGGTCCAATTCCTTTCTCCTTAGGGTCCCTTGGCACTCGTGGACTCGAGCGCGCACTAAACGCCGTTCAGCTTGCGCTATGATGTTGTTTCCTTCAGGAGTGTGGACCAGGCGCTTGAGCTGGAGGCTGCGAGGCACGACGTCCAAGTCCCGGCAGGTCTTCGTAAAAGCGAGGTGGTTCTGGAAGGATGAGATGCTTCTGGTGACGTTTACGTAACGTTTTGCCAGCGCTGCTGCCTCTTTGCCGAAGTCGAGGCGTAAAGACTTGAATGCGAACATCTTCGACAGAACTCTGTCTGGTTGGGTTAAACTTAAGAGGTAAATACACCAACCAAGGGCGTTTATTCAAAGCGGTCCCAACGTTTCGGAGCCAACTCGGCTCCTTCATCAGGGGTGACTATGTACGACAAGAAGGAGCGGTTATATGCCTGTCTTCTTCTTTTTCTTTTTTCTTACTGTATTCTTTCCCTTGCGCGTCGGAGGCCGTGGGCGTAGATGGTGGGAAGGGCTCCGAGGGATCTGTTCAGGCCTTGCCGGTTCCCTTGTATGTGCCAAGACTCAAGCAGTAATCTTTGTGAGTAATTCGTTTCGGTGCCAATCACCTGCGCGCCGTCAAAGTTAATCCGGTGGTCAGCTTTTTCGCAGTGCTCGGGCAATGCACTGCGCTGAGTGTCGGACTTGCGAACGTCGTTTTTGTGTTGGCGGAGGCGTTCCGGGAAGTTCATGGTCTCCCCAACATAACTAGCGGGGTATTGTGCGCAAGCAATTTTGTAGACGACCCCTTGTGATTTTTCTTGGTGTATTGCCTCTTAAGTTTAACCCAGCCAGACAGAGTTCTGTCGAAGATGTTCACATTCAAAGCATTGTCACGTCTGTCAGCTGGCAGACAAGTCTGCTAAGCCTCATGTAGCTCCGTTGCAGCCAGTGGAATGGCCTGAAGGGCCTTGGCAAAAGTTGGGAATGGACATCGTCGGTCCGTTAGATGTGTCGTACCCCCGATTTCTTGTTACACTAGTCGATTACTACTCTAAGTGGCCTGAGGTTCTGGGCACAAATTCCATTTCAACTGAGGATGTCATTAAGTTGTTGGACTTGTCTTTCAGACGGGAAGGACCCCCTGAGGTTTTAGTGACGGATAATGGACCCCAGTTTGTCTCCAAACAATTTCAAGAGTATCTAAAGGAGAAAGGTATCCGCCAGGTGTTCTCGTCGAATTATTACCCACAGGCTAACGGTCAGGATGAACGTTTTAACAGGGTTCTCAAAGAACATTTACAGGTAGCCAGACTTGAAGGCAAGGATGTTTCGAAAATCATTACACAATTTCTAGGGTCATATAGGGTCACGCCACATTCCGTGACAGGTCTTTCTCCAGCTTTTTTGCTGCATGGACGTGAGCCTCGTTCCAAAGTGGATATTACCAACTTCATGATACGTAAAAAGGCAGCAGAATCGGACAAATTCCTGCCTGACGTTCGGAATCAAGTCTTCACGAAGCAGCATAAAGCTAAACAGTACTTTGACAAAAGGAAAGGTGCCCAGCAGGCCCGCATAAAGGTAGGAGATGAAGTGAAAGTAAAATTCCGCAAGCAAGGATTTCTGAAGTATAGTAAGCACCTTACAGTAGTAAGCACCTCACACGTTGCACCTTACACTTTCAAGCTCAGTGATGGAAAGATCTCGACCGCTTCAAAAGTCATAGTCATTCCGAAAGGAATTGAGGTTGGCTCGGCACCGTATTCCTTTGGCAATGTTGAACTCTCTTCGAGGCATAAAGAGTTTTTATACTCTTCGTCTAACTTAGACATTTGTGACAGTCAGTCCCCTAGTCTACAGTTGTCCGATGGGGCAAGCCCCTGGGTTCAAACAGACTCTGATCTGTCAGGGCTTCCTTCCTGGGTCTCCGCGAAGGGCATGACAACAGGAACGAGGAGGCCGACCGGGCAGCGCACGCGCTCACCTGCCGCGGCGCGCTTGATAGTCCGGCCTCCTCCCCTAAGTCGACCCAGCCTGTGGAGACGGAGCCACTCATCACATACGGGGACATCCTCGAGTGGTACCGCATTAATCGCCGGACTCTCCCGCCACCTCACCCAAAATTGACAAGAGAAGAATCGGTGACATTTAGACAGCTACAAACGAACTCGCTATTAACCCCGGTGTTAGCCAAGCACATGTGCCCTGAAGTGTATGTAAGTGATAACTGTGTATTGTGTAAGAAGGAGAGAGCCACTGCGGCTCATATCCTATGGAACTGCGAAGTGAATCCAAGCAAGGCCAACGCAGCCACAGTGATCCCGCCGCAATTTATGGACGCGGCGAGAAGCAAGGACTACAACATCCAATTTCTGGCCGTCCAGCAGGTGTTGGCTGCCCTCGAACGCCAGCGACCCGAAAGTGCTACCTCCTTCGGAGGTTCAGCATGAAGAGGTAGCAGGCGACGTGCGGCAGACCGACGCGACGTTTAGGCCACGTCTCATCTGCAGGTCTCAATAAAGTTGTTTCCTCCTCCTCCTCCTTCCAGTGCAAGATCTGGATCCGTTGTTTCTCAGGAAACGGTAGAATGTCAGGAAGAAAATAGTGACCAAACAGATCCAAATAGCCATTTAGACAACACAAGGGAAAATGAGGGGGCGTCTGGGTCGTCAGATAATTCAAGTTCATCGTCTACGCGTCCACGCCGTAAGACTAAGCAGCCTCAGTGGCTTCGCGACTGTGTGCGGTAGTGGGTAGATGTAGTGTTTATGCCTTGTGTCATGTTGGACGTGTCATGTCTTGTGTTGAATCACATATCACCATTGAAAGTGTTTTTCGACGGTTTCTTCTTAATGGGTCTCTTAAAAAAGTCTTACTCTGTTGCGTGTCGTGTGTGCATTTTACAGGAGTGTGCGCGGCTCTGTTAGTCATACCTCCACTGCTCCTGCGTGATGAGTGCTTTTGTGGGATTATGTAGGACTGTCCTGAGCGCTTGAGTACTTTTGTGTGGGTCATGTGCAACATGCAGTCTTTTTAAAGCACGGGGGAATAGTGTGGACTATGTATTTCACAGAGTTTGCGAACTTCTTTTGCACGGGGAGATGATGTGGTGTACTAGCGCCCTCTGTGGAGCGCCCGCGCACTGTGTGCGTTTTATTGGATTAGGTTGTTACTAGATGTCGTTGCAGTGCGACGCACGTGATGCTAATGATCCAATCACGTGCGTATGCGTGTCCGGTGGTGCCGTCCTGATGTCAAATAAATCTTTCTTTGTCTGGGGTTGGAACTGCGCGGCCGCACTCCTTCTTGGGCTTGTGCGTGGGCCGGCGCGTTCCGCCTTCGCTCCCGTCGCTGCCGAGGCCGCTCGCCGTCGCCCACGACACAACACTACCCACATATCAACCCAAAATGTCCATACTGTCAGCAAGCCGTCAAGGCTGATTTGCACCACCTGGTCTGGATATCCCCCAAAATCTCTCGGTATCGGAATTTCACAAATACAAACCCAGATCCCTAAACCCGCATCCGTCCCCTCACATTAGATGAGCAAACCATTACCTTATAATACTGTTCGCCACTAAGAGCGGTCTAGCACGAGTTATATAGCGATGGCCTACATCAGTGAATGGACCATCCAATGTTGAACAATTTTCCTGTGAGAAACTGATGCCGCCTCCCAAGGACCACACACTCATACGTGCCCCCTTCAACCATGAATCCCCCCTCCCAACTCCCCCACAAGGCCTCCAGCCTCCCCTTTTTAAATAAAAGATTTAACAACAACAACCAATTTTAGAGTGCCGATCCCGCGAAAGAGGCGGCACCAGCCATCTTGCCACAACTGAACCTGATTTTTATTCTCTGCGAGTGGTTCGAACTGATCACGCAAGCACCCGCTGTCGATGATAATGATGATGAAGCGTAAAAAATCATCGACCGCAGGTGCTTGCGTGAGGAGTCCGAGGCCCGCGCAGGAAAAAATCCTGTCCGGCACAAGAATTGTAGAGCACCGATCAGGCGAGAGAGACGGCACCAGACATCTTTCCGCAACCGAAGCTGATTTTTATTCTGTGCGCGTCGCTTGGATTGCTCGCGCAAGCACCCGTGGTCGATGATGATGACGATGGAGCGTAAGAAATCATCGACCGTAGGTGCCTGCATGAGCAGTCCGTGCCCCGTGAAAAGAAAAATCAGGCCCCGGACACTAATTGTACAGCGCCAATCCGGCGATAGAGATGCCACCAAACATCTTTCCGCAACCGAAGCTGATTTTTATTCTCTGCGCGTCGCTTGGATTGCTCGCGCAAGCACCCGTGGTCGATGATGATGACGATGGAGCGTAAGAAATCATCGACCGTAGGTGCCTGCATGAGCAGTCCGTGCCCCGTGAAAAGAAAAATCAGGCCCGGGACACTAATTGTACAGCGCCAATCCGGCGATAGAGATGCCACGAAACATCTTTCCGCAACCGAAGCTGATTTTTATTCTCTGCGCGTCGCTTGGATTGCTCGCGCAAGCACCCGTGGTCGATGATGATGACGATGGAGCGTAAGAAATCATCGACCGTAGGTGCCTGCATGAGCAGTCCGTGCCCCGTGAAAAGAAAAATCAGGCCCGGGACACTAATTGTACAGCGCCAATCCGGCGATAGAGATGCCACCAAACATCTTTCCGCAGCCGAAGCTGATTTTTATTCTCTGCGCGTCGCTTGGATTGCTCGCGCAAGCACCCGTGGTCGATGATGATGACGATGGAGCGTAAGAAATCATCGACCGTAGGTGCCTGCATGAGCAGTCCGTGCCCCGTGAAAAGAAAAATCAGGCCCGGGACACTAATTGTACAGCGCCAATCCGGCGATAGAGATGCCACCAAACATCTTTCCGCAACCGAAGCTGATTTTTATTCTCTGCGCGTCGCTTGGATTGCTCGCGCAAGCACCCGTGGTCGATGATGATGACGATGGAGCGTAAGAAATCATCGACCGTAGGTGCCTGCATGAGCAGTCCGTGCCCCGTGAAAAGAAAAATCAGGCCCGGGACACTAATTGTACAGCGCCAATCCGGCGATAGAGATGCCACCAAACATCTTTCCGCAACAGAACCTGATTTTTATTCTCTGCGCGTCGCTTGGATTGCTCGTGCAAGCAGCCGTGGTCGATGATGATGACAATGGAGCGTAAGAAATCATCGACCGTAGGTGCCTGCATGAGCAGTCCGTGCCCCGTGAAAAGAAAAATCAGGCCCGGGACACTAATTGTACAGCGCCAATCCGGCGATAGAGATGCCACCAAACATCTTTCCGCAACCGAACATGATTTTTATTCTCTGCGCGTCGCTTGGATTGCTCGCGCAATCACCCGTGGTCGACGATGATGACGATGAAGCGTAAGAAATCCTCGACCGCAGGTGCCTGCTTGAGCAGTCCGTGCCCTGTGAAAAGAAAAATCACGCCTGGGACACTAATTGTACAGCGCCGATCAGGCGATAAAGACGGCATCGGAAATCTTTCCGCAACCGAACCTGATTTTTATTCTCTGCGCGTGGTTTGGACTGCTCACGCAAGAACCTGCGTTCGATGATCATGATGATGACGCGTAAGAAATCATCGACCATGGCTGCCTGAGCATTCCGAGCCACGTGCAGTGTACAAAAATCACGTATGGGTCACCAATTCTAGATCGCTGATCAGGGGAGAGAGGCGGCACCAGACATCTTGCCGCAACCGAACCTGATTTTTATTCTCGGAGCGTGGATCAGTTTGCTTACGCAAGCACCCGTGGTCGATGATGATGACGACGAAGCGTAAGAAATCATCGACCGCAGGTGCCTGCTTGAGCAGTCCGATCCCCGCCTGAGAAAAATCTCGTCCGGGACACTAATTGTAGAGCTCCTATCAGGCGATAGAGACGGCACCAGACATCTTCCCGCAACCGAAGCTGATTTTTATTTTCTGAGCGTGGCTCGGACTGCTCACGCATGCAGCCGCGTTCGATGATCATGATGATGATGCGTAAGAAATTATCGACCGCGGGTGCTCGCGTGAGCAGTCGGCAGTCCCGCGCAGACAATAAAAATGACATCCGGGTCACCAATTGTAGAGCGCCGATAACGCGAGAGAGGGGGCAGCAGACAGCTTGCCACAACTGAACCTGATTTTTATTCTATGCGAGTGGTTCGAATTGCTCACGCAAGCACCCGCTGTCGATGATGATGATGATGAAGCGTAATAAATCATCGATTGCAAGTGCTTGCGTGGGGAGTCCGAGGCCCGCGCAGAAAAAAATCACGTCCGGGACACCAATTGTAGAGCGCCGATCGGGCGTGAGAGACGGTACCAGACATCTTGTCGCAACCGAACCTGATTTCTGGCTTCAGGCAACTATAGTGTACAGAGATGCCCCTTGGAATGAGGAGACACGGGAGGCCACCCTTGGAGTGGTCACAACCTGGCTTACAACACACCCAGGCTTACATATATCACGAGCCTACAAGCACACAACTCGAACTCCATGCCTTGTGGATGGCGATAGTCGTGGTATGCACCGAGGCGGTGTGCTCACTGTGGACGGCCCGACAAGAAGCCACCATAATGTTCGACAACACAGGAGCCATCAAACAGCGGCTTTAATTACCAAGCATCGATGGTTTAGTGTGCCACCTTGTCAAGGAATGCAGAGCACTTAAAAACAACCACAACATCCAGGTATGCCTCGAATGTGTGTCGGGACCCGCGGGTAGCCTCAGAAACGGGGTTGCTGCGCTGCTGAGCACGAGGTCGCGGGTTCAATTCCCGGCCGCGGCGGCCGCTTTTCTGATGGAGGCGAAAAGCAAATACGCCCGTGTGTGCGAGATTTCGGCGCACGTTAAAGATCCCCAGGTGGTCAAAATTAATCCTGAGCCCTCCACTACGGCGCGCCTCATCGCCTGCGTTGCGTCGGCGCGTTAAACCCTACAATCAATCAGAAACGGGGTTGCTCACGCGATGGCGAGCGCGCAAAACTCCACGCTCCAGTCGCTTCGTGAACACGTGGTGCCACCACTGATTGACGTCGACCCGGCCAGCCTCGTCGAACAAGAGAGTAAACGAAGGAAGATAAACCTGAGAGACATTACTCCGAAAAATGAGCACCCTCTTCCAAAGGGCTTACCGAGAGGGGCTCAATTTCTGACCTGCAATGCGTGAACAGGGGCCGCCCTTACCGAGGATGTGCTGCACAAGTTGCGCTCCTACGTTAAAGTGGCGGCACGTAAAAATCCTGACAGACGCAACGGCTCCCCCGCTCTCATCGACCCACCGTACCCTTGCCCATACTGCAAGAGCTCGACATTCAAGCAGGAGATTCGAGACTTCCTGTGGGCTTCCGTCTGCGAGCCCGACACGCCCAACAGGTGCCATCATACGCCCATGAATCCTAGTCATGCCAAGGAGAGATTGCTTTCCCTTTGGGAGTTCGCCAAAGGGTCAGGCGTAGCCTTAAGAATTTAGGGCCAAGAGGAACCCTGGACCTCCTCCCAAACACTCCCTCCCCCTTCTTACGCCACTGGCCACCATTTTGCTTAATAAAGGTTTATACATGCATATTGTTGCAGAGCAAGGAAGGAAGGGCACCACCGCTGTGATACGCTGGTGCAGTTCGTGCCTATTTTTGTCCTACCCGTACTTCCCTCCCCACCCCAGAAATTTATTTTTCAAGTATTGTGGCCAGCATGGATTTTGGGGAGGAAATTCGGGGCTAACATAGTTTTTTGACGACCAAAAAGTGGGCGCGGAAGCTACTGCAAGGCCTGATCCCGAGCCAGCGCTCGCCCCCGGAGGGAAGCAAAAATGGGCGAAGATACGTCGTCCGTGGACCCGACCACCAGTTCAAATTCACGAAACCAAAACCTAGTGTGTGGTGTCGTTGAAGGATTTTATGGACGCCCTTGGACCACCGAGCAGCGCAAAGACCTGTTTCAAAGAATAAAGAAACTGGGCCTGAACACCTACACATATGCACCGAAGGATGATTTCAAGCATCGACCATATTGGAGGGAACTTTACACTGTGGAGGAAGCAGAACATCTGACGAACCCGATCCAGGCAGCTTAGGAAAACTCCATCAATTTTTATTACGCCCTGTCGCCAGGCCTAGACATTACGTACTCCAGTTCGAAAGAAGTGTCCTGCCTCAAGAGGAAACTGGAGCAGGTGGCTCAGTTTGGGTGCTGCGCATTTGCACTGCTCTTCGATGACAATGAGCCGGAGATCAGCGAGACAGACAAGGAGGTGTTCCAGTCGTTCGTCCATGCAAAGGTGTCTGTCACCAATGCGGTCTACCAAGAGCTGAATCAACCAAGGTTTATTTTCTGTCCAACAGAGTACTGTGCTGCTAGGGCTGTTCCAAATGTTCAGAGCTCGGAGTACCTGAATACAATTCGCCTGAAGCTGATGCCCGGGATAGACATCATGTGGACAGGCCACAAAGTGATCTCGAAAGTAATCACGGTCCAGTCAATCCAGGAGCTAACCGAGGTGTTGCGTCGGCCACCAGTGCTGTGGGACAACCTTCACGCCAACGACTATGACCAGAAGCGCCTGTTCCTGGGACCATACAGCGGCCGGTCGACCGACCTGGTGCCTCATTGGCGCGGCGTCCTGTCCAACCCAAATTGCGAGTTTGAAGCAAACTTTGTTCCAATTCACACCCTGGCCCAGTGGAGCAAGTGCAACAGTGACGGCAAGACTGACATGAGTGAATCTGTGAGCGCAGACATCCGACTTGAGACCGAGGGGGAAACGGAAGAGGTGACGTCGCACCTGGGGCCCCACACGTATCACCCGCGCAAGGCCCTGCGGGCGGCCGTTGTGGACTGGATGCCGGAGTTCTACCGGACCAAGAGCGCGTACGGTCGGCTCCTGTCCGGTGCCTTCCTGGCCGGCGGTGGCGCGCCCACGCCGCCAGTTCCCAGTAGCAGCCACCTGGAGGAGGCGTCTACCTTCCAGCCTCTGTCGAGCGAGCTGGTCAACTCGCGCGTGCAGCCGGCAGCGCTAGAACCCATGGACTGCCACTCTTCCAGCGAGGCGATGCAGACAGAAGACGCGATTGACGACAGCCGGCAGCTGGTGCTGGACGACTTGGCCCTCCTGGTGGACCTCTTCTACCTGCCCTTTGAGCACGGACTGCAAGGGGTGGCCTTCCTGCAGGAATTCCACTGACTGCGGGCCAATGGCCACGTGGTCTGGGAGCGGCTCAAGCGGCCGGGCGCCAAGCCGAGCCAGGGGGGGCGGAGCTTGAAGAGTGGCGCAAGCGGGCCGCCAAGTTTGACCAGATAACTCAGGCTGTGGGCCGGCTGTCCTCGCGCCTCACCTTTGTGCCCAACCGAGCACTGTTGTATGACTTCTACCCGTACATCTGGGACATCAAGGGGGTCATCTCTTTGCTGAACTCGTACGTCAAGTGGATAGGGTTTTCAAAGGGGTACAAAGAGGCATTCATCAGTGGCGAGCAAGAGCCGTGGCTGTTTCGTGGTGGACTGACAGCTGAGCTGCAGAGGATGCGGCCATTGGAAAGTGTGAGTGACCTCTTCCTGTACATTTAACAACGTATGGGTACGAGCTAGTTGGTACTCCATCTAAACACCGTACAGCGCAGTAGGCAAGACACAGGACGAAGGGGACACGGACGAGCGCTAACTTACAACTTACAGTTGTAAGTTAGCGCTCGTCCGTGTCCCCTTCGTCCTGTGTCTTGCCTACTGCGCTATACGGTGTTTAGATCTTCCTGTACAGGCCTCCTGAGTCTCCAAGCAGCAAGACGTACACCATACGGCCATACCTCCCCAGTGATGAGCCACTTGTGTACGAAGTGTGCCGAAAAACCTGTGACGATGGAATTGATGGAACAGAGGTGTTTCCAGATTTTCCCAACCTCATCGGTGACAAGATCTCTCACTTTAACTTATACAGTAGCTACCTGCTGGGCGGTGGCTTTCTTAGCCTGAGCAACGAGTATTGCTTTGTTGTGGAGGACGAGACTGGAGTGTGTGGCTATGCACTGGCTGCGCTCGATGCCCAAGACTTCAAAAAAAAGCTGGAAGTGGCGTGGAAGCCAGAGCTGTGCACCAAATACCCCGCACTACAGATGTTGCAGAGCAAGGAAGACGCTTATTCACAAGTAAAAAAATGTGTCTCTGTTGGCAGATAATTAAGAAGGCAAATTCGGACAAGCAGCTAGGTCTTTCAGCTCGTGCACACGCTAGTCCGCCCGAGCGTCTTCTTCTCCCTCGACTGATAGCCAGGCTGCCGCACAACCACGGCACATGCCCACTTTGGGAGATTGCGCCCTTTGCAAGTCGAGTGTCTGGCCAGCTCATTTCTCTAATAAGTTCCACGCAGCAATATTCTCTTCGCGTGGCTCGGACTGCTCACGCAACCATCCGCGGTCGATGATGATGATGATGAAGCGTAAGAGATGTTGATGATGGGAGCTGATGGGGTGTTGATGATGATGGTACTGCAGAGTAATTTGGGGGAAAACATAGACTCAACTCGCACTCAATAGGCGTGGTTGGAGATCCTTGGGAGAGGCATTCATCCGGAAGTGGATACAACCAGGATGATGATGATGATGATTACTGCCCGAACATTATTCAATAAACAGTTATTAGATGCGGAGCATCTCATGCTCGGGGCTGTGTCCCTCCCTCCCTTGTCGTCTGCTGTCCGCACTCTACTGCACATGCGGGTCTCTTCAGCCCCGTCAGCGTTTGGGCTGACGTCAGCGCAGTCCACCATAACAAGAAATAGTTAACGGCGTCCGGTTGTGATCCCACGACTCTATGGCTGCAACGGGAGGTACGTGGTGCTCTTCACACTGCGCTACAAACCTAGACGGGAGCATGTGCTGCGAAAGCGCCTTATGTCCTTCACTCATTCAAACAACGTGAAGAAGCTAACTGATACAACTAAGGCAGGTGAAACTGAACGTCAACGGAAACGACGAACTGGAAACTAATGGGAACTTCAGTCGACCCTATGGCTGCTTCGCATACTGCTCAGGGTTCCCTTGCGGGAAGATGGTGCTATTCTTTGAGCTTCTTGGAAGGCGAAGGCAAAATAAAAATGAAAGCTGGCTATATATGTGCATATATTTTATATTTCCATCCCTCACAACACTGGAGTTTATGGCCGAGTGGTCTCGAGAAGTACGTTAGTTCTGAAATTAGCAAGTCGAATTCTCCGATAGTATATGTTTTTAAGTTGATTTAGTTATTTTTGGTCATTTCAAGTTCTGAAATTTCCTTTGGAAAGCCATAGTAGGTGACGGCCAACTACGGCAATAGGGTAGCCAGATTCTTTTCGTGTGGGCGAGTGCTGTGTGTGTAGCCTTCCCAGCATGGTTAAACTAATCTGGTGTAACATCTCAGGTATCATAGATGATTGTTACTTCCTGAGCAGGCCGCACTCATACCTGCGTGGGTTGTGCTCAGAAAGCCAAAGGAACAGAAGAGAGAGAGAGAAGCATCTTGGCATGACGTTGCCCTGCAGACGACAGTAAGTCTGCGCTAGCGTTTCTTAGATTACCGTTTTAACGAGTTGTTATACGTGCGGCTCCCAGAAAATAGGTGGAAAACGCTTGGACAGATCTCCTCACCCCTGGCGGATGGAAAACTGACCCATTGTGAGGCGAATGAAAAATGAGTAGTGGTTAGAGAGATCGAGCGAGCTTCCTGGATCAGGGAAAAAACTTTAGTAATCCAGGCAGCAGAGCAAGTCCGATTCTTGACCGGCCAACCTACGGCTGTTCTCCGGCATGCTCGGCCATCGGCAAAGAATTGGCCAGTGATGAACATAAGATAAACAGTTGTAATACGGCCACCATCCTCTGCGCACGTTTTCGGCAGCCAATGTTCTTAAGTTGGTCAGCTCTCGCTCGTTAACCGTCAACATGGTTTCCCCTCGGCGAAAGTTTCTCATAAATTATCTGGCGGATCAACCACGGCCGATGAACGGCACTTGCTCCAGCAGCGATCAATCAAAAGACAGGCGGCCGGTTTCCCGCCACCGAGTTCTCACTTGTTGCTTGAAAGCGGGTTTGCAAAAGATGATCGGCTTGTGCTCGGCCACCAGGCGACCGCTTTGTTTCCGCTTGCCGGGGAACACATGATAAATGGTTGTTGCCCCGTTCTAGAGTACTCGTGTTTGGTCGGCAGCCGTTGTTCAGAAGTTGTTTTGGAAACATACGTTATCCGGTCCGCTTATGAATCTGCACGCCCCTGCTCTTCGAAAGGTGAACGGCTGACGTGTGTCGCAGGTCTAGCACCGCCCGTGCCGAATCACCGGAATTGCAAATGTCCTGCGTGGGCACGCACCCAGCCACCGAACAGTGTGCAGTATACACATGTACCTCATGGACAAATAAATGAGAACACGAAAATATTAACCGGACTCGCCAAATCAAAGAATATGCACAGTGAAGGCAAAATAATGGCTTGGTGGTGGTTTATTTGGAAAGGCACATTTTCAGTCTTTGCAACTGTAATAAAATCGCACGAATATTTCACTTACATGAAAAGAAATCACGTAATTTGTGTGTTCTCGTTCATATTTTCGTGTTCCCGTTTCATCTGTCCATCATACGGTTTATACCATTCTTTAGACTTGAGACCAAAAATAATGTGACTTTTGGGCTGAAACCAGAAGTTGCGTATAACAACTCGTGTTTTGCGAGCCTGTATAGACACCGACCTGATTCGTATAGACGTTGACCTCATTGGTATTGTAATTTTCGGTAGCAAATTAGGAACGTAAGTTTTGTAATGAACCATGACGCCGAGGAGGTTAACTATCAATGTTCCGGGCGCACAACGCATACCACCTAGAGTAAAAAAGTCAGCCCTTTTGGCATTCTCATGGCATTCCTTTTTCCTCGAGACGTCAAAGTCACTGTACGCACCACGTTTGACAGCAAATTTCCTTACTCGTACAAGCCACCTAATACTAATTATTATGCGAAAGTATGTTTATTGACTGGATTCAGGAGCATTCATCGCGATAGCAGTAAATACATGCAAGTGGCCCACATCGTGCCATCAACCAGCCCTTTTGTCAGCCCTCAGTGTTGATGAAACGAAGCGAAAAGCGTAGTTTCTATTGCACGAGTTTCCCCCTTTAGCAGCCAAGTATGAGTCCCGCAGCGCGGTAAAATTGCCCCGAGCAGCGGCGAAAGCTCGGGTCTTTCTGGAGTGAAAAATGGCCACCCACCGTGTTGTTTTTCTTTAATTCCTACTGGGCTTAACTTAAAGTTTAACTCATTCAAGTAAGGAACATATCAGAACATAATTTAAGCAAGACATGCCATCTTCGCAAATGGGTGCCAAATAAACCCCATAATGAGGCTAAAAAAGAGTGCAACGCCCACATATCTTTACTTATAGTTACAAGGTCGTTTATATGGAACACCGGTTGCAGAAACTGACATGTTACAATTTGGTTTCGATTTCATAGTCGTTTGAACTACCGCATTGGTCGTATAATTTTTTTACGTTTACATCCAGAGACACATTACTGGTAGATGAAAAAGTCTAGGAGGAGGGGAGGGAAGTAGTTATTGAAACAAGAAAGCAGTTTGTATAATATTTGAGAAGGTATCTGAAGGTAGTTTTCCGTATTGGAACATCTCAAATGCAGGAAGAAATATGTACTAACCTGATTTACTTTGGTGGTGGAGTAACATGAGTGGCGTGAAAGAGACAGAGTGATTTTGGGGAGTGATAAAAGTTATCACGGCCGCTCCCCCTTCCCACCCCTGGAATGTTTTTTAGCCACTTGTTGAAAGGTGAGCTCATCAGCCACAAACTGAATTACTCACCAAGAGTAAATATAATTACGATTACTTTAAACGAAACAACCTGATCGAAATGAACAAGTTATCTTCAAATACCCATATTGATGATCATCGTGATGGCAGTGATTTGTTCTCAGTCCTCTTTCTTTGATCGGACGGCCATGTGTTCGTGTGTTAACTCTGCCTGCCGTGCACGTCGTTTCTTGTTTTACTCGTGATTTGTGCCACGTAGAAGCAGTGCATTATCACTATGGTCTGCTTTAATATCGGTTTAAGTGAAGTATGGCCTCCACAAAGTGTGCCGATCGGCGGACGCTATTATGACAGCAGATCAATGTACTTATGGGGCCTCCTACTAAAAGAAATTGCCGAAATCCAAGTTAGAGATAAGGTTTTTTTTCACGCATCAAGAAAACTGGTATTTCACCCGCCGAAGCCATGAAATCAGTCTAAATAGGATGGCAACGATGCATGAGATAGACCACGTGGCCATCCTAAATTTTTGTCCCGTCATTGTTTTGCGTAGACATACGCTTTCTGCAGAAAGCGAAGTGGTCCCAATCTTATCTTTGCAATCCCTCAGGCGTAATCAGTAAGAAAGGTGCATAATTTGAGAGTATAATATTACACACCTCATAAAAAAATAAACTTGTATGTAAATTTTTGTGATTGATTGACTTCTCATTGAATATGAGGCTTAACGGGCCGACGCTACGCAGGCGATGAGGCGCGTAGTGGAGAGCTCCGGAGTAATTTCGGTCACCTGGGGATCTTCAACAAGCGCCGAAATCTCGAACACACGGGCACCTCCGTTTTTCGCCTCCATCAGAAGTAAAGTTCTGTGACTAAGTCAGCAATGCGGTTTCAACGTTTTAGAAGAGCTAGATCTTTATGTTTGATTTCTTGCACTTTTGATTGACAGCATTCCGAATTCGTTTATGCAAAACAAGCTTTAACCAAAGCTAATTGTTTAAAGGAATTGCTTCGTTTGGGGGGTCCAATATTTAATATTCCCAATTACCGGAATGAGTAAGCTATCACGTACGCAGGGCCACAGTTAGCCGCCGCTGCAGCTGCAATTGTCAACCCACCACTACAAAATTGACCCCGCCCGGGCTTCCCTATTGCTACATAGCCTCCACCCAGTTACTTTGCATGACCGACGGAAACATGAGGAAGCCTTAACATCGCTTTCGGGAACGACCACCTGCTCGCACAGGTCGAGGCGAGTATCAGCTCTCGGTTACCCTTGTGTTCGTTAGGACATCCAACATGTATTGCAAAACTCAGCTATAGCATGGGCTCTCGGCACTCGACTGCGGCTGCGGCAAGGGCTGCAAAGGCATTGCATTTTCTCCGTGACCTCGCTTTGAGAAAAATCAGTGAACGTTCCCCCGTGAAAACGGAAAGAGCATTTCTAGCAAAAAAAAATTATTTCCAGCTTCATTTCTGACTAGATTATAAGATTCTAGCTGGAATCGACAGCTTTCTAACTAGAACAATTCTTTGTCTAGCTAGAAACGATATTTCCAGCTTGCGGTTTCTTTCCCTTCTAGCTGGACTGACAAATGCTAGCTAGGCAAATAACTTTTTTTTTTGAAAATTGAAAGAAGTGTAAAAAACTAGAATAGCAATCCTAATCATGCTTATTTTCAGCATGAACGTAGCAAGCTTTCATGCCAGTTCAGGTCGAAACTGACATGTCGGCCTTCAGGTAGTGACACAGGAGAAGGGCGCCTACAATTATGCCGGGGGCCGCATAATACTGCCCCGTGGGCTGCGGGTTGCCAACCCCTGATTTATACCATTTCCGTATATCGTCTGAACATGAAGCACTGGGCAACCTTGAGGTGTCAGTTCGTGATGCCTTCACTTGTGGCAGGGATGGGTGGCACCTTTGGAAACTTGTCGGTGTTTTCAACTCCAGGCAGGTTTTCGTAGGAAGATTGACAAGTATGCTCTTATTACGTTACAACACTGGTGAGAGGGAACCTCTGTGTCAGAGGACCTGTTTACAGACTAGTTTCCTGGTGCTAACAAATTCCAAAATTTTTATGGCTGCTGCAAAGATCCTAAAGAATTGTTTGTACAATTTTGTAACAGTTTGTGACCCCGCTCAGGCATTCAAAATGCTTGCCCGGTTTTTGTTCGTTTTGGTTGCTTGTTCATTTTTCCTTCGCAAAGTACCGTATATTATGTGTGGTGTTTTTTTTTTCAGTGCTGGGCATGTACGGATCCTGCCACAGCCGCTGTGGACGAGAGTGGGGGAAATCTGTGCATCACTGCTGCTAATCTCACAGGGTTTGTGGTATTTCTGCATCTTTAAATTGAGCAAATTGACGTGGAGTTTATTAGGCTTTAGACAATACCTGCTCTTATTAGTTACTGGTGGGTTCCTCGGCATAGCCATGAAGCACAGTATGATTGCTTTGTGTTTTCGTATTTCAGCCCTTCTTTCAAGCTTACAAAGACGTGTTTGGCGAGTTGGTGCATCTTAACGATACTTGAACTTGGTGCAAAATATTGACAATTACAGAGTGAGAACAGGCAATGACTGGGAACTAACTTTTAGGTAGCGTAAAACCCACAATTGCAAGCCAAAGTTACGTGGCTCCACTTGCATGCCAAAAAAAAACTGTGATAAGGGACGTTCACAGCCTAATAAATACACTCTTTCATATGAAGACCCGCTGA
Source organism: Haemaphysalis longicornis (assembly GCF_048455015.1). NCBI lineage: Eukaryota > Metazoa > Arthropoda > Arachnida > Ixodida > Ixodidae > Haemaphysalis > Haemaphysalis longicornis. The sequence continues at coordinate 2,335,983 of NW_027526352.1, read as the reverse complement.
AATGTCACTGACACAATTGCATCCGTTCTTTCCTATGTGGTAAGCTTCCTGTATCTCCCTTCCTCGGTATGACTGCACCTGTACTATTTTCACTTGTTTCAAGGGCGTCATGCATTCTCTTGCAGAGCTATGGATGGGGTGATGCCCACTTGTGCAGTTCTCAACTGAGTTCATGTTCATGCAATCGCATGTTCACACACCTTCATGTGTGCCTTACGTAGACCTTTCTACATGAAAGAGGTATGTCATAAGCAATGTCCCTACACAGCAACTTGCGTAGGCGTTGGTGTGCTTTTTCTCGCACCCTTTCCTATCAAAGGGGCCCGCAGCACTTTCCATCGACTACTCGGAATGTATTTTGGGGTAAAGTCTATTGTTCCAGCAATCACCTCCAACAAGAATCATGAAAATCTGTTCACTATGATGGAAGCTACGTGCGATGAGAGATCGCGCAGAATCATTGCCTCTCAACTCATTGCGGACAAGTGGGACAACGCGATAAAAGCTGCGCGCTCTCTCCTTCTCCCGGAGAAGGGGGTGGCTCGCGGTGTTCTCTTAGGAAGCCTTCGATATATCGCAGGCTGGAGAGTTTTCTCCTATTCTCTGTAATTAAGACGGGTGCATTTCCGGTCTGCAGCAACGAAAAACCAGGCATGGCTAGCTGCGCGCAAGCACGCACTCAGGATTTTTGAAGCAATCCAAGTTTGTTTTCAAGGGTCTGATTGAAAGGGAAGTATTGAGTTTGCCACTCGCACTTCGTGTACACTCAAAACAAAAGAAACACTAAAACTGTTCGTACAGGTTCAGAAATAGAAGTGGTTGGTGCACAGCGCCGGTAGTGGCAGAGTGTTACAAACAGCCAATAGGACAGCCATGGCAGAAATGACGAAATTTCGGAGGTGCCCGCGGTGCGCTAATTATGAGAAAATTGAAGAGAGCGCCGTTGGTATTTCTGCGTCTTTTATAGTGCAGGGGTGGGACAGATGCGCATATTGCGCAGATTTGATACACATTTGTTTTCCTGCGTGAGGCTGCTCCAAAAGCTTGAAAATTCAAAAATTGCGCCAAACTGCTCCAAAATAGTCTGAAAGCCAAGGATTTTAACACTTCCATCAGTTTCAGTGGGGGAAAATGGTTACTAATGGCATTATTTTCGAGCACTCCCAAGGTGTCGTGTTTGTAAAGGTTCAATTGATTGATCATTCAATAAAACAACTGCATTAAATTGTCCCAGAGATAGTTTTTTCGAAAGCCGCAATGTCGTGTTGCACATGTTATATTCTGTGCGTTTTTAGAGATTTCCCATCAGAACCATTGCGAAGTCCTGTAGAAAAAATACTTATGTGTACTGAGGCGCCAACCTAATTGTGCAAGTTGATGAAAAAACGGCAATTTTCGGGGCGCCATATCTCCGGAACGACATTACTCGCCGCCGCCATCTTGGTGCGGTGAAGGTGTGAAAACGTGGCCGCCGGGTGAAGCAGTTGCTTGTGGTTCAGGCAGAGTGCTCTTCAGTGATTTCTACCTTGGTTTTAGCACTGATGCACTGACTGGTCTGTCCTATATGCACATGACCACATGTAAAAGGTAGGAGGTACGCAACATGTGTTTTGCACGGTTCAAAGGGACACAAGTGCTTCACTCCGCAACCCTTCCTGGCGACATGCGACGGGCCTTGTTTGGGCTTTCTCTCTACCACCCCACGAAGTTGTGCCTATTTTTTGTTGTGTCTGTGTCAGTTGTGCTCTGTTTCGAGATGTTCAGGAACCACTACCAAGTAGTCCAATTGTCTATTCTTCTGTAGTTCTGCAGTTCTAAGGCCAGTGGTGCCACCAGTGCCGTGTTTGCTGCACACTATTGCTATCACCGAATATCGACCATTAAATTCCTTATGCTGCCCAGAGCAACCCAAATAAAAACAATAAGATGCCTGTGAATGCATGCGCCATTGTGAGAGGCTTTATGGTCGTAGCAGTAGGCTTCGGAAATTGATGCATTCAAGCCTAGCTGCAACGATATTCACAAGGTGCCGCGGAAAAATTTGCTGAAAACTTTTTGAAAAGGAAAGAAGAGGGGTGGGGGCAACTGGGGCTACAATGACAACTCAACTTGATTCTGGGAATTTGTGCACTACTGTACAAAAATGTTTTCTCTATGGGGGCCGTGGGGGTGGCATTGTGTTGGGAAATAAATGCTCAGTTTTTAGGTGTTCCTTTTTAAATTTTGATAGGCACAGGGAGCATTAGCACGGCCTTGCGAAGACCCTCAAGGAGAATTGTTGTCTTTTTTCAAAACCTTGACAGCTGACACCACAAACTTGGGTTTGCTACTAGTAGCGCAGCTGCAACATCGTGGTCACAATCACTTTTGAATAGGGAACTGAATTGCAAAACCTAAAGTTTCTAGTTTTTCCTCCTTTTGGTTAATATTTCATAATTTTGTTGATCATTTCCCAATTAAACATGCATGTCAAATGTTATTAGCTTATGCATTGAGATATTCAGCTAGAAAGCAGAGGTCAAGTGTAACGTCCTTTTCAGTTGTAGGGTAGAAAGGCTTTGCTGAGCGTTATGTGGAGATAATTTTGCCCCTAGAAATTGTTTCAGACCTTTGCAACTCAATAATTTTGAATATATACCGTAAAACCAAGAGCAAGCCCCCCCCCCCACCCCTTCCAAGAATGTCGAAATTACTCGCAAAGTGTGTGTGTGTGTGTGTGGGGGGGGGCTATTCTGGAACGGCACCAAAATTCAAGATGACGATGACGAAATTTTCTTGCGAAAACTAAACACAGTGCGCATTGTTTTAAAATTTTGTGAGGAAGATGAACTTCATTAGGCAATAGATGTTACTGCTGTTAGTTACTTTCAAAACCATCGAAAGACTTGCCTGGGCGCGGTGCGTGATAACTGTGCAGAAGCAGCAGGGGGGGTGCTTGTTCGGAATTTCGCGGTAGTCCTATCAGGAGATCAAAGCAATCTTTCTGCTTGTCTTGCAGCTTTCATGCAGAAGGTGATCCCGAATCAAGCAGAGATCTTGATGGAAGTGAGAGTCATCAGACAGCAAGGGGTGGAAGGAGGTGTTAATGTTCCAACCCTGCCTGAGGGCTGCCCCCATGTCCCAGTGAACACCACGGCTGCGATGAGGGAGCTGAATCGGTACTTGCTAAACTGAGAAAAGTTTCAAGAAATGGTATTTTAGTTCATTACATTGTTATTTTGCGTGCATTCGGTGAGATGATGATAAGTCCACTTGCATTTTATTTTGACATTACTGCGCTTTACTTTGGCACTGGAAGCAATCTGTAAAATACAGAAACAGGCAAATTTCAGTGCCTGTTTAAACGGAGAGCAGTTAAATTTACGAGAAACACACAAAAAAGGAAATTGAAAGAATGGGTGATGCCCGGACTCGCAACTTGTTTTAATTGCGTTAGTGAAAGAATGTGTGTATGTGCCAACATTTTGCCAACCACTCTGTGCATGCGTCACATTCATTTGCTATCCAGTAGAAACTTTGTCTGTCTTGCTAACAATGAAATGGAGAAGGGGCTAACGCACTCGTCTTCATTGCTTCAATAGAACTGCGGCCTTATGGAATACTGGGGTGCATTTACATTTGGCGCAGTGTAGTGCCGGGTTGCCTGAAACAGCCATCTGCTGACACAGGGCAGGGTGATCTTTAAACCTTTAATTAAGGCAACGCCCCAATTGCCTATATAAGACATTTTGCAGGAAATTGGAATCTTTCTATCACTCATGATTACAATTCAATTTCGAGTCCGTCTGTTTGTCCCTCGTGAATTTCTCGAGCACATTTCTTTCAGGTACGTTTTGGGCACTACATCTGTTCTTCGTGTCGTGCAGAGATAGATGCAAAAAAAATTGTCAAGATCCGTGTAGAAATAAAAAAGTTGTTTAATTTATATTTAAAAATACAAGTAAATAGCGCGCTGCCCTCTTCTTGAAAACCGGAAATCCGCTGCTCACTTTCTCACTGTCCCCGATGTCATATGGCGTGACAAATGAGGGCGGCAAAAAATACGTCCTGGAAGTTTTAAGTCCAAGGTGGCCTGACCCGGGAAGCTCCTTTCCGTGCTTCTTCACGCTGTCGTTCGGTGGTATCGTGCCGGCAAGTAGAAGAGGACAAGCAGCCACACGAGACAAGGGAAGTGACGTGCCTGCTGTTGCGTCGATGGGTGTTGCTATGCCTCTTTGCCTGAACTCTGTACCATCTTTACCTCTGTTTAATTTAGTGTGAAGCCATGTTCAGCGCTGCTTTGCTATTGACTTTTCATGTGAACGTCACTTGTGGGTTCAAAGAAAGGTTAAAGAAACAGCTGCATATTCTGGTAAAAAAAAACTTATAGAACGCTCACAGCAAAAAAAAAAAAATTCCGCGGGATTAGAACCACTGACTTGCACAACAGTACTCCAGCTTCTTACCTCTCGACGATATACACAAGCTGTGAGGCTTGCAAAAATTGAGTACAGAGATATAAAGTCAACAAATATTGCCAGGTGTGTCTGTTTCTTGTCATGTTTGAGAAATTCTGGCATTTAGAATGCTTGTGTCTCATGCACCAATCTTGCAGACAACCCCCATCTTGCTAATACCAGAAGCAATGTAGCTAGAGCTTCCATATTTACCTCATGACAAGCATCACGCGATCGCAATCTCTTCGACGCAAGCAAAGGTAGCGAAGTACAGAATGTGTCACTAGAATTATATTTGTCTCCAAGGGATAATAGCTTGCCAGCAAAAACAGTTTGGTTCAATTTGTCTCAAGGCAGCTAATCACTGCTAGAGAAAAAAAAAATGTTGCTGTTTTTTGAGTGAACGGAACAGCATTTCCCAGTGCTAAAACATGTCCCCAGACATAGAGACGGACTGATAACCTGGAAGCTGCCGTCCACTTTGGCTATGCTCCCTGACCACGCCTCCTCTACCATCAATGCCAATATCTGCCGTGAATAGACATAAGCATACAGCGCGCGAATGAACAAGTTCGCGTGTATTTCGGCGACGCGCGCTGACGCCAGGCAAAGTCAACAGTGGTGCATCGTAACACGCCATGGAAAGGAACACATGTGCTCGAAGCGGAGCCATAGTGCGGCTCTCTGTAATTGTCTGTGTAGATTTTTGTATTCTTTGAGCCCACGGTTAAGCTCTTATGCTTACTTTAAAGAAAACAAGCAGTAAGGCAACGTTTAGGCTCCTTTGGTCAAAATAATGGCATATACACACTTCCAAGCTGAGCCAACTGTAGGGCCGTCGCTATTTGTCGTCATATCCGGAGGCCTCAAGTGTGACGTTGCCAGTACTGCATGTGCTTGTATTTTTAGACTAAAAAATAGAATAACTTTCTCATATCTGCGCCGCTTTCATCATTCTATTTGCGCATGTAGAATTTTTTTTTCATGGAATGTGGACTTCAAAAACGTTATGAACAAAATTGAGGCGTGGCTTTGCTATTGCAAACAGCAGAGACCAGTGGAGCTGAGGGGAAGACTCGGAAAACGGCACACCTTCCTAGTCTACCTCGACGATGCCGTAGTATTTGCCCGGAACTGCGACGAGCAACATAAACATGAGCGCGGCCCGACGAAGCGCGTTTCGAGAGGGAAACGAATGTCCCGCGGTTTTTCGTCCCGGTGGACTCGCCATCGAAGTAGTCTGCTGCGGGAAACATGGTGTAGACCCGCGAAAACGGTATGGAGGCGAGAAAAGGCATGGCTTTGCTGTCGAAAACAGCCTCGCGAAAGTTATGCGCGGAACGCTGATGTCATTGCTAACGTCATACCATGTGTGCTCGGCAAGGCTAAACCCCTTGCACGAGGACCATTGTACGTGCACCGGTCCTCGTCTCCACACTCCTCCCTCGTCCGTCCTCCCCCTAAAAACTCGGCTGCCGGACTGTGTGCTGTAGTGTCCTGCTAACATCGCTCCGAGGACCACAAGCTTGACAGCTCTGCTGTTAAAAAGGAAACGCCAGAGCTCTGTGCCGTGCAATAACCAAAAGGAAGCAGAACTGATTGTGTTGCCTAGGACAACAAATTGTTTGCTTTCTCATGTGCTCACGTTAAAGGTATGCTTTTGCGTCATATGTTCAGCCTCGATGCATTCAAGTTACAGGTGCATTTTAAAATTCCTTTCTCTTGTTAGGCCCAGTACTTCAGCCACATGGGTGGCTACGACTTCAAGGCGGCTGCCCGCACGGTGTTGGGCATGGGGATTGGGCAGCCAGTGGCATTCTCCTGCAGCAGGGCAGGGTCCAAAGGGGCGAAAGAGGCCTTCTGCGAGCTAGACAACATTGTGTCTCTTGTTCTTGGTAAGCTGCCATGATTTTATTTTATGCACGAGGAATTCATTATAATATTTTCTGGGGCTACTTTATTTCAGGGCATTTGTTCGACCATTAGAGCTTATTTTTAATGTTCTTGTTTACAGGAGTGAATACGGATACTGTTTGGTAATGCGTAATAAATATTGGCTCTCTGGAATAGTTGTAAGTTGTGAAAACTAGAGGCATTGCATTAAACAAGCTTGTAATACTTTTTTTTTCACCCGCCGCGGTGGCGTAGTGGCTAAGGCGTTGTGCTGCTGTCACGAGTTCGATCCCAGCCGGGGCGGCCGTGTTTCTGACGAATACGAAAGACAAAGACGCCCGTGTGTTGAGATTTCGGCGCACGTGGAAGACCCCCAGGTGGTCGAAATTAATCGGGAGCCCTCCGCTACGGCGCACCTCATAACCTGCGTAGTTTCGGCGCGTTAAACTTGGCGGTGGCGACGACGCTCAACTGCAACGCCTAAGCACGCTCCTTTTTTCGTACAGACTGCCTCTTGCTGCCGCCGCGCTGAAGCCCATGGATCAGCTTGGACGCTTGGATCAGCTTGGCACACGCCTGACAAAGTGGTGATAACGGAAGACACCGTAGGCTGCGTGCATCGTCTGCGCATCTGTGTGGGTGGCACCCAAGCAAGCCTTCAAAAAGACGCCATCGCTGGTTGCTGGGCTCACTTGGCGGTGGCGACGACGCTCAACTGCAACGCCTAAGCACGCTCCTTTTTTCGTACAGACTGCCTCTTGCTACCGCCGCGCTGAAGCCCATGGATCAGCTTGGACGCTTGGATCAGCTTGGCCAGAGCATTGAAGGACTCTGGCTTGGCACACGCCTGACAAAGTGGTGATAACGGAAGACACCGTAGGCTGCGTGCATCGTCTGCGCATCTGTGTAGGTGGCGCCCAAGCAAGCCTTCAAAAAGACGCCATCGCTGGTTGCTGGGCTCACTTGGCGGTGGCGACGACGCTCAACTGCAACGCCTAAGCACGCTCCTTTTTTCGTACAGACTGCCTCTTGCTACCGCCGCGCTGAAGCCCATGGATCAGCTTGGACGCTTGGATCAGCTTGGCCAGAGCATTGAAGGACTCTGGCTTGGCACACGCCTGACAAAGTGGTGATAACGGAAGACACCGTAGGCTGCGTGCATCGTCTGCGCATCTGTGTGGGTGGCGCCCAAGCAAGCCTTCAAAAAGACGCCATCGCTGGTTGCTGGGCTCACTTGGCGGTGGCGACGACGCTCAACTGCAACGCCTAAGCACGCTCCTTTTTTCGTACAGACTGCCTCTTGCTACCGCCGCGCTGAAGCCCATGGATCAGCTTGGACGCTTGGATCAGCTTGGCACACGCCTGACAAAGTGGTGATAACGGAAGACACCGTAGGCTGCGTGCATCGTCTGCGCATCTGTGTGGGTGGCGCCCAAGCAAGCCTTCAAAAAGACGCCATCGCTGGTTGCTGGGCTCACTTGGCGGTGGCGACGACGCTCAACTGCAACGCCTAAGCACGCTCCTTTTTTCGTACAGACTGCCTCTTGCTACCGCCGCGCTGAAGCCCATGGATCAGCTTGGACGCTTGGATCAGCTTGGCCAGAGCATTGAAGGACTCTGGCTTGGCACACGCCTGACAAAGTGGTGATAACGGAAGACACCGTAGGCTGCGTGCATCGTCTGCGCATCTGTGTAGGTGGCGCCCAAGCAAGCCTTCAAAAAGACGCCATCGCTGGTTGCTGGGCTCACTTGGCGGTGGCGACGACGCTCAACTGCAACGCCTAAGCACGCTCCTTTTTTCGTACAGACTGCCTCTTGCTACCGCCGCGCTGAAGCCCATGGATCAGCTTGGACGCTTGGATCAGCTTGGCCAGAGCATTGAAGGACTCTGGCTTGGCACACGCCTGACAAAGTGGTGATAACGGAAGACACCGTAGGCTGCGTGCATCGTCTGCGCATCTGTGTGGGTGGCGCCCAAGCAAGCCTTCAAAAAGACGCCATCGCTGGTTGCTGGGCTCACTTGGCGGTGGCGACGACGCTCAACTGCAACGCCTAAGCACGCTCCTTTTTTCGTACAGACTGCCTCTTGCTACCGCCGCGCTGAAGCCCATGGATCAGCTTGGACGCTTGGATCAGCTTGGCACACGCCTGACAAAGTGGTGATAACGGAAGACACCGTAGGCTGCGTGCATCGTCTGCGCATCTGTGTGGGTGGCGCCCAAGCAAGCCTTCAAAAAGACGCCATCGCTGGTTGCTGGGCTCACTTGGCGGTGGCAACGACGCTCAACTGCAACGCCTAAGCACGCTCCTTTTTTCGTACAGACTGCCTCTTGCTACCGCCGCGCTGAAGCCCATGGATCAGCTTGGACGCTTGGATCAGCTTGGCACACGCCTGACAAAGTGGTGATAACGGAAGACACCGTAGGCTGCGTGCATCGTCTGCGCATCTGTGTGGGTGGCGCCCAAGCAAGCCTTCAAAAAGACGCCATCGCTGGTTGCTGGGCTCACTTGGCGGTGGCGACGACGCTCAACTGCAACGCCTAAGCACGCTCCTTTTTTCGTACAGACTGCCTCTTGCTACCGCCGCGCTGAAGCCCATGGATCAGCTTGGACGCTTGGATCAGCTTGGCCAGAGCATTGAAGGACTCTGGCTTGGCACACGCCTGACAAAGTGGTGATAACGGAAGACACCGTAGGCTGCGTGCATCGTCTGCGCATCTGTGTGGGTGGCACCCAAGCAAGCCTTCAAAAAGACGCCATCGCTGGTTGCTGGGCTCACTTGGCGGTGGCGACGACGCTCAACTGCAACGCCTAAGCACGCTCCTTTTTTCGTACAGACTGCCTCTTGCTACCGCCGCGCTGAAGCCCATGGATCAGCTTGGACGCTTGGATCAGCTTGGCCAGAGCATTGAAGGACTCTGGCTTGGCACACGCCTGACAAAGTGGTGATAACGGAAGACACCGTAGGCTGCGTGCATCGTCTGCGCATCTGTGTGGGTGGCGCCCAAGCAAGCCTTCAAAAAGACGCCATCGCTGGTTGCTGGGCTCACTTGGCGGTGGCGACGACGCTCAACTGCAACGCCTAAGCACGCTCCTTTTTTCGTACAGACTGCCTCTTGCTACCGCCGCGCTGAAGCCCATGTATCAGCTTGGACGCTTGGATCAGCTTGGCCAGAGCATTGAAGGACTCTGGCTTGGCACACGCCTGACAAAGTGGTGATAACGGAAGACACCGTAGGCTGCGTGCATCGTCTGCGCATCTGTGTGGGTGGCGCCCAAGCAAGCCTTCAAAAAGACGCCATCGCTGGTTGCTGGGCTCACTTGGCGGTGGCGACGACGCTCAACTGCAACGCCTAAGCACGCTCCTTTTTTCGTACAGACTGCCTCTTGCTACCGCCGCGCTGAAGCCCATGGATCAGCTTGGACGCTTGGATCAGCTTGGCCAGAGCATTGAAGGACTCTGGCTTGGCACACGCCTGACAAAGTGGTGATAACGGAAGACACCGTAGGCTGCGTGCATCGTCTGCGCATCTGTGTGGGTGGCGCCCAAGCAAGCCTTCAAAAAGACGCCATCGCTGGTTGCTGGGCTCACTTGGCGGTGGCGACGACGCTCAACTGCAACGCCTAAGCACGCTCCTTTTTTCGTACAGACTGCCTCTTGCTACCGCCGCGCTGAAGCCCATGGATCAGCTTGGACGCTTGGATCAGCTTGGCCAGAGCATTGAAGGACTCTGGCTTGGCACACGCCTGACAAAGTGGTGATAACGGAAGACACCGTAGGCTGCGTGCATCGTCTGCGCATCTGTGTGGGTGGCGCCCAAGCAAGCCTTCAAAAAGACGCCATCGCTGGTTGCTGGGCTCACTTGGCGGTGGCGACGACGCTCAACTGCAACGCCTAAGCACGCTCCTTTTTTCGTACAGACTGCCTCTTGCTACCGCCGCGCTGAAGCCCATGGATCAGCTTGGACGCTTGGATCAGCTTGGCACACGCCTGACAAAGTGGTGATAACGGAAGACACCGTAGGCTGCGTGCATCGTCTGCGCATCTGTGTGGGTGGCGCCCAAGCAAGCCTTCAAAAAGACGCCATCGCTGGTTGCTGGGCTCACTTGGCGGTGGCGACGACGCTCAACTGCAACGCCTAAGCACGCTCCTTTTTTCGTACAGACTGCCTCTTGCTACCGCCGCGCTGAAGCCCATGGATCAGCTTGGACGCTTGGATCAGCTTGGCACACGCCTGACAAAGTGGTGATAACGGAAGACACCGTAGGCTGCGTGCATCGTCTGCGCATCTGTGTGGGTGGCGCCCAAGCAAGCCTTCAAAAAGACGCCATCGCTGGTTGCTGGGCTCACTTGGCGGTGGCGACGACGCTCAACTGCAACGCCTAAGCACGCTCCTTTTTTCGTACAGACTGCCTCTTGCTACCGCCGCGCTGAAGCCCATGGATCAGCTTGGACGCTTGGATCAGCTTGGCCAGAGCATTGAAGGACTCTGGCTTGGCACACGCCTGACAAAGTGGTGATAACGGAAGACACCGTAGGCTGCGTGCATCGTCTGCGCATCTGTGTGGGTGGCACCCAAGCAAGCCTTCAAAAAGACGCCATCGCTGGTTGCTGGGCTCACTTGGCGGTGGCGACGACGCTCAACTGCAACGCCTAAGCACGCTCCTTTTTTCGTACAGACTGCCTCTTGCTACCGCCGCGCTGAAGCCCATGGATCAGCTTGGACGCTTGGATCAGCTTGGCCAGAGCATTGAAGGACTCTGGCTTGGCACACGCCTGACAAAGTGGTGATAACGGAAGACACCGTAGGCTGCGTGCATCGTCTGCGCATCTGTGTGGGTGGCACCCAAGCAAGCCTTCAAAAAGACGCCATCGCTGGTTGCTGGGCTCACTTGGCGGTGGCGACGACGCTCAACTGCAACGCCTAAGCACGCTCCTTTTTTCGTACAGACTGCCTCTTGCTACCGCCGCGCTGAAGCCCATGGATCAGCTTGGACGCTTGGATCAGCTTGGCACACGCCTGACAAAGTGGTGATAACGGAAGACACCGTAGGCTGCGTGCATCGTCTGCGCATCTGTGTGGGTGGCACCCAAGCAAGCCTTCAAAAAGACGCCATCGCTGGTTGCTGGGCTCACTTGGCGGTGGCAACGACGCTCAACTGCAACGCCTAAGCACGCTCCTTTTTTCGTACAGACTGCCTCTTGCTACCGCCGCGCTGAAGCCCATGGATCAGCTTGGACGCTTGGATCAGCTTGGCACACGCCTGACAAAGTGGTGATAACGGAAGACACCGTAGGCTGCGTGCATCGTCTGCGCATCTGTGTGGGTGGCACCCAAGCAAGCCTTCAAAAAGACGCCATCGCTGGTTGCTGGGCTCACTTGGCGGTGGCGACGACGCTCAACTGCAACGCCTAAGCACGCTCCTTTTTTCGTACAGACTGCCTCTTGCTACCGCCGCGCTGAAGCCCATGGATCAGCTTGGACGCTTGGATCAGCTTGGCCAGAGCATTGAAGGACTCTGGCTTGGCACACGCCTGACAAAGTGGTGATAACGGAAGACACCGTAGGCTGCGTGCATCGTCTGCGCATCTGTGTGGTTGGCACCCAAGCAAGCCTTCAAAAAGACGCCATCGCTGGTTGCTGGGCTCACTTGGCGGTGGCAACGACGCTCAACTGCAACGCCTAAGCACGCTCCTTTTTTCGTACAGACTGCCTCTTGCTACCGCCGCGCTGAAGCCCATGGATCAGCTTGGACGCTTGGATCAGCTTGGCCAGAGCATTGAAGGACTCTGGCTTGGCACACGCCTGACAAAGTGGTGATAACGGAAGACACCGTAGGCTGCGTGCATCGTCTGCGCATCTGTGTGGGTGGCACCCAAGCAAGCCTTCAAAAAGACGCCATCGCTGGTTGCTGGGCTCACTTGGCGGTGGCAACGACGCTCAACTGCAACGCCTAAGCACGCTCCTTTTTTCGTACAGACTGCCTCTTGCTACCGCCGCGCTGAAGCCCATGGATCAGCTTGGACGCTTGGATCAGCTTGGCACACGCCTGACAAAGTGGTGATAACGGAAGACACCGTAGGCTGCGTGCATCGTCTGCGCATCTGTGTGGGTGGCACCCAAGCAAGCCTTCAAAAAGACGCCATCGCTGGTTGCTGGGCTCACTTGGCGGTGGCGACGACGCTCAACTGCAACGCCTAAGCACGCTCCTTTTTTCGTACAGACTGCCTCTTGCTACCGCCGCGCTGAAGCCCATGGATCAGCTTGGACGCTTGGATCAGCTTGGCCAGAGCATTGAAGGACTCTGGCTTGGCACACGCCTGACAAAGTGGTGATAACGGAAGACACCGTAGGCTGCGTGCATCGTCTGCGCATCTGTGTGGGTGGCACCCAAGCAAGCCTTCAAAAAGACGCCATCGCTGGTTGCTGGGCTCACTTGGCGGTGGCAACGACGCTCAACTGCAACGCCTAAGCACGCTCCTTTTTTCGTACAGACTGCCTCTTGCTACCGCCGCGCTGAAGCCCATGGATCAGCTTGGACGCTTGGATCAGCTTGGCCAGAGCATTGAAGGACTCTGGCTTGGCACACGCCTGACAAAGTGGTGATAACGGAAGACACCGTAGGCTGCGTGCATCGTCTGCGCATCTGTGTGGGTGGCACCCAAGCAAGCCTTCAAAAAGACGCCATCGCTGGTTGCTGGGCTCACTTGGCGGTGGCAACGACGCTCAACTGCAACGCCTAAACACGCTCCTTTTTTCGTACAGACTGCCTCTTGCTACCGCCGCGCTGAAGCCCATGGATCAGCTTGGACGCTTGGATCAGCTTGGCACACGCCTGACAAAGTGGTGATAACGGAAGACACCGTAGGCTGCGTGCATCGTCTGCGCATCTGTGTGGGTGGCGCCCAAGCAAGCCTTCAAAAAGACGCCATCGCTGGTTGCTGGGCTCACTTGGCGGTGGCGACGACGCTCAACTGCAACGCCTAAGCACGCTCCTTTTTTCGTACAGACTGCCTCTTGCTACCGCCGCGCTGAAGCCCATGGATCAGCTTGGACGCTTGGATCAGCTTGGCCAGAGCATTGAAGGACTCTGGCTTGGCACACGCCTGACAAAGTGGTGATAACGGAAGACACCGTAGGCTGCGTGCATCGTCTGCGCATCTGTGTGGGTGGCACCCAAGCAAGCCTTCAAAAAGACGCCATCGCTGGTTGCTGGGCTCACTTGGCGGTGGCGACGACGCTCAACTGCAACGCCTAAGCACGCTCCTTTTTTCGTACAGACTGCCTCTTGCTACCGCCGCGCTGAAGCCCATGGATCAGCTTGGATGCTTGGATCAGCTTGGCACACGCCTGACAAAGTGGTGATAACGGAAGACACCGTAGGCTGCGTGCATCGTCTGCGCATCTGTGTGGGTGGCACCCAAGCAAGCCTTCAAAAAGACGCCATCGCTGGTTGCTGGGCTCACTTGGCGGTGGCAACGACGCTCAACTGCAACGCCTAAGCACGCTCCTTTTTTCGTACAGACTGCCTCTTGCTACCGCCGCGCTGAAGCCCATGGATCAGCTTGGACGCTTGGATCAGCTTGGCCAGAGCATTGAAGGACTCTGGCTTGGCACACGCCTGACAAAGTGGTGATAACGGAAGACACCGTAGGCTGCGTGCATCGTCTGCGCATCTGTGTGGGTGGCACCCAAGCAAGCCTTCAAAAAGACGCCATCGCTGGTTGCTGGGCTCACTTGGCGGTGGCAACGACGCTCAACTGCAACGCCTAAGCACGCTCCTTTTTTCGTACAGACTGCCTCTTGCTACCGCCGCGCTGAAGCCCATGGATCAGCTTGGACGCTTGGATCAGCTTGGCACACGCCTGACAAAGTGGTGATAACGGAAGACACCGTAGGCTGCGTGCATCGTCTGCGCATCTGTGTGGGTGGCACCCAAGCAAGCCTTCAAAAAGACGCCATCGCTGGTTGCTGGGCTCACTTGGCGGTGGCGACGACGCTCAACTGCAACGCCTAAGCACGCTCCTTTTTTCGTACAGACTGCCTCTTGCTACCGCCGCGCTGAAGCCCATGGATCAGCTTGGATGCTTGGATCAGCTTGGCACACGCCTGACAAAGTGGTGATAACGGAAGACACCGTAGGCTGCGTGCATCGTCTGCGCATCTGTGTGGGTGGCACCCAAGCAAGCCTTCAAAAAGACGCCATCGCTGGTTGCTGGGCTCACTTGGCGGTGGCAACGACGCTCAACTGCAACGCCTAAGCACGCTCCTTTTTTCGTACAGACTGCCTCTTGCTACCGCCGCGCTGAAGCCCATGGATCAGCTTGGACGCTTGGATCAGCTTGGCCAGAGCATTGAAGGACTCTGGCTTGGCACACGCCTGACAAAGTGGTGATAACGGAAGACACCGTAGGCTGCGTGCATCGTCTGCGCATCTGTGTGGGTGGCACCCAAGCAAGCCTTCAAAAAGACGCCATCGCTGGTTGCTGGGCTCACTTGGCGGTGGCAACGACGCTCAACTGCAACGCCTAAGCACGCTCCTTTTTTCGTACAGACTGCCTCTTGCTACCGCCGCGCTGAAGCCCATGGATCAGCTTGGACGCTTGGATCAGCTTGGCACACGCCTGACAAAGTGGTGATAACGGAAGACACCGTAGGCTGCGTGCATCGTCTGCGCATCTGTGTGGGTGGCACCCAAGCAAGCCTTCAAAAAGACGCCATCGCTGGTTGCTGGGCTCACTTGGCGGTGGCGACGACGCTCAACTGCAACGCCTAAGCACGCTCCTTTTTTCGTACAGACTGCCTCTTGCTACCGCCGCGCTGAAGCCCATGGATCAGCTTGGACGCTTGGATCAGCTTGGCCAGAGCATTGAAGGACTCTGGCTTGGCACACGCCTGACAAAGTGGTGATAACGGAAGACACCGTAGGCTGCGTGCATCGTCTGCGCATCTGTGTGGGTGGCACCCAAGCAAGCCTTCAAAAAGACGCCATCGCTGGTTGCTGGGCTCACTTGGCGGTGGCAACGACGCTCAACTGCAACGCCTAAGCACGCTCCTTTTTTCGTACAGACTGCCTCTTGCTACCGCCGCGCTGAAGCCCATGGATCAGCTTGGACGCTTGGATCAGCTTGGCACACGCCTGACAAAGTGGTGATAACGGAAGACACCGTAGGCTGCGTGCATCGTCTGCGCATCTGTGTGGGTGGCGCCCAAGCAAGCCTTCAAAAAGACGCCATCGCTGGTTGCTGGGCTCACTTGGCGGTGGCGACGACGCTCAACTGCAACGCCTAAGCACGCTCCTTTTTTCGTACAGACTGCCTCTTGCTACCGCCGCGCTGAAGCCCATGGATCAGCTTGGACGCTTGGATCAGCTTGGCCAGAGCATTGAAGGACTCTGGCTTGGCACACGCCTGACAAAGTGGTGATAACGGAAGACACCGTAGGCTGCGTGCATCGTCTGCGCATCTGTGTGGGTGGCACCCAAGCAAGCCTTCAAAAAGACGCCATCGCTGGTTGCTGGGCTCACTTGGCGGTGGCGACGACGCTCAACTGCAACGCCTAAGCACGCTCCTTTTTTCGTACAGACTGCCTCTTGCTACCGCCGCGCTGAAGCCCATGGATCAGCTTGGATGCTTGGATCAGCTTGGCACACGCCTGACAAAGTGGTGATAACGGAAGACACCGTAGGCTGCGTGCATCGTCTGCGCATCTGTGTGGGTGGCACCCAAGCAAGCCTTCAAAAAGACGCCATCGCTGGTTGCTGGGCTCACTTGGCGGTGGCAACGACGCTCAACTGCAACGCCTAAGCACGCTCCTTTTTTCGTACAGACTGCCTCTTGCTACCGCCGCGCTGAAGCCCATGGATCAGCTTGGACGCTTGGATCAGCTTGGCCAGAGCATTGAAGGACTCTGGCTTGGCACACGCCTGACAAAGTGGTGATAACGGAAGACACCGTAGGCTGCGTGCATCGTCTGCGCATCTGTGTGGGTGGCACCCAAGCAAGCCTTCAAAAAGACGCCATCGCTGGTTGCTGGGCTCACTTGGCGGTGGCGACGACGCTCAACTGCAACGCCTAAGCACGCTCCTTTTTTCGTACAGACTGCCTCTTGCTACCGCCGCGCTGAAGCCCATGGATCAGCTTGGACGCTTGGATCAGCTTGGCCAGAGCATTGAAGGACTCTGGCTTGGCACACGCCTGACAAAGTGGTGATAACGGAAGACACCGTAGGCTGCGTGCATCGTCTGCGCATCTGTGTGGGTGGCGCCCAAGCAAGCCTTCAAAAAGACGCCATCGCTGGTTGCTGGGCTCACTTGGCGGTGGCGACGACGCTCAACTGCAACGCCTAAGCACGCTCCTTTTTTCGTACAGACTGCCTCTTGCTACCGCCGCGCTGAAGCCCATGGATCAGCTTGGACGCTTGGATCAGCTTGGCCAGAGCATTGAAGGACTCTGGCTTGGCACACGCCTGACAAAGTGGTGATAACGGAAGACACCGTAGGCTGCGTGCATCGTCTGCGCATCTGTGTGGGTGGCACCCAAGCAAGCCTTCAAAAAGACGCCATCGCTGGTTGCTGGGCTCACTTGGCGGTGGCGACGACGCTCAACTGCAACGCCTAAGCACGCTCCTTTTTTCGTACAGACTGCCTCTTGCTACCGCCGCGCTGAAGCCCATGGATCAGCTTGGACGCTTGGATCAGCTTGGCCAGAGCATTGAAGGACTCTGGCTTGGCACACGCCTGACAAAGTGGTGATAACGGAAGACACCGTAGGCTGCGTGCATCGTCTGCGCATCTGTGTAGGTGGCGCCCAAGCAAGCCTTCAAAAAGACGCCATCGCTGGTTGCTGGGCTCACTTGGCGGTGGCGACGACGCTCAACTGCAACGCCTAAGCACGCTCCTTTTTTCGTACAGACTGCCTCTTGCTACCGCCGCGCTGAAGCCCATGGATCAGCTTGGACGCTTGGATCAGCTTGGCCAGAGCATTGAAGGACTCTGGCTTGGCACACGCCTGACAAAGTGGTGATAACGGAAGACACCGTAGGCTGCGTGCATCGTCTGCGCATCTGTGTGGGTGGCGCCCAAGCAAGCCTTCAAAAAGACGCCATCGCTGGTTGCTGGGCTCACTTGGAGGTGGCGACGACGCTCAACTGCAACGCCTAAGCACGCTCCTTTTTTCGTACAGACTGCCTCTTGCTACCGCCGCGCTGAAGCCCATGGATCAGCTTGGACGCTTGGATCAGCTTGGCCAGAGCATTGAAGGACTCTGGCTTGGCACACGCCTGACAAAGTGGTGATAACGGAAGACACCGTAGGCTGCGTGCATCGTCTGCGCATCTGTGTGGGTGGCGCCCAAGCAAGCCTTCAAAAAGACGCCATCGCTGGTTGCTGGGCTCACTTGGCGGTGGCGACGACGCTCAACTGCAACGCCTAAGCACGCTCCTTTTTTCGTACAGACTGCCTCTTGCTACCGCCGCGCTGAAGCCCATGGATCAGCTTGGACGCTTGGATCAGCTTGGCACACGCCTGACAAAGTGGTGATAACGGAAGACACCGTAGGCTGCGTGCATCGTCTGCGCATCTGTGTGGGTGGCGCCCAAGCAAGCCTTCAAAAAGACGCCATCGCTGGTTGCTGGGCTCACTTGGCGGTGGCGACGACGCTCAACTGCAACGCCTAAGCACGCTCCTTTTTTCGTACAGACTGCCTCTTGCTACCGCCGCGCTGAAGCCCATGGATCAGCTTGGACGCTTGGATCAGCTTGGCACACGCCTGACAAAGTGGTGATAACGGAAGACACCGTAGGCTGCGTGCATCGTCTGCGCATCTGTGTGGGTGGCACCCAAGCAAGCCTTCAAAAAGACGCCATCGCTGGTTGCTGGGCTCACTTGGCGGTGGCGACGACGCTCAACTGCAACGCCTAAGCACGCTCCTTTTTTCGTACAGACTGCCTCTTGCTACCGCCGCGCTGAAGCCCATGGATCAGCTTGGATGCTTGGATCAGCTTGGCACACGCCTGACAAAGTGGTGATAACGGAAGACACCGTAGGCTGCGTGCATCGTCTGCGCATCTGTGTGGGTGGCACCCAAGCAAGCCTTCAAAAAGACGCCATCGCTGGTTGCTGGGCTCACTTGGCGGTGGCAACGACGCTCAACTGCAACGCCTAAGCACGCTCCTTTTTTCGTACAGACTGCCTCTTGCTACCGCCGCGCTGAAGCCCATGGATCAGCTTGGACGCTTGGATCAGCTTGGCCAGAGCATTGAAGGACTCTGGCTTGGCACACGCCTGACAAAGTGGTGATAACGGAAGACACCGTAGGCTGCGTGCATCGTCTGCGCATCTGTGTGGGTGGCACCCAAGCAAGCCTTCAAAAAGACGCCATCGCTGGTTGCTGGGCTCACTTGGCGGTGGCGACGACGCTCAACTGCAACGCCTAAGCACGCTCCTTTTTTCGTACAGACTGCCTCTTGCTACCGCCGCGCTGAAGCCCATGGATCAGCTTGGACGCTTGGATCAGCTTGGCCAGAGCATTGAAGGACTCTGGCTTGGCACACGCCTGACAAAGTGGTGATAACGGAAGACACCGTAGGCTGCGTGCATCGTCTGCGCATCTGTGTGGGTGGCGCCCAAGCAAGCCTTCAAAAAGACGCCATCGCTGGTTGCTGGGCTCACTTGGCGGTGGCGACGACGCTCAACTGCAACGCCTAAGCACGCTCCTTTTTTCGTACAGACTGCCTCTTGCTACCGCCGCGCTGAAGCCCATGGATCAGCTTGGACGCTTGGATCAGCTTGGCCAGAGCATTGAAGGACTCTGGCTTGGCACACGCCTGACAAAGTGGTGATAACGGAAGACACCGTAGGCTGCGTGCATCGTCTGCGCATCTGTGTGGGTGGCACCCAAGCAAGCCTTCAAAAAGACGCCATCGCTGGTTGCTGGGCTCACTTGGCGGTGGCGACGACGCTCAACTGCAACGCCTAAGCACGCTCCTTTTTTCGTACAGACTGCCTCTTGCTACCGCCGCGCTGAAGCCCATGGATCAGCTTGGACGCTTGGATCAGCTTGGCCAGAGCATTGAAGGACTCTGGCTTGGCACACGCCTGACAAAGTGGTGATAACGGAAGACACCGTAGGCTGCGTGCATCGTCTGCGCATCTGTGTAGGTGGCGCCCAAGCAAGCCTTCAAAAAGACGCCATCGCTGGTTGCTGGGCTCACTTGGCGGTGGCGACGACGCTCAACTGCAACGCCTAAGCACGCTCCTTTTTTCGTACAGACTGCCTCTTGCTACCGCCGCGCTGAAGCCCATGGATCAGCTTGGACGCTTGGATCAGCTTGGCCAGAGCATTGAAGGACTCTGGCTTGGCACACGCCTGACAAAGTGGTGATAACGGAAGACACCGTAGGCTGCGTGCATCGTCTGCGCATCTGTGTGGGTGGCGCCCAAGCAAGCCTTCAAAAAGACGCCATCGCTGGTTGCTGGGCTCACTTGGCGGTGGCGACGACGCTCAACTGCAACGCCTAAGCACGCTCCTTTTTTCGTACAGACTGCCTCTTGCTACCGCCGCGCTGAAGCCCATGGATCAGCTTGGACGCTTGGATCAGCTTGGCCAGAGCATTGAAGGACTCTGGCTTGGCACACGCCTGACAAAGTGGTGATAACGGAAGACACCGTAGGCTGCGTGCATCGTCTGCGCATCTGTGTGGGTGGCGCCCAAGCAAGCCTTCAAAAAGACGCCATCGCTGGTTGCTGGGCTCACTTGGCGGTGGCGACGACGCTCAACTGCAACGCCTAAGCACGCTCCTTTTTTCGTACAGACTGCCTCTTGCTACCGCCGCGCTGAAGCCCATGGATCAGCTTGGACGCTTGGATCAGCTTGGCACACGCCTGACAAAGTGGTGATAACGGAAGACACCGTAGGCTGCGTGCATCGTCTGCGCATCTGTGTGGGTGGCGCCCAAGCAAGCCTTCAAAAAGACGCCATCGCTGGTTGCTGGGCTCACTTGGCGGTGGCGACGACGCTCAACTGCAACGCCTAAGCACGCTCCTTTTTTCGTACAGACTGCCTCTTGCTACCGCCGCGCTGAAGCCCATGGATCAGCTTGGACGCTTGGATCAGCTTGGCACACGCCTGACAAAGTGGTGATAACGGAAGACACCGTAGGCTGCGTGCATCGTCTGCGCATCTGTGTGGGTGGCGCCCAAGCAAGCCTTCAAAAAGACGCCATCGCTGGTTGCTGGGCTCACTTGGCGGTGGCGACGACGCTCAACTGCAACGCCTAAGCACGCTCCTTTTTTCGTACAGACTGCCTCTTGCTACCGCCGCGCTGAAGCCCATGGATCAGCTTGGACGCTTGGATCAGCTTGGCCAGAGCATTGAAGGACTCTGGCTTGGCACACGCCTGACAAAGTGGTGATAACGGAAGACACCGTAGGCTGCGTGCATCGTCTGCGCATCTGTGTGGGTGGCACCCAAGCAAGCCTTCAAAAAGACGCCATCGCTGGTTGCTGGGCTCACTTGGCGGTGGCGACGACGCTCAACTGCAACGCCTAAGCACGCTCCTTTTTTCGTACAGACTGCCTCTTGCTACCGCCGCGCTGAAGCCCATGTATCAGCTTGGACGCTTGGATCAGCTTGGCCAGAGCATTGAAGGACTCTGGCTTGGCACACGCCTGACAAAGTGGTGATAACGGAAGACACCGTAGGCTGCGTGCATCGTCTGCGCATCTGTGTGGGTGGCGCCCAAGCAAGCCTTCAAAAAGACGCCATCGCTGGTTGCTGGGCTCACTTGGCGGTGGCGACGACGCTCAACTGCAACGCCTAAGCACGCTCCTTTTTTCGTACAGACTGCCTCTTGCTACCGCCGCGCTGAAGCCCATGGATCAGCTTGGACGCTTGGATCAGCTTGGCCAGAGCATTGAAGGACTCTGGCTTGGCACACGCCTGACAAAGTGGTGATAACGGAAGACACCGTAGGCTGCGTGCATCGTCTGCGCATCTGTGTGGGTGGCACCCAAGCAAGCCTTCAAAAAGACGCCATCGCTGGTTGCTGGGCTCACTTGGCGGTGGCGACGACGCTCAACTGCAACGCCTAAGCACGCTCCTTTTTTCGTACAGACTGCCTCTTGCTACCGCCGCGCTGAAGCCCATGTATCAGCTTGGACGCTTGGATCAGCTTGGCCAGAGCATTGAAGGACTCTGGCTTGGCACACGCCTGACAAAGTGGTGATAACGGAAGACACCGTAGGCTGCGTGCATCGTCTGCGCATCTGTGTGGGTGGCGCCCAAGCAAGCCTTCAAAAAGACGCCATCGCTGGTTGCTGGGCTCACTTGGCGGTGGCGACGACGCTCAACTGCAACGCCTAAGCACGCTCCTTTTTTCGTACAGACTGCCTCTTGCTACCGCCGCGCTGAAGCCCATGGATCAGCTTGGACGCTTGGATCAGCTTGGCCAGAGCATTGAAGGACTCTGGCTTGGCACACGCCTGACAAAGTGGTGATAACGGAAGACACCGTAGGCTGCGTGCATCGTCTGCGCATCTGTGTGGGTGGCACCCAAGCAAGCCTTCAAAAAGACGCCATCGCTGGTTGCTGGGCTCACTTGGCGGTGGCGACGACGCTCAACTGCAACGCCTAAGCACGCTCCTTTTTTCGTACAGACTGCCTCTTGCTACCGCCGCGCTGAAGCCCATGGATCAGCTTGGACGCTTGGATCAGCTTGGCCAGAGCATTGAAGGACTCTGGCTTGGCACACGCCTGACAAAGTGGTGATAACGGAAGACACCGTAGGCTGCGTGCATCGTCTGCGCATCTGTGTGGGTGGCGCCCAAGCAAGCCTTCAAAAAGACGCCATCGCTGGTTGCTGGGCTCACTTGGCGGTGGCGACGACGCTCAACTGCAACGCCTAAGCACGCTCCTTTTTTCGTACAGACTGCCTCTTGCTACCGCCGCGCTGAAGCCCATGGATCAGCTTGGACGCTTGGATCAGCTTGGCCAGAGCATTGAAGGACTCTGGCTTGGCACACGCCTGACAAAGTGGTGATAACGGAAGACACCGTAGGCTGCGTGCATCGTCTGCGCATCTGTGTGGGTGGCACCCAAGCAAGCCTTCAAAAAGACGCCATCGCTGGTTGCTGGGCTCACTTGGCGGTGGCGACGACGCTCAACTGCAACGCCTAAGCACGCTCCTTTTTTCGTACAGACTGCCTCTTGCTACCGCCGCGCTGAAGCCCATGTATCAGCTTGGACGCTTGGATCAGCTTGGCCAGAGCATTGAAGGACTCTGGCTTGGCACACGCCTGACAAAGTGGTGATAACGGAAGACACCGTAGGCTGCGTGCATCGTCTGCGCATCTGTGTGGGTGGCGCCCAAGCAAGCCTTCAAAAAGACGCCATCGCTGGTTGCTGGGCTCACTTGGCGGTGGCGACGACGCTCAACTGCAACGCCTAAGCACGCTCCTTTTTTCGTACAGACTGCCTCTTGCTACCGCCGCGCTGAAGCCCATGGATCAGCTTGGACGCTTGGATCAGCTTGGCACACGCCTGACAAAGTGGTGATAACGGAAGACACCGTAGGCTGCGTGCATCGTCTGCGCATCTGTGTGGGTGGCGCCCAAGCAAGCCTTCAAAAAGACGCCATCGCTGGTTGCTGGGCTCACTTGGCGGTGGCGACGACGCTCAACTGCAACGCCTAAGCACGCTCCTTTTTTCGTACAGACTGCCTCTTGCTACCGCCGCGCTGAAGCCCATGGATCAGCTTGGACGCTTGGATCAGCTTGGCACACGCCTGACAAAGTGGTGATAACGGAAGACACCGTAGGCTGCGTGCATCGTCTGCGCATCTGTGTGGGTGGCGCCCAAGCAAGCCTTCAAAAAGACGCCATCGCTGGTTGCTGGGCTCACTTGGCGGTGGCGACGACGCTCAACTGCAACGCCTAAGCACGCTCCTTTTTTCGTACAGACTGCCTCTTGCTACCGCCGCGCTGAAGCCCATGGATCAGCTTGGACGCTTGGATCAGCTTGGCACACGCCTGACAAAGTGGTGATAACGGAAGACACCGTAGGCTGCGTGCATCGTCTGCGCATCTGTGTGGGTGGCGCCCAAGCAAGCCTTCAAAAAGACGCCATCGCTGGTTGCTGGGCTCACTTGGCGGTGGCGACGACGCTCAACTGCAACGCCTAAGCACGCTCCTTTTTTCGTACAGACTGCCTCTTGCTACCGCCGCGCTGAAGCCCATGGATCAGCTTGGACGCTTGGATCAGCTTGGCCAGAGCATTGAAGGACTCTGGCTTGGCACACGCCTGACAAAGTGGTGATAACGGAAGACACCGTAGGCTGCGTGCATCGTCTGCGCATCTGTGTGGGTGGCACCCAAGCAAGCCTTCAAAAAGACGCCATCGCTGGTTGCTGGGCTCACTTGGCGGTGGCGACGACGCTCAACTGCAACGCCTAAGCACGCTCCTTTTTTCGTACAGACTGCCTCTTGCTACCGCCGCGCTGAAGCCCATGGATCAGCTTGGACGCTTGGATCAGCTTGGCCAGAGCATTGAAGGACTCTGGCTTGGCACACGCCTGACAAAGTGGTGATAACGGAAGACACCGTAGGCTGCGTGCATCGTCTGCGCATCTGTGTGGGTGGCGCCCAAGCAAGCCTTCAAAAAGACGCCATCGCTGGTTGCTGGGCTCACTTGGCGGTGGCGACGACGCTCAACTGCAACGCCTAAGCACGCTCCTTTTTTCGTACAGACTGCCTCTTGCTACCGCCGCGCTGAAGCCCATGGATCAGCTTGGACGCTTGGATCAGCTTGGCCAGAGCATTGAAGGACTCTGGCTTGGCACACGCCTGACAAAGTGGTGATAACGGAAGACACCGTAGGCTGCGTGCATCGTCTGCGCATCTGTGTGGGTGGCACCCAAGCAAGCCTTCAAAAAGACGCCATCGCTGGTTGCTGGGCTCACTTGGCGGTGGCGACGACGCTCAACTGCAACGCCTAAGCACGCTCCTTTTTTCGTACAGACTGCCTCTTGCTACCGCCGCGCTGAAGCCCATGTATCAGCTTGGACGCTTGGATCAGCTTGGCCAGAGCATTGAAGGACTCTGGCTTGGCACACGCCTGACAAAGTGGTGATAACGGAAGACACCGTAGGCTGCGTGCATCGTCTGCGCATCTGTGTGGGTGGCGCCCAAGCAAGCCTTCAAAAAGACGCCATCGCTGGTTGCTGGGCTCACTTGGCGGTGGCGACGACGCTCAACTGCAACGCCTAAGCACGCTCCTTTTTTCGTACAGACTGCCTCTTGCTACCGCCGTGCTGAAGCCCATGGATCAGCTTGGACGCTTGGATCAGCTTGGCCAGAGCATTGAAGGACTCTGGCTTGGCACACGCCTGACAAAGTGGTGATAACGGAAGACACCGTAGGCTGCGTGCATCGTCTGCGCATCTGTGTGGGTGGCACCCAAGCAAGCCTTCAAAAAGACGCCATCGCTGGTTGCTGGGCTCACTTGGCGGTGGCGACGACGCTCAACTGCAACGCCTAAGCACGCTCCTTTTTTCGTACAGACTGCCTCTTGCTACCGCCGCGCTGAAGCCCATGTATCAGCTTGGACGCTTGGATCAGCTTGGCCAGAGCATTGAAGGACTCTGGCTTGGCACACGCCTGACAAAGTGGTGATAACGGAAGACACCGTAGGCTGCGTGCATCGTCTGCGCATCTGTGTGGGTGGCGCCCAAGCAAGCCTTCAAAAAGACGCCATCGCTGGTTGCTGGGCTCACTTGGCGGTGGCGACGACGCTCAACTGCAACGCCTAAGCACGCTCCTTTTTTCGTACAGACTGCCTCTTGCTACCGCCGCGCTGAAGCCCATGGATCAGCTTGGACGCTTGGATCAGCTTGGCCAGAGCATTGAAGGACTCTGGCTTGGCACACGCCTGACAAAGTGGTGATAACGGAAGACACCGTAGGCTGCGTGCATCGTCTGCGCATCTGTGTGGGTGGCACCCAAGCAAGCCTTCAAAAAGACGCCATCGCTGGTTGCTGGGCTCACTTGGCGGTGGCGACGACGCTCAACTGCAACGCCTAAGCACGCTCCTTTTTTCGTACAGACTGCCTCTTGCTACCGCCGCGCTGAAGCCCATGGATCAGCTTGGACGCTTGGATCAGCTTGGCCAGAGCATTGAAGGACTCTGGCTTGGCACACGCCTGACAAAGTGGTGATAACGGAAGACACCGTAGGCTGCGTGCATCGTCTGCGCATCTGTGTGGGTGGCGCCCAAGCAAGCCTTCAAAAAGACGCCATCGCTGGTTGCTGGGCTCACTTGGCGGTGGCGACGACGCTCAACTGCAACGCCTAAGCACGCTCCTTTTTTCGTACAGACTGCCTCTTGCTACCGCCGCGCTGAAGCCCATGGATCAGCTTGGACGCTTGGATCAGCTTGGCCAGAGCATTGAAGGACTCTGGCTTGGCACACGCCTGACAAAGTGGTGATAACGGAAGACACCGTAGGCTGCGTGCATCGTCTGCGCATCTGTGTGGGTGGCACCCAAGCAAGCCTTCAAAAAGACGCCATCGCTGGTTGCTGGGCTCACTTGGCGGTGGCGACGACGCTCAACTGCAACGCCTAAGCACGCTCCTTTTTTCGTACAGACTGCCTCTTGCTACCGCCGCGCTGAAGCCCATGGATCAGCTTGGACGCTTGGATCAGCTTGGCCAGAGCATTGAAGGACTCTGGCTTGGCACACGCCTGACAAAGTGGTGATAACGGAAGACACCGTAGGCTGCGTGCATCGTCTGCGCATCTGTGTGGGTGGCGCCCAAGCAAGCCTTCAAAAAGACGCCATCGCTGGTTGCTGGGCTCACTTGGCGGTGGCGACGACGCTCAACTGCAACGCCTAAGCACGCTCCTTTTTTCGTACAGACTGCCTCTTGCTACCGCCGCGCTGAAGCCCATGGATCAGCTTGGACGCTTGGATCAGCTTGGCCAGAGCATTGAAGGACTCTGGCTTGGCACACGCCTGACAAAGTGGTGATAACGGAAGACACCGTAGGCTGCGTGCATCGTCTGCGCATCTGTGTGGGTGGCGCCCAAGCAAGCCTTCAAAAAGACGCCATCGCTGGTTGCTGGGCTCACTTGGCGGTGGCGACGACGCTCAACTGCAACGCCTAAGCACGCTCCTTTTTTCGTACAGACTGCCTCTTGCTACCGCCGCGCTGAAGCCCATGGATCAGCTTGGACGCTTGGATCAGCTTGGCCAGAGCATTGAAGGACTCTGGCTTGGCACACGCCTGACAAAGTGGTGATAACGGAAGACACCGTAGGCTGCGTGCATCGTCTGCGCATCTGTGTGGGTGGCGCCCAAGCAAGCCTTCAAAAAGACGCCATCGCTGGTTGCTGGGCTCACTTGGCGGTGGCGACGACGCTCAACTGCAACGCCTAAGCACGCTCCTTTTTTCGTACAGACTGCCTCTTGCTACCGCCGCGCTGAAGCCCATGGATCAGCTTGGACGCTTGGATCAGCTTGGCACACGCCTGACAAAGTGGTGATAACGGAAGACACCGTAGGCTGCGTGCATCGTCTGCGCATCTGTGTGGGTGGCACCCAAGCAAGCCTTCAAAAAGACGCCATCGCTGGTTGCTGGGCTCACTTGGCGGTGGCAACGACGCTCAACTGCAACGCCTAAGCACGCTCCTTTTTTCGTACAGACTGCCTCTTGCTACCGCCGCGCTGAAGCCCATGGATCAGCTTGGACGCTTGGATCAGCTTGGCACACGCCTGACAAAGTGGTGATAACGGAAGACACCGTAGGCTGCGTGCATCGTCTGCGCATCTGTGTGGGTGGCGCCCAAGCAAGCCTTCAAAAAGACGCCATCGCTGGTTGCTGGGCTCACTTGGCGGTGGCAACGACGCTCAACTGCAACGCCTAAGCACGCTCCTTTTTTCGTACAGACTGCCTCTTGCTACCGCCGCGCTGAAGCCCATGGATCAGCTTGGACGCTTGGATCAGCTTGGCACACGCCTGACAAAGTGGTGATAACGGAAGACACCGTAGGCTGCGTGCATCGTCTGCGCATCTGTGTGGGTGGCGCCCAAGCAAGCCTTCAAAAAGACGCCATCGCTGGTTGCTGGGCTCACTTGGCGGTGGCAACGACGCTCAACTGCAACGCCTAAGCACGCTCCTTTTTTCGTACAGACTGCCTCTTGCTACCGCCGCGCTGAAGCCCATGGATCAGCTTGGACGCTTGGATCAGCTTGGCACACGCCTGACAAAGTGGTGATAACGGAAGACACCGTAGGCTGCGTGCATCGTCTGCGCATCTGTGTGGGTGGCACCCAAGCAAGCCTTCAAAAAGACGCCATCGCTGGTTGCTGGGCTCACTTGGCGGTGGCAACGACGCTCAACTGCAACGCCTAAGCACGCTCCTTTTTTCGTACAGACTGCCTCTTGCTACCGCCGCGCTGAAGCCCATGGATCAGCTTGGACGCTTGGATCAGCTTGGCACACGCCTGACAAAGTGGTGATAACGGAAGACGCCGTAGGCTGCGTGCATCGTCTGCGCATCTGTGTGGGTGGCACCCAAGCAAGCCTTCAAAAAGACGCCATCGCTGGTTGCTGGGCTCACTTGGCGGTGGCGACGACGCTCAACTGCAACGCCTAAGCACGCTCCTTTTTTCGTACAGACTGCCTCTTGCTACCGCCGCGCTGAAGCCCATGGATCAGCTTGGACGCTTGGATCAGCTTGGCACACGCCTGACAAAGTGGTGATAACGGAAGACACCGTAGGCTGCGTGCATCGTCTGCGCATCTGTGTGGGTGGCACCCAAGCAAGCCTTCAAAAAGACGCCATCGCTGGTTGCTGGGCTCACTTGGCGGTGGCAACGACGCTCAACTGCAACGCCTAAGCACGCTCCTTTTTTCGTACAGACTGCCTCTTGCTACCGCCGCGCTGAAGCCCATGGATCAGCTTGGACGCTTGGATCAGCTTGGCACACGCCTGACAAAGTGGTGATAACGGAAGACACCGTAGGCTGCGTGCATCGTCTGCGCATCTGTGTGGGTGGCGCCCAAGCAAGCCTTCAAAAAGACGCCATCGCTGGTTGCTGGGCTCACTTGGCGGTGGCAACGACGCTCAACTGCAACGCCTAAGCACGCTCCTTTTTTCGTACAGACTGCCTCTTGCTACCGCCGCGCTGAAGCCCATGGATCAGCTTGGCACACGCCTGACAAAGTGGTGATAACGGAAGACACCGTAGGCTGCGTGCATCGTCTGCGCATCTGTGTGGGTGGCACCCAAGCAAGCCTTCAAAAAGACGCCATCGCTGGTTGCTGGGCTCACTTGGCGGTGGCGACGACGCTCAACTGCAACGCCTAAGCACGCTCCTTTTTTCGTACAGACTGCCTCTTGCTACCGCCGCGCTGAAGCCCATGGATCAGCTTGGACGCTTGGATCAGCTTGGCCAGAGCATTGAAGGACTCTGGCTTGGCACACGCCTGACAAAGTGGTGATAACGGAAGACACCGTAGGCTGCGTGCATCGTCTGCGCATCTGTGTGGGTGGCACCCAAGCAAGCCTTCAAAAAGACGCCATCGCTGGTTGCTGGGCTCACTTGGCGGTGGCGACGACGCTCAACTGCAACGCCTAAGCACGCTCCTTTTTTCGTACAGACTGCCTCTTGCTACCGCCGCGCTGAAGCCCATGTATCAGCTTGGACGCTTGGATCAGCTTGGCCAGAGCATTGAAGGACTCTGGCTTGGCACACGCCTGACAAAGTGGTGATAACGGAAGACACCGTAGGCTGCGTGCATCGTCTGCGCATCTGTGTGGGTGGCGCCCAAGCAAGCCTTCAAAAAGACGCCATCGCTGGTTGCTGGGCTCACTTGGCGGTGGCGACGACGCTCAACTGCAACGCCTAAGCACGCTCCTTTTTTCGTACAGACTGCCTCTTGCTACCGCCGCGCTGAA
This sequence comes from Haemaphysalis longicornis, assembly GCF_048455015.1. Taxonomy (NCBI): domain Eukaryota; kingdom Metazoa; phylum Arthropoda; class Arachnida; order Ixodida; family Ixodidae; genus Haemaphysalis; species Haemaphysalis longicornis. The sequence goes on along the minus strand of NW_027526352.1, from coordinate 2,306,697 downwards.
GCCCATGGATCAGCTTGGACGCTTGGATCAGCTTGGCCAGAGCATTGAAGGACTCTGGCTTGGCACACGCCTGACAAAGTGGTGATAACGGAAGACACCGTAGGCTGCGTGCATCGTCTGCGCATCTGTGTGGGTGGCACCCAAGCAAGCCTTCAAAAAGACGCCATCGCTGGTTGCTGGGCTCACTTGGCGGTGGCGACGACGCTCAACTGCAACGCCTAAGCACGCTCCTTTTTTCGTACAGACTGCCTCTTGCTACCGCCGCGCTGAAGCCCATGGATCAGCTTGGACGCTTGGATCAGCTTGGCCAGAGCATTGAAGGACTCTGGCTTGGCACACGCCTGACAAAGTGGTGATAACGGAAGACACCGTAGGCTGCGTGCATCGTCTGCGCATCTGTGTGGGTGGCGCCCAAGCAAGCCTTCAAAAAGACGCCATCGCTGGTTGCTGGGCTCACTTGGCGGTGGCGACGACGCTCAACTGCAACGCCTAAGCACGCTCCTTTTTTCGTACAGACTGCCTCTTGCTACCGCCGCGCTGAAGCCCATGGATCAGCTTGGACGCTTGGATCAGCTTGGCCAGAGCATTGAAGGACTCTGGCTTGGCACACGCCTGACAAAGTGGTGATAACGGAAGACACCGTAGGCTGCGTGCATCGTCTGCGCATCTGTGTGGGTGGCACCCAAGCAAGCCTTCAAAAAGACGCCATCGCTGGTTGCTGGGCTCACTTGGCGGTGGCGACGACGCTCAACTGCAACGCCTAAGCACGCTCCTTTTTTCGTACAGACTGCCTCTTGCTACCGCCGCGCTGAAGCCCATGTATCAGCTTGGACGCTTGGATCAGCTTGGCCAGAGCATTGAAGGACTCTGGCTTGGCACACGCCTGACAAAGTGGTGATAACGGAAGACACCGTAGGCTGCGTGCATCGTCTGCGCATCTGTGTGGGTGGCGCCCAAGCAAGCCTTCAAAAAGACGCCATCGCTGGTTGCTGGGCTCACTTGGCGGTGGCGACGACGCTCAACTGCAACGCCTAAGCACGCTCCTTTTTTCGTACAGACTGCCTCTTGCTACCGCCGCGCTGAAGCCCATGGATCAGCTTGGACGCTTGGATCAGCTTGGCACACGCCTGACAAAGTGGTGATAACGGAAGACACCGTAGGCTGCGTGCATCGTCTGCGCATCTGTGTGGGTGGCGCCCAAGCAAGCCTTCAAAAAGACGCCATCGCTGGTTGCTGGGCTCACTTGGCGGTGGCGACGACGCTCAACTGCAACGCCTAAGCACGCTCCTTTTTTCGTACAGACTGCCTCTTGCTACCGCCGCGCTGAAGCCCATGGATCAGCTTGGACGCTTGGATCAGCTTGGCACACGCCTGACAAAGTGGTGATAACGGAAGACACCGTAGGCTGCGTGCATCGTCTGCGCATCTGTGTGGGTGGCGCCCAAGCAAGCCTTCAAAAAGACGCCATCGCTGGTTGCTGGGCTCACTTGGCGGTGGCGACGACGCTCAACTGCAACGCCTAAGCACGCTCCTTTTTTCGTACAGACTGCCTCTTGCTACCGCCGCGCTGAAGCCCATGGATCAGCTTGGACGCTTGGATCAGCTTGGCACACGCCTGACAAAGTGGTGATAACGGAAGACACCGTAGGCTGCGTGCATCGTCTGCGCATCTGTGTGGGTGGCGCCCAAGCAAGCCTTCAAAAAGACGCCATCGCTGGTTGCTGGGCTCACTTGGCGGTGGCGACGACGCTCAACTGCAACGCCTAAGCACGCTCCTTTTTTCGTACAGACTGCCTCTTGCTACCGCCGCGCTGAAGCCCATGGATCAGCTTGGACGCTTGGATCAGCTTGGCCAGAGCATTGAAGGACTCTGGCTTGGCACACGCCTGACAAAGTGGTGATAACGGAAGACACCGTAGGCTGCGTGCATCGTCTGCGCATCTGTGTGGGTGGCACCCAAGCAAGCCTTCAAAAAGACGCCATCGCTGGTTGCTGGGCTCACTTGGCGGTGGCGACGACGCTCAACTGCAACGCCTAAGCACGCTCCTTTTTTCGTACAGACTGCCTCTTGCTACCGCCGCGCTGAAGCCCATGGATCAGCTTGGACGCTTGGATCAGCTTGGCCAGAGCATTGAAGGACTCTGGCTTGGCACACGCCTGACAAAGTGGTGATAACGGAAGACACCGTAGGCTGCGTGCATCGTCTGCGCATCTGTGTGGGTGGCGCCCAAGCAAGCCTTCAAAAAGACGCCATCGCTGGTTGCTGGGCTCACTTGGCGGTGGCGACGACGCTCAACTGCAACGCCTAAGCACGCTCCTTTTTTCGTACAGACTGCCTCTTGCTACCGCCGCGCTGAAGCCCATGGATCAGCTTGGACGCTTGGATCAGCTTGGCCAGAGCATTGAAGGACTCTGGCTTGGCACACGCCTGACAAAGTGGTGATAACGGAAGACACCGTAGGCTGCGTGCATCGTCTGCGCATCTGTGTGGGTGGCACCCAAGCAAGCCTTCAAAAAGACGCCATCGCTGGTTGCTGGGCTCACTTGGCGGTGGCGACGACGCTCAACTGCAACGCCTAAGCACGCTCCTTTTTTCGTACAGACTGCCTCTTGCTACCGCCGCGCTGAAGCCCATGTATCAGCTTGGACGCTTGGATCAGCTTGGCCAGAGCATTGAAGGACTCTGGCTTGGCACACGCCTGACAAAGTGGTGATAACGGAAGACACCGTAGGCTGCGTGCATCGTCTGCGCATCTGTGTGGGTGGCGCCCAAGCAAGCCTTCAAAAAGACGCCATCGCTGGTTGCTGGGCTCACTTGGCGGTGGCGACGACGCTCAACTGCAACGCCTAAGCACGCTCCTTTTTTCGTACAGACTGCCTCTTGCTACCGCCGCGCTGAAGCCCATGGATCAGCTTGGACGCTTGGATCAGCTTGGCCAGAGCATTGAAGGACTCTGGCTTGGCACACGCCTGACAAAGTGGTGATAACGGAAGACACCGTAGGCTGCGTGCATCGTCTGCGCATCTGTGTGGGTGGCACCCAAGCAAGCCTTCAAAAAGACGCCATCGCTGGTTGCTGGGCTCACTTGGCGGTGGCGACGACGCTCAACTGCAACGCCTAAGCACGCTCCTTTTTTCGTACAGACTGCCTCTTGCTACCGCCGCGCTGAAGCCCATGTATCAGCTTGGACGCTTGGATCAGCTTGGCCAGAGCATTGAAGGACTCTGGCTTGGCACACGCCTGACAAAGTGGTGATAACGGAAGACACCGTAGGCTGCGTGCATCGTCTGCGCATCTGTGTGGGTGGCGCCCAAGCAAGCCTTCAAAAAGACGCCATCGCTGGTTGCTGGGCTCACTTGGCGGTGGCGACGACGCTCAACTGCAACGCCTAAGCACGCTCCTTTTTTCGTACAGACTGCCTCTTGCTACCGCCGCGCTGAAGCCCATGGATCAGCTTGGACGCTTGGATCAGCTTGGCCAGAGCATTGAAGGACTCTGGCTTGGCACACGCCTGACAAAGTGGTGATAACGGAAGACACCGTAGGCTGCGTGCATCGTCTGCGCATCTGTGTGGGTGGCACCCAAGCAAGCCTTCAAAAAGACGCCATCGCTGGTTGCTGGGCTCACTTGGCGGTGGCGACGACGCTCAACTGCAACGCCTAAGCACGCTCCTTTTTTCGTACAGACTGCCTCTTGCTACCGCCGCGCTGAAGCCCATGGATCAGCTTGGACGCTTGGATCAGCTTGGCCAGAGCATTGAAGGACTCTGGCTTGGCACACGCCTGACAAAGTGGTGATAACGGAAGACACCGTAGGCTGCGTGCATCGTCTGCGCATCTGTGTGGGTGGCGCCCAAGCAAGCCTTCAAAAAGACGCCATCGCTGGTTGCTGGGCTCACTTGGCGGTGGCGACGACGCTCAACTGCAACGCCTAAGCACGCTCCTTTTTTCGTACAGACTGCCTCTTGCTACCGCCGCGCTGAAGCCCATGGATCAGCTTGGACGCTTGGATCAGCTTGGCCAGAGCATTGAAGGACTCTGGCTTGGCACACGCCTGACAAAGTGGTGATAACGGAAGACACCGTAGGCTGCGTGCATCGTCTGCGCATCTGTGTGGGTGGCACCCAAGCAAGCCTTCAAAAAGACGCCATCGCTGGTTGCTGGGCTCACTTGGCGGTGGCGACGACGCTCAACTGCAACGCCTAAGCACGCTCCTTTTTTCGTACAGACTGCCTCTTGCTACCGCCGCGCTGAAGCCCATGTATCAGCTTGGACGCTTGGATCAGCTTGGCCAGAGCATTGAAGGACTCTGGCTTGGCACACGCCTGACAAAGTGGTGATAACGGAAGACACCGTAGGCTGCGTGCATCGTCTGCGCATCTGTGTGGGTGGCGCCCAAGCAAGCCTTCAAAAAGACGCCATCGCTGGTTGCTGGGCTCACTTGGCGGTGGCGACGACGCTCAACTGCAACGCCTAAGCACGCTCCTTTTTTCGTACAGACTGCCTCTTGCTACCGCCGCGCTGAAGCCCATGGATCAGCTTGGACGCTTGGATCAGCTTGGCCAGAGCATTGAAGGACTCTGGCTTGGCACACGCCTGACAAAGTGGTGATAACGGAAGACACCGTAGGCTGCGTGCATCGTCTGCGCATCTGTGTGGGTGGCGCCCAAGCAAGCCTTCAAAAAGACGCCATCGCTGGTTGCTGGGCTCACTTGGCGGTGGCGACGACGCTCAACTGCAACGCCTAAGCACGCTCCTTTTTTCGTACAGACTGCCTCTTGCTACCGCCGCGCTGAAGCCCATGGATCAGCTTGGACGCTTGGATCAGCTTGGCCAGAGCATTGAAGGACTCTGGCTTGGCACACGCCTGACAAAGTGGTGATAACGGAAGACACCGTAGGCTGCGTGCATCGTCTGCGCATCTGTGTGGGTGGCGCCCAAGCAAGCCTTCAAAAAGACGCCATCGCTGGTTGCTGGGCTCACTTGGCGGTGGCGACGACGCTCAACTGCAACGCCTAAGCACGCTCCTTTTTTCGTACAGACTGCCTCTTGCTACCGCCGCGCTGAAGCCCATGGATCAGCTTGGACGCTTGGATCAGCTTGGCACACGCCTGACAAAGTGGTGATAACGGAAGACACCGTAGGCTGCGTGCATCGTCTGCGCATCTGTGTGGGTGGCACCCAAGCAAGCCTTCAAAAAGACGCCATCGCTGGTTGCTGGGCTCACTTGGCGGTGGCAACGACGCTCAACTGCAACGCCTAAGCACGCTCCTTTTTTCGTACAGACTGCCTCTTGCTACCGCCGCGCTGAAGCCCATGGATCAGCTTGGACGCTTGGATCAGCTTGGCACACGCCTGACAAAGTGGTGATAACGGAAGACACCGTAGGCTGCGTGCATCGTCTGCGCATCTGTGTGGGTGGCGCCCAAGCAAGCCTTCAAAAAGACGCCATCGCTGGTTGCTGGGCTCACTTGGCGGTGGCAACGACGCTCAACTGCAACGCCTAAGCACGCTCCTTTTTTCGTACAGACTGCCTCTTGCTACCGCCGCGCTGAAGCCCATGGATCAGCTTGGACGCTTGGATCAGCTTGGCACACGCCTGACAAAGTGGTGATAACGGAAGACACCGTAGGCTGCGTGCATCGTCTGCGCATCTGTGTGGGTGGCGCCCAAGCAAGCCTTCAAAAAGACGCCATCGCTGGTTGCTGGGCTCACTTGGCGGTGGCAACGACGCTCAACTGCAACGCCTAAGCACGCTCCTTTTTTCGTACAGACTGCCTCTTGCTACCGCCGCGCTGAAGCCCATGGATCAGCTTGGACGCTTGGATCAGCTTGGCACACGCCTGACAAAGTGGTGATAACGGAAGACACCGTAGGCTGCGTGCATCGTCTGCGCATCTGTGTGGGTGGCACCCAAGCAAGCCTTCAAAAAGACGCCATCGCTGGTTGCTGGGCTCACTTGGCGGTGGCAACGACGCTCAACTGCAACGCCTAAGCACGCTCCTTTTTTCGTACAGACTGCCTCTTGCTACCGCCGCGCTGAAGCCCATGGATCAGCTTGGACGCTTGGATCAGCTTGGCACACGCCTGACAAAGTGGTGATAACGGAAGACACCGTAGGCTGCGTGCATCGTCTGCGCATCTGTGTGGGTGGCACCCAAGCAAGCCTTCAAAAAGACGCCATCGCTGGTTGCTGGGCTCACTTGGCGGTGGCGACGACGCTCAACTGCAACGCCTAAGCACGCTCCTTTTTTCGTACAGACTGCCTCTTGCTACCGCCGCGCTGAAGCCCATGGATCAGCTTGGACGCTTGGATCAGCTTGGCACACGCCTGACAAAGTGGTGATAACGGAAGACACCGTAGGCTGCGTGCATCGTCTGCGCATCTGTGTGGGTGGCACCCAAGCAAGCCTTCAAAAAGACGCCATCGCTGGTTGCTGGGCTCACTTGGCGGTGGCAACGACGCTCAACTGCAACGCCTAAGCACGCTCCTTTTTTCGTACAGACTGCCTCTTGCTACCGCCGCGCTGAAGCCCATGGATCAGCTTGGACGCTTGGATCAGCTTGGCACACGCCTGACAAAGTGGTGATAACGGAAGACACCGTAGGCTGCGTGCATCGTCTGCGCATCTGTGTGGGTGGCGCCCAAGCAAGCCTTCAAAAAGACGCCATCGCTGGTTGCTGGGCTCACTTGGCGGTGGCAACGACGCTCAACTGCAACGCCTAAGCACGCTCCTTTTTTCGTACAGACTGCCTCTTGCTACCGCCGCGCTGAAGCCCATGGATCAGCTTGGCACACGCCTGACAAAGTGGTGATAACGGAAGACACCGTAGGCTGCGTGCATCGTCTGCGCATCTGTGTGGGTGGCACCCAAGCAAGCCTTCAAAAAGACGCCATCGCTGGTTGCTGGGCTCACTTGGCGGTGGCGACGACGCTCAACTGCAACGCCTAAGCACGCTCCTTTTTTCGTACAGACTGCCTCTTGCTACCGCCGCGCTGAAGCCCATGGATCAGCTTGGACGCTTGGATCAGCTTGGCCAGAGCATTGAAGGACTCTGGCTTGGCACACGCCTGACAAAGTGGTGATAACGGAAGACACCGTAGGCTGCGTGCATCGTCTGCGCATCTGTGTGGGTGGCACCCAAGCAAGCCTTCAAAAAGACGCCATCGCTGGTTGCTGGGCTCACTTGGCGGTGGCAACGACGCTCAACTGCAACGCCTAAGCACGCTCCTTTTTTCGTACAGACTGCCTCTTGCTACCGCCGCGCTGAAGCCCATGGATCAGCTTGGACGCTTGGATCAGCTTGGCACACGCCTGACAAAGTGGTGATAACGGAAGACACCGTAGGCTGCGTGCATCGTCTGCGCATCTGTGTGGGTGGCGCCCAAGCAAGCCTTCAAAAAGACGCCATTGCTGGTTGCTGGGCTCACTTGGCGGTGGCGACGACGCTCAACTGCAACGCCTAAGCACGCTCCTTTTTTCGTACAGACTGCCTCTTGCTACCGCCGCGCTGAAGCCCATGGATCAGCTTGGACGCTTGGATCAGCTTGGCCAGAGCATTGAAGGACTCTGGCTTGGCACACGCCTGACAAAGTGGTGATAACGGAAGACACCGTAGGCTGCGTGCATCGTCTGCGCATCTGTGTGGGTGGCACCCAAGCAAGCCTTCAAAAAGACGCCATCGCTGGTTGCTGGGCTCACTTGGCGGTGGCGACGACGCTCAACTGCAACGCCTAAGCACGCTCCTTTTTTCGTACAGACTGCCTCTTGCTACCGCCGCGCTGAAGCCCATGGATCAGCTTGGATGCTTGGATCAGCTTGGCACACGCCTGACAAAGTGGTGATAACGGAAGACACCGTAGGCTGCGTGCATCGTCTGCGCATCTGTGTGGGTGGCACCCAAGCAAGCCTTCAAAAAGACGCCATCGCTGGTTGCTGGGCTCACTTGGCGGTGGCGACGACGCTCAACTGCAACGCCTAAGCACGCTCCTTTTTTCGTACAGACTGCCTCTTGCTACCGCCGCGCTGAAGCCCATGGATCAGCTTGGATGCTTGGATCAGCTTGGCACACGCCTGACAAAGTGGTGATAACGGAAGACACCGTAGGCTGCGTGCATCGTCTGCGCATCTGTGTGGGTGGCACCCAAGCAAGCCTTCAAAAAGACGCCATCGCTGGTTGCTGGGCTCACTTGGCGGTGGCAACGACGCTCAACTGCAACGCCTAAGCACGCTCCTTTTTTCGTACAGACTGCCTCTTGCTACCGCCGCGCTGAAGCCCATGGATCAGCTTGGACGCTTGGATCAGCTTGGCCAGAGCATTGAAGGACTCTGGCTTGGCACACGCCTGACAAAGTGGTGATAACGGAAGACACCGTAGGCTGCGTGCATCGTCTGCGCATCTGTGTGGGTGGCACCCAAGCAAGCCTTCAAAAAGACGCCATCGCTGGTTGCTTGGCTCACTTGGCGGTGGCGACGACGCTCAACTGCAACGCCTAAGCACGCTCCTTTTTTCGTACAGACTGCCTCTTGCTACCGCCGCGCTGAAGCCCATGGATCAGCTTGGACGCTTGGATCAGCTTGGCCAGAGCATTGAAGGACTCTGGCTTGGCACACGCCTGACAAAGTGGTGATAACGGAAGACACCGTAGGCTGCGTGCATCGTCTGCGCATCTGTGTGGGTGGCGCCCAAGCAAGCCTTCAAAAAGACGCCATCGCTGGTTGCTGGGCTCACTTGGCGGTGGCGACGACGCTCAACTGCAACGCCTAAGCACGCTCCTTTTTTCGTACAGACTGCCTCTTGCTACCGCCGCGCTGAAGCCCATGGATCAGCTTGGACGCTTGGATCAGCTTGGCCAGAGCATTGAAGGACTCTGGCTTGGCACACGCCTGACAAAGTGGTGATAACGGAAGACACCGTAGGCTGCGTGCATCGTCTGCGCATCTGTGTGGGTGGCGCCCAAGCAAGCCTTCAAAAAGACGCCATCGCTGGTTGCTGGGCTCACTTGGCGGTGGCGACGACGCTCAACTGCAACGCCTAAGCACGCTCCTTATTTCGTACAGACTGCCTCTTGCTACCGCCGCGCTGAAGCCCATGGATCAGCTTGGACGCTTGGATCAGCTTGGCCAGAGCATTGAAGGACTCTGGCTTGGCACACGCCTGACAAAGTGGTGATAACGGAAGACACCGTAGGCTGCGTGCATCGTCTGCGCATCTGTGTGGGTGGCGCCCAAGCAAGCCTTCAAAAAGACGCCATCGCTGGTTGCTGGGCTCACTTGGCGGTGGCGACGACGCTCAACTGCAACGCCTAAGCACGCTCCTTTTTTCGTACAGACTGCCTCATGCTACCGCCGCGCTGAAGCCCATGGATCAGCTTGGACGCTTGGATCAGCTTGGCCAGAGCATTGAAGGACTCTGGCTTGGCACACGCCTGACAAAGTGGTGATAACGGAAGACACCGTAGGCTGCGTGCATCGTCTGCGCATCTGTGTGGGTGGCGCCCAAGCAAGCCTTCAAAAAGACGCCATCGCTGGTTGCTGGGCTCACTTGGCGGTGGCGACGACGCTCAACTGCAACGCCTAAGCACGCTCCTTTTTTCGTACAGACTGCCTCTTGCTACCGCCGCGCTGAAGCCCATGGATCAGCTTGGACGCTTGGATCAGCTTGGCCAGAGCATTGAAGGACTCTGGCTTGGCACACGCCTGACAAAGTGGTGATAACGGAAGACACCGTAGGCTGCGTGCATCGTCTGCGCATCTGTGTGGGTGGCGCCCAAGCAAGCCTTCAAAAAGACGCCATCGCTGGTTGCTGGGCTCACTTGGCGGTGGCGACGACGCTCAACTGCAACGCCTAAGCACGCTCCTTTTTTCGTACAGACTGCCTCTTGCTACCGCCGCGCTGAAGCCCATGGATCAGCTTGGACGCTTGGATCAGCTTGGCCAGAGCATTGAAGGACTCTGGCTTGGCACACGCCTGACAAAGTGGTGATAACGGAAGACACCGTAGGCTGCGTGCATCGTCTGCGCATCTGTGTGGGTGGCGCCCAAGCAAGCCTTCAAAAAGACGCCATCGCTGGTTGCTGGGCTCACTTGGCGGTGGCGACGACGCTCAACTGCAACGCCTAAGCACGCTCCTTTTTTCGTACAGACTGCCTCTTGCTACCGCCGCGCTGAAGCCCATGGATCAGCTTGGACGCTTGGATCAGCTTGGCCAGAGCATTGAAGGACTCTGGCTTGGCACACGCCTGACAAAGTGGTGATAACGGAAGACACCGTAGGCTGCGTGCATCGTCTGCGCATCTGTGTGGGTGGCGCCCAAGCAAGCCTTCAAAAAGACGCCATCGCTGGTTGCTGGGCTCACTTGGCGGTGGCGACGACGCTCAACTGCAACGCCTAAGCACGCTCCTTTTTTCGTACAGACTGCCTCTTGCTACCGCCGCGCTGAAGCCCATGGATCAGCTTGGACGCTTGGATCAGCTTGGCCAGAGCATTGAAGGACTCTGGCTTGGCACACGCCTGACAAAGTGGTGATAACGGAAGACACCGTAGGCTGCGTGCATCGTCTGCGCATCTGTGTGGGTGGCGCCCAAGCAAGCCTTCAAAAAGACGCCATCGCTGGTTGCTGGGCTCACTTGGCGGTGGCGACGACGCTCAACTGCAACGCCTAAGCACGCTCCTTTTTTCGTACAGACTGCCTCTTGCTACCGCCGCGCTGAAGCCCATGGATCAGCTTGGACGCTTGGATCAGCTTGGCCAGAGCATTGAAGGACTCTGGCTTGGCACACGCCTGACAAAGTGGTGATAACGGAAGACACCGTAGGCTGCGTGCATCGTCTGCGCATCTGTGTGGGTGGCGCCCAAGCAAGCCTTCAAAAAGACGCCATCGCTGGTTGCTGGGCTCACTTGGCGGTGGCGACGACGCTCAACTGCAACGCCTAAGCACGCTCCTTTTTTCGTACAGACTGCCTCTTGCTACCGCCGCGCTGAAGCCCATGGATCAGCTTGGACGCTTGGATCAGCTTGGCCAGAGCATTGAAGGACTCTGGCTTGGCACACGCCTGACAAAGTGGTGATAACGGAAGACACCGTAGGCTGCGTGCATCGTCTGCGCATCTGTGTGGGTGGCGCCCAAGCAAGCCTTCAAAAAGACGCCATCGCTGGTTGCTGGGCTCACTTGGCGGTGGCGACGACGCTCAACTGCAACGCCTAAGCACGCTCCTTTTTTCGTACAGACTGCCTCTTGCTACCGCCGCGCTGAAGCCCATGGATCAGCTTGGACGCTTGGATCAGCTTGGCCAGAGCATTGAAGGACTCTGGCTTGGCACACGCCTGACAAAGTGCTGATAACGGAAGACACCGTAGGCTGCGTGCATCGTCTGCGCATCTGTGTGGGTGGCGCCCAAGCAAGCCTTCAAAAAGACGCCATCGCTGGTTGCTGGGCTCACTTGGCGGTGGCGACGACACTCAACTGCAACGCCTAAGCACGCTGCTTTTTTCGTACAGACTGCCTCTTGCTACCGCCGCGCTGAAGCCCATGGATCAGCTTGGACGCTTGGATCAGCTTGGCACACGCCTGACAAAGTGGTGATAACGGAAGACACCGTAGGCTGCGTGCATCGTCTGCGCATCTGTGTGGGTGGCTTCCAAGCAAGCCTTCAAAAAGACGCCATCGCTGGTTGCTGGGCTCACTTGGCAGTGGCGACGACGCTCAACTGCAACGCCTAAGCACGCTCCTTTTTTCGTACAGACTGCCTCTTGCTACCGCCGCGCTGAAGCCCATGGATCAGCTTGGACGCTTGGATCAGCTTGGCACACGCCTGACAAAGTGGTGATAACGGAAGACACCGTAGGCTGCGTGCATCGTCTGCGCATCTGTGTGGGTGGCACCCAAGCAAGCCTTCAAAAAGACGCCATCGCTGGTTGCTGGGCTCACTTGGCGGTGGCGACGACGCTCAACTGCAACGCCTAAGCACGCTCCTTTTTTCGTACAGACTGCCTCTTGCTACCGCCGCGCTGAAGCCCATGGATCAGCTTGGACGCTTGGATCAGCTTGGCCAGAGCATTGAAGGACTCTGGCTTGGCACACGCCTGACAAAGTGGTGATAACGGAAGACACCGTAGGCTGCGTGCATCGTCTGCGCATCTGTGTGGGTGGCACCCAAGCAAGCCTTCAAAAAGACGCCATCGCTGGTTGCTGGGCTCACTTGGCGGTGGCGACGACGCTCAACTGCAACGCCTAAGCACGCTCCTTTTTTCGTACAGACTGCCTCTTGCTACCGCCGCGCTGAAGCCCATGGATCAGCTTGGACGCTTGGATCAGCTTGGCCAGAGCATTGAAGGACTCTGGCTTGGCACACGCCTGACAAAGTGGTGATAACGGAAGACACCGTAGGCTGCGTGCATCGTCTGCGCATCTGTGTGGGTGGCACCCAAGCAAGCCTTCAAAAAGACGCCATCGCTGGTTGCTGGGCTCACTTGGCGGTGGCGACGACGCTCAACTGCAACGCCTAAGCACGCTCCTTTTTTCGTACAGACTGCCTCTTGCTACCGCCGCGCTGAAGCCCATGTATCAGCTTGGACGCTTGGATCAGCTTGGCACACGCCTGACAAAGTGGTGATAACGGAAGACACCGTAGGCTGCGTGCATCGTCTGCGCATCTGTGTGGGTGGCGCCCAAGCAAGCCTTCAAAAAGACGCCATCGCTGGTTGCTGGGCTCACTTGGCGGTGGCGACGACGCTCAACTGCAACGCCTAAGCACGCTCCTTTTTTCGTACAGACTGCCTCTTGCTACCGCCGCGCTGAAGCCCATGGATCAGCTTGGACGCTTGGATCAGCTTGGCCAGAGCATTGAAGGACTCTGGCTTGGCACACGCCTGACAAAGTGGTGATAACGGAAGACACCGTAGGCTGCGTGCATCGTCTGCGCATCTGTGTGGGTGGCGCCCAAGCAAGCCTTCAAAAAGACGCCATCGCTGGTTGCTGGGCTCACTTGGCGGTGGCGACGACGCTCAACTGCAACGCCTAAGCACGCTCCTTTTTTCGTACAGACTGCCTCTTGCTACCGCCGCGCTGAAGCCCATGGATCAGCTTGGACGCTTGGATCAGCTTGGCCAGAGCATTGAAGGACTCTGGCTTGGCACACGCCTGACAAAGTGGTGATAACGGAAGACACCGTAGGCTGCGTGCATCGTCTGCGCATCTGTGTGGGTGGCGCCCAAGCAAGCCTTCAAAAAGACGCCATCGCTGGTTGCTGGGCTCACTTGGCGGTGGCGACGACGCTCAACTGCAACGCCTAAGCACGCTCCTTTTTTCGTACAGACTGCCTCTTGCTACCGCCGCGCTGAAGCCCATGGATCAGCTTGGACGCTTGGATCAGCTTGGCACACGCCTGACAAAGTGGTGATAACGGAAGACACCGTAGGCTGCGTGCATCGTCTGCGCATCTGTGTGGGTGGCACCCAAGCAAGCCTTCAAAAAGACGCCATCGCTGGTTGCTGGGCTCACTTGGCGGTGGGGACGACGCTCAACTGCAACGCCTAAGCACGCTCCTTTTTTCGTACAGACTGCCTCTTGCTACCGCCGCGCTGAAGCCCATGGATCAGCTTGGACGCTTGGATCAGCTTGGCACACGCCTGACAAAGTGGTGATAACGGAAGACACCGTAGGCTGCGTGCATCGTCTGCGCATCTGTGTGGGTGGCACACAAGCAAGCCTTCAAAAAGACGCCATCGCTGGTTGCTGGGCTCACTTGGCGGTGGCGACGACGCTCAACTGCAACGCCTAAGCACGCTCCTTTTTTCGTACAGACTGCCTCTTGCTACCGCCGCGCTGAAGCCCATGGATCAGCTTGGACGCTTGGATCAGCTTGGCACACGCCTGACAAAGTGGTGATAACGGAAGACACCGTAGGCTGCGTGCATCGTCTGCGCATCTGTGTGGGTGGCGCCCAAGCAAGCCTTCAAAAAGACGCCATCGCTGGTTGCTGGGCTCACTTGGCGGTGGCGACGACGCTCAACTGCAACGCCTAAGCACGCTCCTTTTTTCGTACAGACTGCCTCTTGCTACCGCCGCGCTGAAGCCCATGGATCAGCTTGGACGCTTGGATCAGCTTGGCCAGAGCATTGAAGGACTCTGGCTTGGCACACGCCTGACAAAGTGGTGATAACGGAAGACACCGTAGGCTGCGTGCATCGTCTGCGCATCTGTGTGGGTGGCACCCAAGCAAGCCTTCAAAAAGACGCCATCGCTGGTTGCTGGGCTCACTTGGCGGTGGCAACGACGCTCAACTGCAACGCCTAAGCACGCTCCTTTTTTCGTACAGACTGCCTCTTGCTACCGCCGCGCTGAAGCCCATGGATCAGCTTGGACGCTTGGATCAGCTTGGCACACGCCTGACAAAGTGGTGATAACGGAAGACACCGTAGGCTGCGTGCATCGTCTGCGCATCTGTGTGGGTGGCGCCCAAGCAAGCCTTCAAAAAGACGCCATCGCTGGTTGCTGGGCTCACTTGGCGGTGGCGACGACGCTCAACTGCAACGCCTAAGCACGCTCCTTTTTTCGTACAGACTGCCTCTTGCTACCGCCGCGCTGAAGCCCATGGATCAGCTTGGACGCTTGGATCAGCTTGGCCAGAGCATTGAAGGACTCTGGCTTGGCACACGCCTGACAAAGTGGTGATAACGGAAGACACCGTAGGCTGCGTGCATCGTCTGCGCATCTGTGTGGGTGGCACCCAAGCAAGCCTTCAAAAAGACGCCATCGCTGGTTGCTGGGCTCACTTGGCGGTGGCGACGACGCTCAACTGCAACGCCTAAGCACGCTCCTTTTTTCGTACAGACTGCCTCTTGCTACCGCCGCGCTGAAGCCCATGGATCAGCTTGGATGCTTGGATCAGCTTGGCACACGCCTGACAAAGTGGTGATAACGGAAGACACCGTAGGCTGCGTGCATCGTCTGCGCATCTGTGTGGGTGGCACCCAAGCAAGCCTTCAAAAAGACGCCATCGCTGGTTGCTGGGCTCACTTGGCGGTGGCGACGACGCTCAACTGCAACGCCTAAGCACGCTCCTTTTTTCGTACAGACTGCCTCTTGCTACCGCCGCGCTGAAGCCCATGGATCAGCTTGGACGCTTGGATCAGCTTGGCCAGAGCATTGAAGGACTCTGGCTTGGCACACGCCTGACAAAGTGGTGATAACGGAAGACACCGTAGGCTGCGTGCATCGTCTGCGCATCTGTGTGGGTGGCGCCCACGCAAGCTTCAAAAAGACGCCATCGCTGGTTGCTGGGCTCACTTGGCGGTGGCGACGACGCTCAACTGCAACGCCTAAGCACGCTCCTTTTTTCGTACAGACTGCCTCTTGAACCGCCGCGCTGAAGCCCATGGATCAGCTTGGACGCTTGGATCAGCTTGGCCAGAGCATTGAAGGACTCTGGCTTGGCACACGCCTGACAAAGTGGTGATAACGGAAGACACCGTAGGCTGCGTGCATCGTCTGCGCATCTGTGTGGGTGGCGCCCAAGCAAGCCTTCAAAAAGACGCCATCGCTGGTTGCTGGGCTCACTTGGCGGTGGCGACGACGCTCAACTGCAACGCCTAAGCACGCTCCTTTTTTCGTACAGACTGCCTCTTGCTACCGCCGCGCTGAAGCCCATGGATCAGCTTGGACGCTTGGATCAGCTTGGCCAGAGCATTGAAGGACTCTGGCTTGGCACACGCCTGACAAAGTGGTGATAACGGAAGACACCGTAGGCTGCGTGCATCGTCTGCGCATCTGTGTGGGTGGCACCCAAGCAAGCCTTCAAAAAGACGCCACCGCTGGTTGCTGGGCTCACTTGGCGGTGGCGACGACGCTCAACTGCAACGCCTAAGCACGCTCCTTTTTTCGTACAGACTGCCTCTTGCTACCGCCGCGCTGAAGCCCATGGATCAGCTTGGACGCTTGGATCAGCTTGGCCAGAGCATTGAAGGACTCTGGCTTGGCACACGCCTGACAAAGTGGTGATAACGGAAGACACCGTAGGCTGCGTGCATCGTCTGCGCATCTGTGTGGGTGGCGCCCAAGCAAGCCTTCAAAAAGACGCCATCGCTGGTTGCTGGGCTCACTTGGCGGTGGCGACGACGCTCAACTGCAACGCCTAAGCACGCTCCTTTTTTCGTACAGACTGCCTCTTGCTACCGCCGCGCTGAAGCCCATGGATCAGCTTGGACGCTTGGATCAGCTTGGCCAGAGCATTGAAGGACTCTGGCTTGGCACACGCCTGACAAAGTGGTGATAACGGAAGACACCGTAGGCTGCGTGCATCGTCTGCGCATCTGTGTGGGTGGCGCCCAAGCAAGCCTTCAAAAAGACGCCATCGCTGGTTGCTGGGCTCACTTGGCGGTGGCGACGACGCTCAACTGCAACGCCTAAGCACGCTCCTTTTTTCGTACAGACTGCCTCTTGCTACCGCCGCGCTGAAGCCCATGTATCAGATTGGACGCTTGGATCAGCTTGGCCAGAGCATTGAAGGACTCTGGCTTGGCACACGCCTGACAAAGTGGTGATAACGGAAGACACCGTAGGCTGCGTGCATCGTCTGCGCATCTGTGTGGGTGGCGCCCAAGCAAGCCTTCAAAAAGACGCCATCGCTGGTTGCTGGGCTCACTTGGCGGTGGCGACGACACTCAACTGCAACGCCTAAGCACGCTCCTTTTTTCGTACAGACTGCCTCTTGCTACCGCCGCGCTGAAGCCCATGGATCAGCTTGGACGCTTGGATCAGCTTGGCACACGCCTGACAAAGTGGTGATAACGGAAGACACCGTAGGCTGCGTGCATCGTCTGCGCATCTGTGTGGGTGGCACCCATGCAAGCCTTCAAAAAGACGCCATCGCTGGTTGCTGGGCTCACTTGGCGGTGGCGACGACGCTCAACTGCAACGCCTAAGCACGCTCCTTTTTTCGTACAGACTGCCTCTTGCTACCGCCGCGCTGAAGCCCATGGATCAGCTTGGACGCTTGGATCAGCTTGGCACACGCCTGACAAAGTGGTGATAACGGAAGACACCGTAGGCTGCGTGCATCGTCTGCGCATCTGTGTGGGTGGCACCCAAGCAAGCCTTCAAAAAGACGCCATCGCTGGTTGCTGGGCTCACTTGGCGGTGGCAACGACGCTCAACTGCAACGCCTAAGCACGCTCCTTTTTTCGTACAGACTGCCTCTTGCTACCGCCGCGCTGAAGCCCATGGATCAGCTTGGACGCTTGGATCAGCTTGGCACACGCCTGACAAAGTGGTGATAACGGAAGACACCGTAGGCTGCGTGCATCGTCTGCGCATCTGTGTGGGTGGCACCCAAGCAAGCCTTCAAAAAGACGCCATCGCTGGTTGCTGGGCTCACTTGGCGGTTGCGACGACGCTCAACTGCAACGCCTAAGCACGCTCCTTTTTTCGTACAGACTGCCTCTTGCTACCGCCGCGCTGAAGCCCATGGATCAGCTTGGACGCTTGGATCAGCTTGGCCAGAGCATTGAAGGACTCTGGCTTGGCACACGCCTGACAAAGTGGTGATAACGGAAGACACCGTAGGCTGCGTGCATCGTCTGCGCATCTGTGTGGGTGGCGCCCAAGCAAGCCTTCAAAAAGACGCCATCGCTGGTTGCTGGGCTCACTTGGCGGTGGCGACGACGCTCAACTGCAACGCCTAAGCACGCTCCTTTTTTCGTACAGACTGCCTCTTGCTACCGCCGCGCTGAAGCCCATGGATCAGCTTGGACGCTTGGATCAGCTTGGCCAGAGCATTGAAGGACTCTGGCTTGGCACACGCCTGACAAAGTGGTGATAACGGAAGACACCGTAGGCTGCGTGCATCGTCTGCGCATCTGTGTGGGTGGCGCCCAAGCAAGCCTTCAAAAAGACGCCATCGCTGGTTGCTGGGCTCACTTGGCGGTGGCGACGACGCTCAACTGCAACGCCTAAGCACGCTCCTTTTTTCGTACAGACTGCCTCTTGCTACCGCCGCGCTGAAGCCCATGGATCAGCTTGGACGCTTGGATCAGCTTGGCACACGCCTGACAAAGTGGTGATAACGGAAGACACCGTAGGCTGCGTGCATCGTCTGCGCATCTGTGTGGGTGGCACCCAAGCAAGCCTTCAAAAAGACGCCATCGCTGGTTGCTGGGCTCACTTGGCGGTGGCGACGACGCTCAACTGCAACGCCTAAGTACGCTCCTTTTTTCGTACAGACTGCCTCTTGCTACCGCCGCGCTGAAGCCCATGGATCAGCTTGGACGCTTGGATCAGCTTGGCACACGCCTGACAAAGTGGTGATAACGGAAGACACCGTAGGCTGCGTGCATCGTCTGCGCATCTGTGTGGGTGGCGCCCAAGCAAGACTTCAAAAAGACGCCATCGCTGGTTGCTGGGCTCACTTGGCGGTGGCGACGACGCTCAACTGCAACGCCTAAGCACGCTCCTTTTTTCGTACAGACTGCCTCTTGCTACCGCCGCGCTGAAGCCCATGGATCAGCTTGGACGCTTGGATCAGCTTGGCACACGCCTGACAAAGTGGTGATAACGGAAGACACCGTAGGCTGCGTGCATCGTCTGCGCATCTGTGTGGGTGGCACCCAAGCAAGCCTTCAAAAAGACGCCATCGCTGGTTGCTGGGCTCACTTGGCGGTGGCGACGACGCTCAACTGCAACGCCTAAGTACGCTCCTTTTTTCGTACAGACTGCCTCTTGCTACCGCCGCGCTGAAGCCCATGGATCAGCTTGGACGCTTGGATCAGCTTGGCACACGCCTGACAAAGTGGTGATAACGGAAGACACCGTAGGCTGCGTGCATCGTCTGCGCATCTGTGTGGGTGGCACCCAAGCAAGACTTCAAAAAGACGCCATCGCTGGTTGCTGGGCTCACTTGGCGGTGGCGACGACGCTCAACTGCAACGCCTAAGCACGCTCCTTTTTTCGTACAGACTGCCTCTTGCTACCGCCGCGCTGAAGCCCATGGATCAGCTTGGACGCTTGGATCAGCTTGACCAGAGCATTGAAGGACTCTGGCTTGGCACGCGCCTGACAAAGTGGTGATAACGGAAGACACCGTAGGCTGCGTGCATCGTCTGCGCATCTGTGTGGGTGGCGCCCAAGCAAGCCTTCAAAAAGACGCCATCGCTGGTTGCTGGGCTCACTTGGCGGTGGCAACGACGCTCAACTGCAACGCCTAAGTACGCTCCTTTTTTCGTACAGACTCCCTCTTGCTACCGCCGCGCTGAAGCCCATGGATCAGCTTGGACGCTTGGATCAGCTTGGCACACGCCTGACAAAGTGGTGATAACGGAAGACACCATAGGCTGCGTGCATCGTCTGCGCATCTGTGTGGGTGGCACCCAAGCAAGACTTCAAAAAGACGCCATCGCTGGTTGCTGGGCTCACTTGGCGGTGGCGACGACGCTCAACTGCAACGCCTAAGCACGCTCCTTTTTTCGTACAGACTGCCTCTTGCTACCGCCGCGCTGAAGCCCATGGATCAGCTTGGACGCTTGGATCAGCTTGGCCAGAGCATTGAAGGACTCTGGCTTGGCACACGCCTGACAAAGTGGTGATAACGGAAGACACCGTAGGCTGCGTGCATCGTCTGCGCATCTGTGTGGGTGGCGCCCAAGCAAGCCTTCAAAAAGACGCCATCGCTGGTTGCTGGGCTCACTTGGCGGTGGCGACGACGCTCAACTGCAACGCCTAAGCACGCTCCTTTTTTCGTACAGACTGCCTCTTGCTACCGCCGCGCTGAAGCCCATGGATCAGCTTGGACGCTTGGATCAGCTTGGCCAGAGCATTGAAGGACTCTGGCTTGGCACACGCCTGACAAAGTGGTGATAACGGAAGACACCGTAGGCTGCGTGCATCGTCTGCGCATCTGTGTGGGTGGCGCCCAAGCAAGCCTTCAAAAAGACGCCATCGCTGGTTGCTGGGCTCACTTGGCGGTGGCGACGACGCTCAACTGCAACGCCTAAGCACGCTCCTTTTTTCGTACAGACTGCCTCTTGCTACCGCCGCGCTGAAGCCCATGGATCAGCTTGGACGCTTGGATCAGCTTGGCACACGCCTGACAAAGTGGTGATAACGGAAGACACCGTAGGCTGCGTGCATCGTCTGCGCATCTGTGTGGGTGGCACCCAAGCAAGCCTTCAAAAAGACGCCATCGCTGGTTGCTGGGCTCACTTGGCGGTGGCGACGACGCTCAACTGCAACGCCTAAGCACGCTCCTTTTTTCGTACAGACTGCCTCTTGCTACCGCCGCGCTGAAGCCCATGGATCAGCTTGGACGCTTGGATCAGCTTGGCCAGAGCATTGAAGGACTCTGGCTTGGCACACGCCTGACAAAGTGGTGATAACGGAAGACACCGTAGGCTGCGTGCATCGTCTGTGCATCTGTGTGGGTGGCGCCCAAGCAAGCCTTCAAAAAGACGCCATCGCTGGTTGCTGGGCTCACTTGGCGGTGGCGACGACGCTCAACTGCAACGCCTAAGCACGCTCCTTTTTTCGTACAGACTGCCTCTTGCTACCGCCGCGCTGAAGCCCATGGATCAGCTTGGACGCTTGGATCAGCTTGGCCAGAGCATTGAAGGACTCTGGCTTGGCACACGCCTGACAAAGTGGTGATAACGGAAGACACCGTAGGCTGCGTGCATCGTCTGCGCATCTGTGTGGGTGGCGCCCAAGCAAGCCTTCAAAAAGACGCCATCGCTGGTTGCTGGGCTCACTTGGCGGTGGCGACGACGCTCAACTGCAACGCCTAAGCACGCTCCTTTTTTCGTACAGACTGCCTCTTGCTACCGCCGCGCTGAAGCCCATGGATCAGCTTGGACGCTTGGATCAGCTTGGCACACGCCTGACAAAGTGGTGATAACGGAAGACACCGTAGGCTGCGTGCATCGTCTGCGCATCTGTGTGGGTGGCGCCCAAGCAAGCCTTCAAAAAGACGCCATCGCTGGTTGCTGGGCTCACTTGGCGGTGGCGACGACGCTCAACTGCAACGCCTAAGCACGCTCCTTTTTTCGTACAGACTGCCTCTTGCTACCGCCGCGCTGAAGCCCATGGATCAGCTTGGACGCTTGGATCAGCTTGGCACACGCCTGACAAAGTGGTGATAACGGAAGACACCGTAGGCTGCGTGCATCGTCTGCGCATCTGTGTGGGTGGCACCCAAGCAAGCCTTCAAAAAGACGCCATCGCTGGTTGCTGGGCTCACTTGGCGGTGGCGACGACGCTCAACTGCAACGCCTAAGCACGCTCCTTTTTTCGTACAGACTGCCTCTTGCTACCGCCGCGCTGAAGCCCATGGATCAGCTTGGACGCTTGGATCAGCTTGGCACACGCCTGACAAAGTGGTGATAACGGAAGACACCGTAGGCTGCGTGCATCGTCTGCGCATCTGTGTGGGTGGCGCCCAAGCAAGCCTTCAAAAAGACGCCATCGCTGGTTGCTGGGCTCACTTGGCGGTGGCGACGACGCTCAACTGCAACGCCTAAGCACGCTCCTTTTTTCGTACAGACTGCCTCTTGCTACCGCCGCGCTGAAGCCCATGGATCAGCTTGGACGCTTGGATCAGCTTGGCACACGCCTGACAAAGTGGTGATAACGGAAGACACCGTAGGCTGCGTGCATCGTCTGCGCATCTGTGTGGGTGGCGCCCAAGCAAGCCTTCAAAAAGACGCCATCGCTGGTTGCTGGGCTCACTTGGCGGTGGCGACGACGCTCAACTGCAACGCCTAAGCACGCTCCTTTTTTCGTACAGACTGCCTCTTGCTACCGCCGCGCTGAAGCCCATGGATCAGCTTGGACGCTTGGATCAGCTTGGCACACGCCTGACAAAGTGGTGATAACGGAAGACACCGTAGGCTGCGTGCATCGTCTGCGCATCTGTGTGGGTGGCACCCAAGCAAGCCTTCAAAAAGACGCCATCGCTGGTTGCTGGGCTCACTTGGCGGTGGCGACGACGCTCAACTGCAACGCCTAAGCACGCTCCTTTTTTCGTACAGACTGCCTCTTGCTACCGCCGCGCTGAAGCCCATGGATCAGCTTGGACGCTTGGATCAGCTTGGCACACGCCTGACAAAGTGGTGATAACGGAAGACACCGTAGGCTGCGTGCATCGTCTGCGCATCTGTGTGGGTGGCGCCCAAGCAAGCCTTCAAAAAGACGCCATCGCTGGTTGCTGGGCTCACTTGGCGGTGGCGACGACGCTCAACTGCAACGCCTAAGCACGCTCCTTTTTTCGTACAGACTGCCTCTTGCTACCGCCGCGCTGAAGCCCATGGATCAGCTTGGACGCTTGGATCAGCTTGGCACACGCCTGACAAAGTGGTGATAACGGAAGACACCGTAGGCTGCGTGCATCGTCTGCGCATCTGTGTGGGTGGCACCCAAGCAAGCCTTCAAAAAGACGCCATCGCTGGTTGCTGGGCTCACTTGGCGGTGGGGACGACGCTCAACTGCAACGCCTAAGCACGCTCCTTTTTTCGTACAGACTGCCTCTTGCTACCGCCGCGCTGAAGCCCATGGATCAGCTTGGACGCTTGGATCAGCTTGGCACACGCCTGACAAAGTGGTGATAACGGAAGACACCGTAGGCTGCGTGCATCGTCTGCGCATCTGTGTGGGTGGCGCCCAAGCAAGCCTTCAAAAAGACGCCATCGCTGGTTGCTGGGCTCACTTGGCGGTGGCGACGACGCTCAACTGCAACGCCTAAGCACGCTCCTTTTTTCGTACAGACTGCCTCTTGCTACCGCCGCGCTGAAGCCCATGGATCAGCTTGGACGCTTGGATCAGCTTGGCACACGCCTGACAAAGTGGTGATAACGGAAGACACCGTAGGCTGCGTGCATCGTCTGCGCATCTGTGTGGGTGGCACCCAAGCAAGCCTTCAAAAAGACGCCATCGCTGGTTGCTGGGCTCACTTGGCGGTGGGGACGACGCTCAACTGCAACGCCTAAGCACGCTCCTTTTTTCGTACAGACTGCCTCTTGCTACCCGCCGCGCTGAAGCCCATGGATCAGCTTGGACGCTTGGATCAGCTTGGCCAGAGCATTGAAGGACTCTGGCTTGGCACACGCCTGACAAAGTGGTGATAACGGAAGACACCGTAGGCTGCGTGCATCGTCTGCGCATCTGTGTGGGTGGCGCCCAAGCAAGCCTTCAAAAAGACGCCATCGCTGGTTGCTGGGCTCACTTGGCGGTGGCGACGACGCTCAACTGCAACGCCTAAGCACGCTCCTTTTTTCGTACAGACTGCCTCTTGCTACCGCCGCGCTGAAGCCCATGGATCAGCTTGGACGCTTGGATCAGCTTGGCCAGAGCATTGAAGGACTCTGGCTTGGCACACGCCTGACAAAGTGGTGATAACGGAAGACACCGTAGGCTGCGTGCATCGTCTGCGCATCTGTGTGGGTGGCGCCCAAGCAAGCCTTCAAAAAGACGCCATCGCTGGTTGCTGGGCTCACTTGGCGGTGGCGACGACGCTCAACTGCAACGCCTAAGCACGCTCCTTTTTTCGTACAGACTGCCTCTTGCTACCGCCGCGCTGAAGCCCATGGATCAGCTTGGACGCTTGGATCAGCTTGGCACACGCCTGACAAAGTGGTGATAACGGAAGACACCGTAGGCTGCGTGCATCGTCTGCGCATCTGTGTGGGTGGCACCCAAGCAAGCCTTCAAAAAGACGCCATCGCTGGTTGCTGGGCTCACTTGGCGGTGGCGACGACGCTCAACTGCAACGCCTAAGCACGCTCCTTTTTTCGTACAGACTGCCTCTTGCTACCGCCGCGCTGAAGCCCATGGATCAGCTTGGACGCTTGGATCAGCTTGGCCAGAGCATTGAAGGACTCTGGCTTGGCACACGCCTGACAAAGTGGTGATAACGGAAGACACCGTAGGCTGCGTGCATCGTCTGTGCATCTGTGTGGGTGGCGCCCAAGCAAGCCTTCAAAAAGACGCCATCGCTGGTTGCTGGGCTCACTTGGCGGTGGCGACGACGCTCAACTGCAACGCCTAAGCACGCTCCTTTTTTCGTACAGACTGCCTCTTGCTACCGCCGCGCTGAAGCCCATGGATCAGCTTGGACGCTTGGATCAGCTTGGCCAGAGCATTGAAGGACTCTGGCTTGGCACACGCCTGACAAAGTGGTGATAACGGAAGACACCGTAGGCTGCGTGCATCGTCTGCGCATCTGTGTGGGTGGCGCCCAAGCAAGCCTTCAAAAAGACGCCATCGCTGGTTGCTGGCTCACTTGGCGGTGGCGACGACGCTCAACTGCAACGCCTAAGCACGCTCCTTTTTTCGTACAGACTGCCTCTTGCTACCGCCGCGCTGAAGCCCATGGATCAGCTTGGACGCTTGGATCAGCTTGGCACACGCCTGACAAAGTGGTGATAACGGAAGACACCGTAGGCTGCGTGCATCGTCTGCGCATCTGTGTGGGTGGCGCCCAAGCAAGCCTTCAAAAAGACGCCATCGCTGGTTGCTGGGCTCACTTGGCGGTGGCGACGACGCTCAACTGCAACGCCTAAGCACGCTCCTTTTTTCGTACAGACTGCCTCTTGCTACCGCCGCGCTGAAGCCCATGGATCAGCTTGGACGCTTGGATCAGCTTGGCACACGCCTGACAAAGTGGTGATAACGGAAGACACCGTAGGCTGCGTGCATCGTCTGCGCATCTGTGTGGGTGGCACCCAAGCAAGCCTTCAAAAAGACGCCATCGCTGGTTGCTGGGCTCACTTGGCGGTGGCGACGACGCTCAACTGCAACGCCTAAGCACGCTCCTTTTTTCGTACAGACTGCCTCTTGCTACCGCCGCGCTGAAGCCCATGGATCAGCTTGGACGCTTGGATCAGCTTGGCACACGCCTGACAAAGTGGTGATAACGGAAGACACCGTAGGCTGCGTGCATCGTCTGCGCATCTGTGTGGGTGGCGCCCAAGCAAGCCTTCAAAAAGACGCCATCGCTGGTTGCTGGGCTCACTTGGCGGTGGCGACGACGCTCAACTGCAACGCCTAAGCACGCTCCTTTTTTCGTACAGACTGCCTCTTGCTACCGCCGCGCTGAAGCCCATGGATCAGCTTGGACGCTTGGATCAGCTTGGCACACGCCTGACAAAGTGGTGATAACGGAAGACACCGTAGGCTGCGTGCATCGTCTGCGCATCTGTGTGGGTGGCGCCCAAGCAAGCCTTCAAAAAGACGCCATCGCTGGTTGCTGGGCTCACTTGGCGGTGGCGACGACGCTCAACTGCAACGCCTAAGCACGCTCCTTTTTTCGTACAGACTGCCTCTTGCTACCGCCGCGCTGAAGCCCATGGATCAGCTTGGACGCTTGGATCAGCTTGGCACACGCCTGACAAAGTGGTGATAACGGAAGACACCGTAGGCTGCGTGCATCGTCTGCGCATCTGTGTGGGTGGCACCCAAGCAAGCCTTCAAAAAGACGCCATCGCTGGTTGCTGGGCTCACTTGGCGGTGGCGACGACGCTCAACTGCAACGCCTAAGCACGCTCCTTTTTTCGTACAGACTGCCTCTTGCTACCGCCGCGCTGAAGCCCATGGATCAGCTTGGACGCTTGGATCAGCTTGGCACACGCCTGACAAAGTGGTGATAACGGAAGACACCGTAGGCTGCGTGCATCGTCTGCGCATCTGTGTGGGTGGCGCCCAAGCAAGCCTTCAAAAAGACGCCATCGCTGGTTGCTGGGCTCACTTGGCGGTGGCGACGACGCTCAACTGCAACGCCTAAGCACGCTCCTTTTTTCGTACAGACTGCCTCTTGCTACCGCCGCGCTGAAGCCCATGGATCAGCTTGGACGCTTGGATCAGCTTGGCACACGCCTGACAAAGTGGTGATAACGGAAGACACCGTAGGCTGCGTGCATCGTCTGCGCATCTGTGTGGGTGGCGCCCAAGCAAGCCTTCAAAAAGACGCCATCGCTGGTTGCTGGGCTCACTTGGCGGTGGCGACGACGCTCAACTGCAACGCCTAAGCACGCTCCTTTTTTCGTACAGACTGCCTCTTGCTACCGCCGCGCTGAAGCCCATGGATCAGCTTGGACGCTTGGATCAGCTTGGCACACGCCTGACAAAGTGGTGATAACGGAAGACACCGTAGGCTGCGTGCATCGTCTGCGCATCTGTGTGGGTGGCACCCAAGCAAGCCTTCAAAAAGACGCCATCGCTGGTTGCTGGGCTCACTTGGCGGTGGGGACGACGCTCAACTGCAACGCCTAAGCACGCTCCTTTTTTCGTACAGACTGCCTCTTGCTACCGCCGCGCTGAAGCCCATGGATCAGCTTGGACGCTTGGATCAGCTTGGCCAGAGCATTGAAGGACTCTGGCTTGGCACACGCCTGACAAAGTGGTGATAACGGAAGACACCGTAGGCTGCGTGCATCGTCTGCGCATCTGTGTGGGTGGCGCCCAAGCAAGCCTTCAAAAAGACGCCATCGCTGGTTGCTGGGCTCACTTGGCGGTGGCGACGACGCTCAACTGCAACGCCTAAGCACGCTCCTTTTTTCGTACAGACTGCCTCTTGCTACCGCCGCGCTGAAGCCCATGGATCAGCTTGGACGCTTGGATCAGCTTGGCACACGCCTGACAAAGTGGTGATAACGGAAGACACCGTAGGCTGCGTGCATCGTCTGCGCATCTGTGTGGGTGGCGCCCAAGCAAGCCTTCAAAAAGACGCCATCGCTGGTTGCTGGGCTCACTTGGCGGTGGCGACGACGCTCAACTGCAACGCCTAAGCACGCTCCTTTTTTCGTACAGACTGCCTCTTGCTACCGCCGCGCTGAAGCCCATGGATCAGCTTGGACGCTTGGATCAGCTTGGCACACGCCTGACAAAGTGGTGATAACGGAAGACACCGTAGGCTGCGTGCATCGTCTGCGCATCTGTGTGGGTGGCGCCCAAGCAAGCCTTCAAAAAGACGCCATCGCTGGTTGCTGGGCTCACTTGGCGGTGGCGACGACGCTCAACTGCAACGCCTAAGCACGCTCCTTTTTTCGTACAGACTGCCTCTTGCTACCGCCGCGCTGAAGCCCATGGATCAGCTTGGACGCTTGGATCAGCTTGGCACACGCCTGACAAAGTGGTGATAACGGAAGACACCGTAGGCTGCGTGCATCGTCTGCGCATCTGTGTGGGTGGCGCCCAAGCAAGCCTTCAAAAAGACGCCATCGCTGGTTGCTGGGCTCACTTGGCGGTGGCGACGACGCTCAACTGCAACGCCTAAGCACGCTCCTTTTTTCGTACAGACTGCCTCTTGCTACCGCCGCGCTGAAGCCCATGGATCAGCTTGGACGCTTGGATCAGCTTGGCACACGCCTGACAAAGTGGTGATAACGGAAGACACCGTAGGCTGCGTGCATCGTCTGCGCATCTGTGTGGGTGGCGCCCAAGCAAGCCTTCAAAAAGACGCCATCGCTGGTTGCTGGGCTCACTTGGCGGTGGCGACGACGCTCAACTGCAACACCTAAGCACGCTCCTTTTTTCGTACAGACTGCCTCTTGCTACCGCCGCGCTGAAGCCCATGGATCAGCTTGGACGCTTGGATCAGCTTGGCACACGCCTGACAAAGTGGTGATAACGGAAGACACCGTAGGCTGCGTGCATCGTCTGCGCATCTGTGTGGGTGGCACCCAAGCAAGCCTTCAAAAAGACGCCATCGCTGGTTGCTGGGCTCACTTGGCGGTGGCGACGACGCTCAACTGCAACGCCTAAGCACGCTCCTTTTTTCGTACAGACTGCCTCTTGCTACCGCCGCGCTGAAGCCCATGGATCAGCTTGGACGCTTGGATCAGCTTGGCACACGCCTGACAAAGTGGTGATAACGGAAGACACCGTAGGCTGCGTGCATCGTCTGCGCATCTGTGTGGGTGGCGCCCAAGCAAGCCTTCAAAAAGACGCCATCGCTGGTTGCTGGGCTCACTTGGCGGTGGCGACGACGCTCAACTGCAACGCCTAAGCACGCTCCTTTTTTCGTACAGACTGCCTCTTGCTACCGCCGCGCTGAAGCCCATGGATCAGCTTGGACGCTTGGATCAGCTTGGCACACGCCTGACAAAGTGGTGATAACGGAAGACACCGTAGGCTGCGTGCATCGTCTGCGCATCTGTGTGGGTGGCACCCAAGCAAGCCTTCAAAAAGACGCCATCGCTGGTTGCTGGGCTCACTTGGCGGTGGCAACGACGCTCAACTGCAACGCCTAAGCACGCTCCTTTTTTCGTACAGACTGCCTCTTGCTACCGCCGCGCTGAAGCCCATGGATCAGCTTGGACGCTTGGATCAGCTTGGCACACGCCTGACAAAGTGGTGATAACGGAAGACACCGTAGGCTGCGTGCATCGTCTGCGCATCTGTGTGGGTGGCGCCCAAGCAAGCCTTCAAAAAGACGCCATCGCTGGTTGCTGGGCTCACTTGGCGGTGGCGACGACGCTCAACTGCAACGCCTAAGCACGCTCCTTTTTTCGTACAGACTGCCTCTTGCTACCGCCGCGCTGAAGCCCATGGATCAGCTTGGACGCTTGGATCAGCTTGGCACACGCCTGACAAAGTGGTGATAACGGAAGACACCGTAGGCTGCGTGCATCGTCTGCGCATCTGTGTGGGTGGCGCCCAAGCAAGCCTTCAAAAAGACGCCATCGCTGGTTGCTGGGCTCACTTGGCGGTGGGGACGACGCTCAACTGCAACGCCTAAGCACGCTCCTTTTTTCGTACAGACTGCCTCTTGCTACCGCCGCGCTGAAGCCCATGGATCAGCTTGGACGCTTGGATCAGCTTGGCCAGAGCATTGAAGGACTCTGGCTTGGCACACGCCTGACAAAGTGGTGATAACGGAAGACACCGTAGGCTGCGTGCATCGTCTGCGCATCTG
Organism: Haemaphysalis longicornis; assembly: GCF_048455015.1. Classification (NCBI taxonomy): domain Eukaryota; kingdom Metazoa; phylum Arthropoda; class Arachnida; order Ixodida; family Ixodidae; genus Haemaphysalis; species Haemaphysalis longicornis. The sequence continues at coordinate 2,277,803 of NW_027526352.1, read as the reverse complement.
TGTGGGTGGCGCCCAAGCAAGCCTTCAAAAAGACGCCATCGCTGGTTGCTGGGCTCACTTGGCGGTGGCGACGACGCTCAACTGCAACGCCTAAGCACGCTCCTTTTTTCGTACAGACTGCCTCTTGCTACCGCCGCGCTGAAGCCCATGGATCAGCTTGGACGCTTGGATCAGCTTGGCACACGCCTGACAAAGTGGTGATAACGGAAGACACCGTAGGCTGCGTGCATCGTCTGCGCATCTGTGTGGGTGGCACCCAAGCAAGCCTTCAAAAAGACGCCATCGCTGGTTGCTGGGCTCACTTGGCGGTGGCGACGACGCTCAACTGCAACGCCTAAGCACGCTCCTTTTTTCGTACAGACTGCCTCTTGCTACCGCCGCGCTGAAGCCCATGGATCAGCTTGGACGCTTGGATCAGCTTGGCACACGCCTGACAAAGTGGTGATAACGGAAGACACCGTAGGCTGCGTGCATCGTCTGCGCATCTGTGTGGGTGGCGCCCAAGCAAGCCTTCAAAAAGACGCCATCGCTGGTTGCTGGGCTCACTTGGCGGTGGCGACGACGCTCAACTGCAACGCCTAAGCACGCTCCTTTTTTCGTACAGACTGCCTCTTGCTACCGCCGCGCTGAAGCCCATGGATCAGCTTGGACGCTTGGATCAGCTTGGCCAGAGCATTGAAGGACTCTGGCTTGGCACACGCCTGACAAAGTGGTGATAACGGAAGACACCGTAGGCTGCGTGCATCGTCTGCGCATCTGTGTGGGTGGCGCCCAAGCAAGCCTTCAAAAAGACGCCATCGCTGGTTGCTGGGCTCACTTGGCGGTGGCGACGACGCTCAACTGCAACGCCTAAGCACGCTCCTTTTTTCGTACAGACTGCCTCTTGCTACCGCCGCGCTGAAGCCCATGGATCAGCTTGGACGCTTGGATCAGCTTGGCACACGCCTGACAAAGTGGTGATAACGGAAGACACCGTAGGCTGCGTGCATCGTCTGCGCATCTGTGTGGGTGGCGCCCAAGCAAGCCTTCAAAAAGACGCCATCGCTGGTTGCTGGGCTCACTTGGCGGTGGCGACGACGCTCAACTGCAACGCCTAAGCACGCTCCTTTTTTCGTACAGACTGCCTCTTGCTACCGCCGCGCTGAAGCCCATGGATCAGCTTGGACGCTTGGATCAGCTTGGCACACGCCTGACAAAGTGGTGATAACGGAAGACACCGTAGGCTGCGTGCATCGTCTGCGCATCTGTGTGGGTGGCGCCCAAGCAAGCCTTCAAAAAGACGCCATCGCTGGTTGCTGGGCTCACTTGGCGGTGGCGACGACGCTCAACTGCAACGCCTAAGCACGCTCCTTTTTTCGTACAGACTGCCTCTTGCTACCGCCGCGCTGAAGCCCATGGATCAGCTTGGACGCTTGGATCAGCTTGGCACACGCCTGACAAAGTGGTGATAACGGAAGACACCGTAGGCTGCGTGCATCGTCTGCGCATCTGTGTGGGTGGCACCCAAGCAAGCCTTCAAAAAGACGCCATCGCTGGTTGCTGGGCTCACTTGGCGGTGGGGACGACGCTCAACTGCAACGCCTAAGCACGCTCCTTTTTTCGTACAGACTGCCTCTTGCTACCGCCGCGCTGAAGCCCATGGATCAGCTTGGACGCTTGGATCAGCTTGGCCAGAGCATTGAAGGACTCTGGCTTGGCACACGCCTGACAAAGTGGTGATAACGGAAGACACCGTAGGCTGCGTGCATCGTCTGCGCATCTGTGTGGGTGGCGCCCAAGCAAGCCTTCAAAAAGACGCCATCGCTGGTTGCTGGGCTCACTTGGCGGTGGGGACGACGCTCAACTGCAACGCCTAAGCACGCTCCTTTTTTCGTACAGACTGCCTCTTGCTACCGCCGCGCTGAAGCCCATGGATCAGCTTGGACGCTTGGATCAGCTTGGCCAGAGCATTGAAGGACTCTGGCTTGGCACACGCCTGACAAAGTGGTGATAACGGAAGACACCGTAGGCTGCGTGCATCGTCTGCGCATCTGTGTGGGTGGCGCCCAAGCAAGCCTTCAAAAAGACGCCATCGCTGGTTGCTGGGCTCACTTGGCGGTGGCGACGACGCTCAACTGCAACGCCTAAGCACGCTCCTTTTTTCGTACAGACTGCCTCTTGCTACCGCCGCGCTGAAGCCCATGGATCAGCTTGGACGCTTGGATCAGCTTGGCCAGAGCATTGAAGGACTCTGGCTTGGCACACGCCTGACAAAGTGCTGATAACGGAAGACACCATAGGCTGCGTGCATCGTCTGCGCATCTGTGTGGGTGGCGCCCAAGCAAGCCTTCGAAAAGACGCCATCGCTGGTTGCTGGGCTCACTTGGCGGTGGCGACGACGCTCAACTGCAACGCCTAAGCACGCTCCTTTTTTCGTACAGACTGCCTCTTGCTACCGCCGCGCTGAAGCCCATGGATCAGCTTGGACGCTTGGATCAGCTTGGCCAGAGCATTGAAGGACTCTGGCTTGGCACACGCCTGACAAAGTGCTGATAACGGAAGACACCATAGGCTGCGTGCATCGTCTGCGCATCTGTGTGGGTGGCGCCCAAGCAAGCCTTCAAAAAGACGCCATCGCTGGTTGCTGGGCTCACTTGGCGGTGGCGACGACGCTCAACTGCAACGCCTAAGCACGCTCCTTTTTTCGTACAGACTGCCTCTTGCTACCGCCGCGCTGAAGCCCATGGATCAGCTTGGACGCTTGGATCAGCTTGGCACACGCCTGACAAAGTGGTGATAACGGAAGACACCGTAGGCTGCGTGCATCGTCTGCGCATCTGTGTGGGTGGCACCCAAGCAAGCCTTCAAAAAGACGCCATCGCTGGTTGCTGGGCTCACTTGGCGGTGGCGACGACGCTCAACTGCAACGCCTAAGCACGCTCCTTTTTTCGTACAGACTGCCTCTTGCTGCCGCCGCGCTGAAGCCCATGGATCAGCTTGGACGCTTGGATCAGCTTGGCACACGCCTGACAAAGTGGTGATAACGGAAGACACCGTAGGCTGCGTGCATCGTCTGCGCATCTGTGTGGGTGGCACCCAAGCAAGCCTTCAAAAAGACGCCATCGCTGGTTGCTGGGCTCACTTGGCGGTGGCGACGACGCTCAACTGCAACGCCTAAGCACGCTCCTTTTTTCGTACAGACTGCCTCTTGCTACCGCCGCGCTGAAGCCCATGGATCAGCTTGGACGCTTGGATCAGCTTGGCACACGCCTGACAAAGTGCTGATAACGGAAGACACCATAGGCTGCGTGCATCGTCTGCGCATCTGTGTGGGTGGCGCCCAAGCAAGCCTTCAAAAAGACGCCATCGCTGGTTGCTGGGCTCACTTGGCGGTGGCGACGACGCTCAACTGCAACGCCTAAGCACGCTCCTTTTTTCGTACAGACTGCCTCTTGCTACCGCCGCGCTGAAGCCCATGGATCAGCTTGGACGCTTGGATCAGCTTGGCACACGCCTGACAAAGTGGTGATAACGGAAGACACCGTAGGCTGCGTGCATCGTCTGCGCATCTGTGTGGGTGGCACCCAAGCAAGCCTTCAAAAAGACGCCATCGCTGGTTGCTGGGCTCACTTGGCGGTGGCGACGACGCTCAACTGCAACGCCTAAGCACGCTCCTTTTTTCGTACAGACTGCCTCTTGCTGCCGCCGCGCTGAAGCCCATGGATCAGCTTGGACGCTTGGATCAGCTTGGCACACGCCTGACAAAGTGGTGATAACGGAAGACACCGTAGGCTGCGTGCATCGTCTGCGCATCTGTGTGGGTGGCACCCAAGCAAGCCTTCAAAAAGACGCCATCGCTGGTTGCTGGGCTCACTTGGCGGTGGCAACGACGCTCAACTGCAACGCCTAAGCACGCTCCTTTTTTCGTACAGACTGCCTCTTGCTGCCGCCGCGCTGAAGCCCATGGATCAGCTTGGACGCTTGGATCAGCTTGGCACACGCCTGACAAAGTGGTGATAACGGAAGACACCGTAGGCTGCGTGCATCGTCTGCGCATCTGTGTGGGCGGCACCCAAGCAAGCCTTCAAAAAGACGCCATCGCTGATTGCTGGGCTCACTTGGCGGTGGCGACGACGCTCAACTGCAACGCCTAAGCACGCTCCCTTTTTCGTACAGGTTAGTGCACGAACAATATTTTGGTGGCCTGGCGTGTTGCACCGCGTCGTCTCCTCCGCCAAGCTGTGACTTGTTTGCTGTTGCATTGCAAATTTCCCCTGTGGCAGTTTCTGTAGAAAAATGGCAAAGGACCTCGGAAAGATTAAAGAGGAAATACGTGCTGACCTTCTCAAATTCAAACACGAACTGAAGAATGAAATTAAGGCATCGAAAGAATCAATTGAGCGGAGTCTCAGAAATGAAATCCGTGAAGTTCGAAACGAACAGACACAGATGCTCCAAAAACTGGAATCTGCAAATAAGGCAATCGAGGAGTTGAAATCCCGACTAGACAATGAAACTGCTAAGAGCACTAAGCTGTCTCAAGAAAATGATTTGCTCCGTACTAAGTGTACAGCCTTGGAGCGTACATCGATAGAACTAGACAAGCGTGTGGTAAACATGGAGCAGTACTCGCGAAACATGAACTTGGAAATCAAGGGCATTACATAGGAGGAAAACGAGAACGTTTTGGACATCATTAGCCAAATCGGAAGTGCCATTCAAGAACCAATTACCGAAGCTGACATTGAGAAATGCCATCGCGTACCTACCCGACTTCCTGGTAAGACAAACATAATTATACAGTTAAGGTCCCGTGCAAAGAGAGACGCGGCGCTATACAAGGCAAAGAAGTTACGACTCACCAACAAAAATGCAGGAATCGATAACACAGACCCTATATATGGGAATGAGCACCTTTGTCCCGCACTGAAGCGACTTCTTGGCATGGCGATCAAACGAAAACATGAATACGAGTGGAAGTCGGTGTGGAGCAACAATGGCAAGATCTATGCGAAACAGGCAGACGGCATGGACGCTGTGCACATAAGTCATCAAAATGATCTCGACAGAATCTGTTAAGGGTGGTGATAGCCACTTGGTCTCAATAAATTGGTCGCAAATTTGCTACCACGAATTCGCTTTTCCGCAGAGCATAGACCCTAAACAGCACTTCCTAAACTCAGCCTTACACATCAATGCTCGTTCAGCACGCAACAAAGAAGAGTCTATTACTAACTTTCTTGATCAATTTTCTTTTAAATTCAACATAATAATGCTGACAGAAACTTGGTACCGCGATGAGTACAATATGCTCCACATTAATGGCTACAATAGCTTTTATATCAATGCTGCGCATCACTTTTTCAGGAGTTACGAAGCACAGCACGATATTTGGCTTTCCACAACTGCCAGTAAGATGCTCACCCATCGACAGATGCTTGGCAGAACTGGCACATTACATTCCAATTCCCGGACAGAAAGCAGACAGCTTACCAGTAGTCAAATTACATGCCTTGAGCAAGAGAATCTGGAACGACACAGCCGCTCCCACCGCAGGCATGCCACTGCAGCCGAAAGCCTCGTAGCCGGCGTGATAACGCAAGCCGCAGTTTCGCAAAAAGCTTATTAGTCTTATTAGAAACTTCACGCAATATATAAAGGAAACAAAAGCATATTAAAAAAAAATCGCGCCAATCCATCCCGTGAATGTGGTTGGAAAGCAAAGCTGTAAAGGGCACCCACAACGATTACCCATGCGACGTCACTTAAATTCACTCACATCGCTCTACAAAAAGCAAAACCAGAGAGAAGTGAAATGCACTTAACCACACCATTTATTACTTCAAAGAGATATTCTTGTTAAGGTTAAACCAATGCATGAAGCATGAACGGTGTTTGGTTGAGTTGTATTGGTGTAGCACAAGAGTGGAAACTTTTTTTATAAAATTGAAGTAAGCTCCAACCCGGTGCTAGACGATCTGTCTTCTCCGTCTCTGCGCCGCGGATGGAGGCGACGAGATTTGCGGCAGAGAAGGAGAAGGAGGAGAAAGAAATACTTCTGTTCAGATTTCTGAACGGCCCAGAGTGCAGCCCTGGGGAGTGATTCCTTCTTCTGTGGGGCCCATATGCAGTCCGTGCGGCCTGTGTTCTGTCCACCCGCTGAAGCTGGGTAGGTGAGAGGGCCTGGACAGCACAGCAGCATCTCCCATTGCTCTTATTGGGTAGTTAACGGAAAGAGAGGAGGGTGCTCAGGGCTAAAGTCGCACACCCCGATAACGGGGTGGAGTGTTCTTACTTCTGAGCAAAATTTACATTCAGCGTCGTAGCGATTCGGATACATTAGGTGAAGACGCGTAGGCTGTGGGAAGGAGCCCGGATTGTATGAGCCGTAGGGTAGTTTGTTGTTCTCTGGAAAGGTCAGGGTAAGGCGAAGGTATGGTCTGTCTCAGAAGGCGATAATGCTGGATTATCTCCCTGAACTTGTCAAGCGGGTGACTGTCCTCGTGCAGCTCCATAGCACGGAAGGTAAAAGCGCAGGCTTGTTTGGTGGGCGTATTTGTTACCCTCCATTGAAGCGTGAGGGGGTGTCCAGATGAGCTGAATGGAACCATTTGGGGAGTGGTGTTTTAGCACGCGCAGTGCAGGTCAGGACACCCAACCCTACTGGTAATTCCCGTAGGCTTGCTGGCACTCGATGACTACCCTCTGAACCCCTGGTTGAGGAGGCCAAGGTGATGGCTGCCTCTTCTGCTGCCGTCATTTCTTGTGTCTTGAGCGAGGTATACGCAGGGAGGTTGGTTCTGGAGGTAGCCATGATGATGGCGTATTGCTGCCCTCGATGTTTGGAGGCGTCTGTGTAGATAAATGCATGATCCCCACCGAGGTTGGTGTGTAGCGCTTCAGCCCGTGCTTTTCAGTGACCCTCGTCATGTGAGGGGTTCATATTTCTATGCAAAGGGAGCATCTTTAGTTTTAGTCGCCAAGAGTCTGGGAGTACGTCAAGCGGAGCTGCCCAGCCAATCTTGTGAAGCATGCGGTTACCCATCGCAGATCTGAGTCGGACCTTCTGGTTAGAAAGATGGCCTTCTATCAGCTCTTCCACGGTGTTGTGGAGCACCGTGCTAAGCAGCCTTTGTGTGGACGCACTCATGAGAAGTCCAATGGCCGGCTCGACCGCCTTTCTAATCATTATATAAGAAGAAGACAGGGAAGAAGAAGAGAATAAGACAGGGGGTTTACGTAAGTAACTCTAGAGAGGACAAAAGCTTCAATTAACCGAAAGGTACCGGATTCCTTTAGGCCTCGCTTCTTGGTGGCAACTCGCCAGATCATGTGTATGATTTGATTAATGCTGTTTTCGAGGCGCTGCAAGGAGACGTCACTCTTGGTGTTAGCCTCGAGATGTAGGCCCAGGATCTTGAGTTGGGGCTTGGAGTGATGGCCTGGCCATCAAGGAGTATTTGAATGTATTCCTTGGTTTGGCGTGAGGGCGGACGACAAGGAGCTGTGATTGTTTACGTGAACACTGGAGGCCACCGGCTATAGCACATTGGCGTACTAGAAGTGAGATGCCATGCATTGGTGTGAGCTTCCTTTAATTTTTGTAACTCTTAGCACATGAGCAAGCTGCGCACAGGGCCGTAGACGGGCGTGAGTGGTCGCGTGATGTTTTCACGTGGCATTCAGCGAGAACGCAGGGGGTAAACCCGTAGATGTGCTTGGTGAGTACACCACCTATCTTCCCAATCTCCGCGTGGGCTCGTAGCTAAATCGGTAAGACAACGGGCTCTCGCTTTGTTAGTCTATTAGTTCTAGGTTCGATTCTCGGCGGTGCAGTAAATTCTTTTATTTGTTCGTTGGAGTTTTCTGGTGACACCAACGGTCGCGAAAGAACCCTTGGGGGGTACAGGTAAAAACCTTTGCTTTAAAACTGGGAAATTGTGCAATTTATTCGAATTAAACAAGTGTGTTTGCTACAATACGAAAAAGAGCAGCGCCGGCGTCGGCATTATTTTTATTTTCATAGTACTACACGCTACTTTTCATCTTAAAGGCAATGTTAAAGGCATTATTGAACGTATTCAACCAGTGGGAACCCTGTACGCTTGATCATCCTGAGATGATAAGCTTTGATTGATGCTTCCACAGCGGATACACGAACACAGTGCCACTCCGCCTTGGTCAGTAAGAAAACCAAAAGATAAGTGGCGATGCGTTTGGGCATACAAAAAATGTTCGCGCAGGCGTCGAGCACACGGCGATGCGTAAATAAAAAGCAAAAGGAAACGAACTCATCAAGTCACGCCGTAAATCCTTTGACGATGAAATGGATGATCGCAGGTTCGGAAAGTTGGGCTGGGAGTCACGCATGGTTCCTGAGCACCTCACAATACAACGGCTTATGAAGCACACGGCGCACTTTCATCACAGTCACCACCACCCACCCAACCCAACGAGGGGTTATACGGCGCAGCAGCTACAGCGTAGCACAGCTTGTTAACCGCACATACTGCGGTACATTTTTCTTCGCTTAGCGGATCAGCTAGGCTATAGCGTGACTTCGCAATATATTGCCGCGAACCATACATTGGGTTTTGTTTATTTGTGTTTTGCTTTTACCGCCCGGCTGCGCCGGTCTGTGTTATCTCTGCGCCAAGAGAAGCGCGTGTTCCATTCTTTCTTTCTGTGCCGCATGTGTTATCTGTTGTGATAGGGAGAGCATTCCGATCTAACGTGAACAGCCCAGAATAATCTTCTTGGATCTACTATGTTCTCGATGCGAATCGACGTTTCGAGAACCACGCGCGCCCGGCGTCCGCCTGCAGTGCGGACGCCGGGGCATTCGATTCGACGACACTCGCCTGTGCAAGTCATTTTGTTGACCGCTGCTTCGCCTCCTCTGTATTCTTTTGAGTTGTTAGGGGAGCACAAGTTCGCTCCAATAAACGTGTTTCTCATTCAAGACAACTGCATCGTCCTTGTCTTCGTGACATCTGGTGAGGTGCTGGCTAATAAGCCTTTATGCCCTCTACGACATCTCGAAGCCGCCAAGCCAGTCCAACCGAGAAAGCCCCCGACTGCAAGGATTCCTACCCGAGTTCGGTCTTCTGCCAGAAGGGCCCAAGAGAAGGAACGCTGCAACCAACACCATGGTGCAAGAAACAACGTCGCCAATCATCCTGCAGCAGCCCCGAGAACCGCCATCGTTCCGGGGAGCCCCCGCTGAAGACCCCGAAGAATGGTTGGAGAAGATGGAGCGCGTCCGCATCTTCAACAGGTGGGACGACGAAGAAACTTTCCGGCATGTCTTCTTCTACTTAGAAGATGCTGCTCGAACTTGGTTCGAGAACCATGAGAGCTCTTTGACCGACTGGAGTCAATTGAAAAGGGAGTTCCTTAAGACTTTCACTACCGTGGTGAGAAAAGAGCGAGCTGCGCTTTTGCTTGAAACTCGAACGCAGCACGCCAACGAAGGAGTCGTGATTTCCGTTGAGGACATGAAGCGACTTTTTCGTCGTGCGGACCCTGAAATGACCGAGGAAAAGAAGCTCAGGTTTCTAATGTGAGGAGTGAAGCAAGAGCCTTTTGCTTGTCTAGTCCGTAACCCTCCGAAGACAGTGGCGGAATTCGCGTCTGAGGCGGCCGCGATGGAGAAGACGTTAGAAATTCGACCGAGGCAGTACGACCGCCCTGTCAAAGCGCTGTTCTCGGAGACCATCGGTGCCGCAAATGGAAGCTCCGATACATTGCGAGAGACCATCCGAGCAGTGGTCAGGGAGGAGCTTCGGAAGCTTTTTCCAACGACGCTGCTACCTCAAGTGGCTTCCCTGACCGACGTAATCCGAGAAGAAGTCCAAAACGCACTGGGAACTTCTACGCCGTCGGAAGCACCCCGCGAACCACAAGCCATGACCTACTCCTCGGCTGTTCGTCAACCCCGCCCTGCTCCAACCCGTCGTCAAGAGGCCGAGCCATACCGCCGCCCGCCCGACGCCCTGCAGACCAACACCAGACGCCAAGGAAGACCGACGTGTGGCGAACGCCCGATAATCGCCCGCTGTGCTACCACTGCGGAGAGGCCGACCACATCTACCGTCGCTGTCCCTACAAGAGGCTCGGTTTGCGAGGGTTCTCCGTCGACGCCCCACGCCCCCGATACGGCCAGCGCCTTGCTGAGATCGAAGAATACCTCTCCAACACCAACCGAGGACCAGCCCGCTTCAACCGTTCACCGTCGCCCTACCCGTATCAGTCACCGAACCGCCGCAGCACTGCTGACTTCTCACGTGGAAGGTCCCCCAGCCCACGCGGGAGAAACTAAAAGCAGCAACTTCGGGAGGTAAAGTTGCACAACGGCGGAAAAATGAAAACCCTCCAACGACGCAGCGACTCGCTGAAGACCATCATTCACGACCTGTCCTCAACCCGACGACCCGACCTAGCCCTAACGAGACTCCCGAATACGACGACAGCTACACGGCGCGACGCGTACCCGACCTGACCGACACGTCCGTTGAGAAGACGACGACAACGACGATGCACAGTGCCCGAACGTCAACACGTACAAGCAGAGATACGACGCCCCGACGAACCCGGAACTCGAGGAAGACTGCATCTGACGTCAAGGTGTCCATCGACGGCTTTGACGTAGTCGTCCTCGTAGACACGGGAGCTGACTATTCGGTAATGAGCAGACCATTTGCCTCTAAACTGAAGAAAGTTATGACCAGATGGGATGGTCCGCATATACGCACAGCAGGAGGCCACCTCGTGACGGCAAGTGGAACGTGCACATCGCGCGTCACCATAGACGGCACAACGTACCATGCGGCGTTCGTCATTCTGCCTAACTGCTCCCGCGACGTGATTCTCGGAATGGCCTTTCTGATGGACAACGGTGCAATAATCGGTCTGCAGACCAAGTCAATAACTTTTTCCCCCAATCACTCCATGACGCCGGAACCGAACCCCGAACGACGTGCTGCTGTAAGGATTGCCGATGATCATGTCACCCTGCCACCCCGCGCAAGCTTGATGGTCGCAGTCTACTGTGAAGATGCTGCTCCTGACGTCGACGCTATCGTAGACACCGATCAAAGGGTGCTTCTCGACCGTTGTGTGTCGGTCGCAAGAGGCATTGCGCGCTTCAAGGAACACCAATCCCACATTTTGGTTACGAATTTCACCGAGGAGTACCAGCATTTAAACAAGGGCGCGGCAATTGCATTCCTCGAAGAAGCGCAAGAAGCAAGTGACGTGATCGCGGTCGCCGACTTTGAACGCACACCCGTAGAAACCTTCAAGCTCCCGCAGCCTTTCGACGTGAATCCGGCGCTACCGCAAGAACAACGGAACAAGTTATTGGCTTTGCTGCGTCGCTATAGTGAATGTTTTTCGTCGAGCGCAAAACTACGTCAGACCCCTCTAGCGAAGCACCGAATAATAACCGAAGATGGAGCCCGACCCACCCGAGAGTCACCGTACCGCGTCTCTTCACACGAACGGGAAGCCATCCGGACTCAAGTCGACGACATGCTCAGCGACGACATTATACAGCCCTAGAAAAGCCCCTGGGCTGCACCCGTCGTACTCGTGAAGAAAAAAGACGGCACACTGAGGTTCTGCGTTGACTACCGGCGATTGAACAAGATCACCAAAAAGGATGTGTACCCCCTGCCACGAATCGACGACGCCCTCGACCACCTCTGCCATGCGAGGTACTTCTCATCGATGGACCTGAAGACCGGCTACTGGCAAATTGAAGTGGACGAGAGAGACCGAGAGAAGACTGCATTTATAACCCCAGACGGCCTATACGAGTTCAAGGTGATGCCGTTTGGGCTGTGCACAGCACCAGCGACGTTTCAAAGAGTCATGGACACTGTGCTAGCTGGCCTTAAGTGGCACACCTGCCTCGTATACCTCGACGATGTAGTGGTATTCGCCCGGACTTTCGACGAACACCTTGCAAGGTTGGAGTCTGTACTCGAGGCCATTCGTAGCCTGAAGCCTGAAAAGTGCCGTTTCGCATACGGGGAACTCTAGTTCTTGGGCCACGTCGTCAACGCCGCGGCAGTCCTACCTGACCCGGCAAAAACTTCAGCCATTGCGAACTTCCCAAGGCCGAGAGACAAGAAGGGCGTGCGAAGATTTCTTGGGCTGTGCGCATACTACCGGCGCTTCGTCGCAAACTTCGCACGCATTGCAGAGCCACTCACGCGCTTGACGAAAGATAGCACCCCTTTCAGCTGGGAAAACGACCAAGAAAAAGCATTCGGCGAGCTGCAAAAACGCCTGCAAAGACCGCCAGTGCTCGCTGATTTCGACGAAAATGCCGAAACGGAAATGCACACGGACGCCAGTGATATAGGCTTGGGTGCCATCCTTGGCCAAAAGCAAAGTGGCTGCGAAAGGGTGATCGCCTATGCCAGCCGTGGTCTGTCGAAAGAGGAGAAAAACTATTCTGCTTCTGAGAAAGAGTGCCTGGCTATTATATGGGCGATTTCAAAATTTCGCCCATACGTGTATGGAAGGCCATTCAAGGTTGTAACAGACCACCATGCGCTGTGTTGGCTCGCAAATTTGAAGGACCCCTGTGGCCGTCTTGGGCGGTGGAGCTTGCGCCTGCAGGAGTTCGACGTTGCAGTCGTTTATAAATCCGGCAGGAAACACTCCGACGCCGACTGCCTGTCCCGCGCCCCCGTCGACCCACCACCACAAGACGCTGACGAAGACAGCGCGTTCTTCGGGATCGTGACGGAGAGCGACCTAGCCGCCCAGCAGCGTGCCGACCCCGACTTACGCTTCCTAATCGAGTACCTCGAGGGATGCAACGTTGCCGTTCCTAGGACCTTCAAACGCAGCTTACCAGCATTCAGCCTGAGAAACTCCGTCCTCGTGACGAAGAATTTCAGCCCCGGAACAAGAGCGAATTACCTTCTCGTCATCCCCGCGGACCTTCGTGACGAAATTTCGGAAGCGTGCCACGACGACCCGTCTTCCGGACATCTCGGCACAGCCCGCACTATTGGAAAAATCAAGGCGAGGTACTACTGGCCCGGCCTTACCTCTGACGTGACCCACTACGTCCGGAGCTGCCGTGACTGCCAGCGACGAAAAACGCCGCCGACAAGACCCGCCGGACTTCTGCAACCGATCGCCGTCCCATCGAGACCATTTCAACAGATTGGAATGGACCTTTTAGGCCCGTTCCCTACGTCACGATCACAGAACAAGTGGATTGTCGTAGCCACAGACTACATGACGCGCTCCGCAGAGACCGCCGCTCTTCCGAGGGGGACTGCACAAGAAGTGGCAAAGTTCTTTATAAGCCAAGTTGTGCTGCGACATGGAGCCCCGGAAGCCCTAATCACCGACCGCGGAACGGAATTTACTGCGGAGCTGATGCAAGGAGTATTACGTTACAGCAACACGGATCACCGAAGAACGACGCCGTACCACCACCAAACGAACGGACTAACAGAACGTCTGAACAAGACAATCGCAGATATGCTGTCAATGTACGTTGACGTTGAACATAAGACTTGGGACGAAGTGCTCCCGTATGTCACGTTTGCGTACAACACGGCTATCCAGGAGACGACGCAGCTGACGCCGTTCGAGCTTGTCTATGGTACAAGGCCGACTATGATGCTCGACGCCATGCTTCCGCACGTAGAAGACGACAACCTCAACGCCGACGTCCACGAATATCTTCGACGTGCGGAGGAGGCCCGCCAGCTCGCTCGAGTTCGTATAACGGACCAGCAGCTGGTGGATGCGGGCCGCTACAACCTCCGACCCCGAGACGCCGAGTACCAACCAGGGGATCGTGTGTGGGTTTGGACTCCCATCCGACGACGCGGACTCAGTGAGAAGCTCCTGCGACGGTATTTCGGACCCTACCAGATTCTACGACGTGTTGGCCAACTTACCTACGAAGTGATCCCCGATGGTGACTCCGGCACAGCACGACAACGCACGCGGCCTGAAGTCGTCCACGTGGTTCGCTTAAAACCTTTCTACGGACGACGACGAACTTTTATTTTCATTTGTTCGGGCTGTCGCTTATGTTAGCATCGGGTCGATGCACTCTTAGAGGGGGGGCGGTAATGCCGCGAACCATACATTGGGTTTTCTTTATTTGTGTTTTGCTTTTACCGCCCGGCTGCGCCGGTCTGTGTTATCTCTGCGGCAAGGGAAGCGCGTGTTCCATTCTTTCTTTCTGTGCCGCGTGTGTTATCTGTTGTGATAGGGAGAGCATTCCGATCTAACGTGAACAGCCCAGAATAATCTTCTTCGATCTACTATGTTCTCGATGCGAATCGACGTTTCGAGAACCACGCTTGCCAAAAGATAAAAAGCCTGCAGTGCGGACGCCGGGGCATTAGATTCGACGACACTCGCCTGTGCAAGTCATTTTGTTGACCGCTGCTTCGCCGCCTCTGTATTCTTTTGAGTTGTTAGGGGAGCACAAGTTCGCTCCAATAAACGTGTTTCTCATTCAAGACAACTGCATCGTCCTTGTCTTCGTGACAATATGCTGGCGTGGATTCGAACATTTTTTTGGGGCCTACCGTAATCATCTCAAAAGCGCAGTTTTAGAGGTAAATCGTAAAATTTATTTGGGGCTGCTCCGTTGCTGCCACTGCCCGTGCAAAGCATGCAGTGGATGTGAGGGCAGCGCGCCGTCTACGCCAGAGATGTCAGCGGCCCCGACGGCCACGCGCCCGTTGGAAAATAAACGAAACGTAATAGCGCAGCCTGGACTGAGGCCACCACACACTGACCTTTCCCCACCCCTTTCACTTAGAAAAATAAATGTTATTATTCCTCCTCCTCCTCTAACTTTATTACTCGAGTAAGTACGGTACTAATGCGTAAGTAATGTGCTTCTGAGAAATAATTTTAAGAACAAGATAAGCTTTCTTCTGAGCCCAATCTTATTCTAATAGTTACGGCTACCGTATATTCAGAGGTTGTAAATTTGCATTACAAGAACCTACCAATAAACCTTTTATTTTCGTCCAGCCGACACTTAAAGGCAAACTGCACTCAAAATTTCGACCTCTTGAAAACCCTGTTTCCATATAGTCTGCTTAAAAAGAAACCAACATGCAAATTACAACAGCTGAAATACGCGCATGGACACCGCAAGCGGCAAGCAAAAATCGGCGATTTTGAAACAGAAACCGAGGAGAGCGCGGCCATTGCAGTGACGTTGCACCCGTCCAACGAGCGGCCCTACGGTCATCGGCTCGGGAGAACGTCTGCGGGCAAGTTCTACGCGTACACGGGGTAGCAGCGCTCGACCGGCTCTCCAGCTGCGTGGCTGGCCAGACTAAGAAGCCCCCGTCGGCTGGAACATCGCAGGCGCGTAATGGCTGTTTACGCGCCCCGCCGGCAGGTGCAGTGTGGTCTGCGGTGGAGCTTTTTTAAACGCCTCTGACTGATTAACGAGGCGTTTCACGGGGCTCCGACTTGTGTCCCAGCCGATTTTGTCGTACTTACTATGCATTAAAAATAAATTTGGTCGAGGTGAAATTTGAGTGCAGTTGGCCTTTAACTGTCCAAACTACATGCAAGGCGTAGATACACTTCCACAAGTTTTAATGCACGTTGCCCACACATAAAGCAAAGCTGCTAAGCCTGCTGCCAGGCGTAATAGCAATACTTATAGGGAATCGTTTGTCACATGAAAAGATTGCTCACAATGCAGGTCTGCTTACATCGGTACTGCTGCTGTAGTTCCAGAAATCATGGCCACGTTGCTGCAGGAACGCACAGCTGTGTCTCCTGAGAAGTCAAACAGTCACAAATGGCTTACAACCCTCTTTTATCTGGGTTTTTTTAAATAAACAGTTCAAATAACATAGCACAACACTTTCTATCAGACAGGCTTCAACTGACAATAGACACTCCTCAAGGTAGCCTTCACAGGCTGCGACATCAATAGCCTTTTTGCAAAGCAAAAGGTTATCTTGAAATAAATATAGTGAAGGAGTGTCCACTAACTGCTTCCAAGCCAGATAGGTAAAGATTCGGGAGGTCTTCAAGCATTTTGCCGCATTTGCACTGAAGTCCCAAAACAGCTAGGTGTTATATTTTATTGCAAAAGTAACATTCGCCTAGTCCAGCAAGTTTCATTGTGTGTTGAAAGTTTAGCTTGAAGCAATACCCTGTGACTCACTGCAAATGCGGCGCGGGAGACCAGCAGCAGCTGTCGGCAAGTTGGAAGTGTAGGAAGAGCGACTGACATGCCACGTGACAACGATGTTTGATGCATGAAGTTGCGCTCACAGAGGGCTGATCATGCAATGTTCTACCATCGCGATAAATCCAGTTGCCTGCTGCAGCACCAACAGCCGCCTGCATCGTGGGATCATCCTGCAGATGCCGCTTGGCTTGATAATGAGCAAAAGAGGAAACATGAACACGGGAAGAACGGAAACTTTGACGAGCTCAGCACGGGGGAGTACGGTATAGAGAATCAACGACAACGAGCTTTGCAGGTGGCAATGACACCTCGCCTTCGACTACGATGGCGGCCTCAGAGTGCTCACAGTACAGAACATTCAAGTAGCCGTATTCTTCAGTTGGGAAACTGTGCTTTGGCTGCTTTTGTTTGCATAACCGCACCTAACTGAGCTAAGTCCGAGCCATTTTTTTTCGTCTACAGTGGAAAAGCAGTAGCTACAACTCAACTATGTAGCCCGCGATGTCATGCTTGAAATTCCTGTCATTGAGCCTCGGTGCACGAATTCGGTAGCCATGGCCAACTCATTGCACAAATGTGGTAGCCATGGTCAATGGCTAAGGCCTATAAAGGGGCAAATTTGTGATCTGACTTATTGAATCCGTCCTGACAACGGAACTTCAGAGCACTGCTTACCGATAGCCCTCACACCAAACATTTTTAGGCACAATGTAATGCCTGCACGAACTAAATTTGTACAAACTAAGAAAAATCGGGCTTGAGCCTTGTTGCACTGTTGGGACGGAAGATGGTGCAGGTGCCCCTTTTCTAATGGAGGCGAAAAGCAATAACACCCGTGTTTACGCGCTTTCGGCGCACGTTAAAGATACCCAGGTGGTCAAAATTAATCCGGAGCCCTCCACTACAGCGCGCTTCATCGCCTGAGTTGCGTCGGCGCGCTAAACCCCCACAATCAATCTATCAAGCAATTTATCAGCACCCCTTCTGTGGCATCGTTCACTAAAGAAGTGAGGCGCCCGTAGCAAAGATTAACCCGCAGACGTATTGATGAATAAGCGTCCCTTTTCTCTCTCCCCTTTTTTAGCGCGTGCGCCGTTGGCATAGCGGGTATTTTGTAATAAATTCGGTGATGTCTAGCGTTCGTCCTGTGATTTTCTTTCTCTTGTGGTCTGTCTTTTGCGCTAGTAAAAGCTGAGTGTTACCAAACCTAGTTTTTTTATACTGAAGGAGGTTGCATTTCGTCTTCATGACCCATTTAATGTTAGCACAATGTACTGTATATCACACATCAATGAGTTTGCACATGTAGCTGGTTTTCCCCACATATTCAGTCTGCCTATTGTGCTGACTTTCATGCTGATGAATACCATATTGTCAAAAGAATGTGCTCATGCAGGCTCCCAAACACTTTTAGAAGCCGTTTGTGTACGTGGCTTTTTTGCATAGCCGGCGTGCTGTGCAAAAGCCGACGTTAGGAGATGTGCTACAAGGGAAAAAAATAAACACAGGTGCCATACAGGAAAGCCACATTTTTGCGTTTACTCAGCTCAGCCTTAAAATAATGAAAGCTATCGGACACTACACCGAAGCCATGGAACGCGATGAATTGCAGCGACGAATGAGTGAACTGGGCACTGCGGGATCAACTCAATTCGGTTAACAGGAGGTTCAGAGAAGCGAAGTCAAAGACAATGGTGGTGACAGCCGTAGCAGCGACTATCTCGCAGCTGTTTATTCACGAGCCAATATTCCAAGAACGTCATCTCGATCGAGGCCAACATTCAGGCGTTTTCCCCGTGATTTCTGCAAGCAAAATGCTTCGCGCCTCAGATCAGCGAGCGTGCATACGTGTTTAAAAATCCTACTCCCTCGTCCCCCCCCACACGCACGCACACGCACACACACGCCCCCCCCCCCACACGCCCGCCCGCCCGCACGCCCGCACGCCCGCACGCACGCACACAATTTCGAGCCCTCACTGTTCGAACACATGCTTCAACTTTGCTCTAGCACTTACCGGTAAGGTGCAGGATGTTCGCAGAGTGGTGGCCGCCCTCCGTTGCGTCGTCGCCTTTCCAGTACACGTAGTATGTTTTTGTCGGGTCAAAAACCGCAACATTTGCCGGCTCAAAATTCAGTATTCGACATCCACGACCACCGCAATTTTCGAGTTAAATTTGAAGCGAATAAGCGCATACATCGAGAAGCTAACTGCAGGGAGAGCGCCACAGAGGACCAAAGAAGGAGCAGAGGAGAGTCGGAAGGAGTTACGTAGGCGCCAAGCATGCAGGCTTTCCTCACAGAACAGGGATTCCTCCATGGCGCCAAGCGTCGCCGAGGCCGAGCTCATTAGTGCCGCGCGCCGGCACTAATGACCTTGGCGGCGCAGTTAGGTTGCTAAATAAGTGGCTTTGCAAACCCAAGACATCGTGCAAACCCAAGACATCGCTATTCCACACATTTCTTGTCTCTTGCGAGGATGAACAGGTTTTGCAAGGTTTAAATGCAAGTAATTATTGGTTTCAAAACATTAGAACTTGGTTCTATTTGTCAACAAACCGAAACTGGCCTTTCTTTTTTTTCAATTGACCGAAGAAAAAGAGTAAAGCACTTACACTGGTGTGATTAGGAAATCATTATAATCATTATCATTGCAGTTTATATTGCCTACATGTCTTCTCGGTACTGTCACCATTTCTGTGCTTTTTGCGTGTTTTTTTCTCTTTTACTGAGCTAGCACGTACCCAATGCTTACATCACCAAGCGAAGAAAACATTTACCGGGGTAATTGTTGTCGCTCAGTTCATTACTATTTTTGTAATCACCATGCTGGAATTGCATACGTTTGTTTTAGTGCAGTCCTCTCATTCGCTTCGAAGTTGAAGGGCGCAGCACATTCACTAGGTCCATAGTCACCTTGATTTGCTGAGATGTGTTGGGAATGCATTTTGGTCTCATACTGTGGAGTTCTCTGGTTCAAATTCTACCCAAACTCAAGTTTACCAAACATTTTAAATAGCCTGTTTTTTTTCTTTTTTAAAGGTAGTTGTTCCTTTATTGTGCTATCCAGTGGCCATTTTTTATGCCAGGACGCCGGATATTCAGCCTACAGAGTTGACTAACGTTGTCATATTGCCGCGAACCATGCATTTGGTTTGTTTATTTGTGTTTTGCTTTTACCGCCCGGCTGCGCCGGTCTGTGTTATCTCCGTGCCAAGGGAAGCGCGTGTTCCATTCTTTCTTTCTGTGCCGCATGTGTTATCTGTTCAGATAGGGAGAGCATTCCGATCTAACGTGAACATCCCGGAATAATCTTCTTGCATCTACAATGTTCTCGATGCGAATCGACGGTTCCAGAACCACGCGCGCCGAAAGATAAAAAGCCTGCAGAGCAGACGCCGGGGCATTCGATTCTGCGACGCTCGCCGACGCACGTACGTCACTTTGTTGACCACTGCTTCGCCGCCTCTGTATTCTTTTCAGTTGTTAGGGGAGCACAAGTTCGCTCCAATAAACTTGTTTCTTTTCCAAGCAACTGCTTCGTCCTTGGCTACGTGACATCTGGTGGAGG
The DNA here is from genome assembly GCF_048455015.1 of Haemaphysalis longicornis. Lineage (NCBI taxonomy): Eukaryota > Metazoa > Arthropoda > Arachnida > Ixodida > Ixodidae > Haemaphysalis > Haemaphysalis longicornis. The sequence goes on along the minus strand of NW_027526352.1, from coordinate 2,258,037 downwards.
TGCTGGGTACGCACCCTTCATGCCCACTACAACCTCTGGAAGCCGCCAAGCCAGTCCAACAAGAGCCAGCCTCCGCGTGCAAGATTTACCACCCGAGTTCGGTCTACTACCGGAGAAGACGAAGAAGAAAAACGTCGCAACCAGCACCATGCTCAACCAAGCCAATCCTCCTGTCGTTCTGCAGCAGCCACGGGAACCGCCATCATTCCGAGGAGCCCCCGCAGAAGACCCAGAAGAATGGTTGGAGAAACTGGAGCGCGTCCGGAAATTCAACAGGTGGGACGACGCAGAAACGTTCCGGCACGTTTTCTTTTACTTGGAAGATTCGGCTCGCACTTGGTTCGAGAACCACGAGAGCTCCTTGACAAACTGGGCTCAGTTCAAAAGCGAGTTCACTAAGACCTTCACTACCGTCGTGCGGAAAGAAAGAGCCGCCCTTTTGTTGGAAACACGCACGCAACACCCCAACGAAGGTGTCGTGATCTTCGTTGAGGAGATGAAGCAGCTATTTCGCCGCGCGGACCCCGAAATGACGGAAGAAAAGAAGTTGCGCTTCTTAATGCGCGGAGTGAAGGAGGAACTGTTTGCTGGACTTCTCCGAAATCCGCCCAAAACCGTCGCCGAATTCGTGACCGAAGCCAGCACCATTGAAAAAGCCCTCGAAATGCGTGCTAAGCAGTATGACCGCAACTTTGTTGGCGCGGCCAATGAGAACGACTTTGGCAGCACGCGGATCCCCGCCGACAGCCTACGCGAGACTATCCGCGCAATAGTGAGAGAGGAGCTGCGGAAACTTCTCCCAACGCCGCCACAGCCCCAAGTCGCTTCCCTCACCGACGTGATTAGAGAAGAAGTGCAACAAGCGTTGGGAACTTCTACGCCATCCGAGGTACCCCGAGAGCCACAAGCTATGACATACTCCACGGCTGTTCGTCGACCCCGCCCTGCTCCAACACGCCGTCAAGAGGCCCCGCCGTACCGCCGCCCACTGTCACCCGCCCGACCCCCGGTAGCCCGAAACCAGACGCCGAGGAAGACGGACGTATGGCGAACTCCCGATAACCGTCCTCTGTGCTACCACTGCGGAGAGGCCGACCACATTTACCGTCGCTGCCCATACAAGAGACTCGGACTGCGTGGTTTCTCCGTCGACGCACCTCGCCCTCTTCCTGGCCAACGACCACGTGAGATCGACGAGTATCTATCTGAAACCAGCCGTGGCCCAGCGCGTTTCAACCGTTCGCCGTCGCCCTACCCATACCAATCGCCGAACCGCCGTAGCAACGCTGACTTCGCCCGTGGAAGGTCCCCCAGCCCACGCGGGGGAAACTAAAAGCAGCAACTTCTGGAGGTGAAGTTGCTCTACGGCGAAAAACCAGAAACCCTCCAACGACGCAAGTACGCGCCGAAGACAGTGATTCACGACATGCCCTCATCCCGACGACCCGACCTAACCCTGATGAGACCCCCGAACACGACGACAGCTATACGGCACGACGCTTACCCGACCTGACCGAGACGTCCGCTGAGAAGACGTGGACAACGACGACGCACAGTGCCCGACCGTCAACACGCACAAGCCGAGATGCGACGCCCCGACGCACCCGGAACTCGAGGAAGGCGGCATCCGACGTCAAGGTGGCCATCGACGGTTTTGATGTAGTCGCCCTCGTAGACACGGGAGCCGACTACTCCGTAATGAGCGGACCATTTGCGTCTAAGCTGAAGAAAGTTATGACCAGATGGGACGGTCCGCACACACGCACAGCAGGAGGCCACATCGTGACGCCAAGTGGAACGTGCACATCGCGCGTCACCATAGACGGCACGACGTACCCTGCAGTGTTCGTCGTTTTGCCCAACTGCTCCCGCGACGTAATTCTCGGAATGGACTTTTTGACAGACAACGGCGCAATAATCGATCTCCAGACGAAGTCGATAACTTTTTCCTCCGACCACTCCATGACGCCGGAATCGAACTCCGAACACCGTGCAGCTGTAAGGATCGCCGATGATCACGTCACCCTGCCACCCCGCGCAAGCTTGATGATCACCGTCTACTGTGAAGGCGCTGCTCCCGACGTCGACACTATCGTGGAGAGTGTCCGAAGGTTACTTCTTGACCGCGGTGTGTCTGTCGCAAGAGGCATTGCGCGGTTTAAGCAGCGCAAATCCCACGTTTTGGTCACCAATTTCACCGAGGAGTACCAGCATTTAAACAAGGGCGCTGCAATTGCGTTCGTCGAAGAAACGCAACAAGCAAGTGACGTGATAGCAGTCGCCGACTTTGAACGCGCACCCGACGATACCTTCAAGCTTCCGCACCCCTTCGACGTGAATCCGGCGCTACCGCAAGAAGAAAGGAACAAGTTATTGGCTTTGCTGCGTCGCTACAGCGAGTGTTTTTCGTCGAACTCAAAGTTACGTCAAACACCTCTGGCGAAGCACCGGATAATAACCGAGGATGGAGCCCGACCTACCCGACAGTCACCGTACCGCGTCTCTTCCCACGAGCGCGAAGCCATCCGGACTCAAGTCGACGACATGCTCAACGACGACATTATACAGCCATCGAAAAGTCCGTGGGCTGCGCCGGTCGTACTCGTGAAGAAAAAAGACGGCACACTGAGGTTCTGCGTTGACTACCGGCGATTGAACAAGATCACCAAAAAGGATGTGTACCCCCTGCCACGAATCGACGACGCCCTCGACCACCTCTGCCATGCGAGGTACTTCTCATCGATGGACCTGAAGACCGGCTACTGGCAAATTGAAGTGGACGAGAGAGATCGAGAGAAGACTGCATTCATAACCCCGGACGGCCTATACGAGTTCAAGGTAATGCCGTTTGGGCTATGCACGGCACCAGCAACGTTCCAAAGAGTCATGGACACTGTGCTAGCTGGCCTGAAGTGGCACACCTGCCTCGTATACCTCGACGACGTTGTGGTATTCTCCCGGACTTTCGACGAACACCTCGCAAGGTTGCAGTCAGTACTCGAGGCCATCCGTACGTCGGGGTTAACGCTGAAGCCTGAAAAGTGCCGCATCGCGTACGAGGAACTGAAGTTTTTGGGCCATGTCGTCAACGCCTCGGGAGTCCTGCCTGACCCGGCGAAAACTTCAGCCATAGCGAACTACCCAAGGCCGAAAGATAAGAAGGGCGTGCGCAGATTTCTTGGACTGTGCGCATACTACCGGCGCTTCGTCGCAAACTTCGCACACATTGCAGAGCCGCTCACGCGCTTGACGAAAGATAGCACCGCTTTCAGCTGGGAAGACGACCAGGAAAAGGCATTCTGCGAGCTGCAAAAACACCTGCAAAGCCCGCCCGTGCTCGCTCATTTCGACGACAACGCCGAAACGGAAATACACACGGACGCCAGTGATATAGGCTTGGGTGCCGTCCTTGTCCAAAAACAAAGCGGGTGCGAAAACGTAATCGCCTATGCCAGCCGTGGTCTGTCGAAGGAGGAGAAAAACTACTCTGCCTCCGAAAAAGAGTGCCTGGCTATTATATGGGCCATTTCAAAATTTCGGCCCTACGTGTATGGCAGACCGTTCAAGGTTGTAACAGACCACCATGCGCTGTGTTGGCTCGCCAATTTGAAGGACCCCTCTGGCCGTCTTGGGCGGTGGAGTTTGCACCTGCAAGAGTTCGACATTACAATCGTCTACAAATCCGGCAGGAAACACTCCGACGCCGACTGCCTGTCCCGCGCCCCTGTCGACCCACCACCACAAGACTCCGATGAAGACAGTGCGTTCTTCGGGGTTGTTACGGAGAGCGACCTAGCCGCCCAGCAGCGTGCCGACCCCGACTTGCGAGTAATGATCGACTACCTCGAAGGACGAAACGTCGCCGTGCCTAGAGCGTTCAAGCGTAACTTACCAGCATTCAGCCTCAGAAACTCCGTCCTCGTGAAGAAGAATTTCAGCCCCGGAACAAGAACGAATTATCTACTTGTCATCCCCGCAGACCTTCGTGACGAAATTTTGGAAGCGTCCCACGACGACCCGTCTTCCGGACATCTCGGCACAGCTCGCACTATTGCAAAAATTAAGGCGAAGTACTTCTGGCCCCGCCTTACATCCGACGTCACCCACTACGTTCGGAGTTGCCGGGACTGCCAGCGACGAAAAACGCCGCCGACAAGACGCGCCGGACTTCTACAACCGATCGCCGTCCCGCGGAGACCCTTTCAACAAATTGGAATGGACCTTCTAGGCCCGTTCCCGACGTCACGATCGGAGAACAAGTGGATTGTCGTAGCGACAGACTACATGACGCGCTACGCAGAGACCGCCGCTCTTCCGCGGGGGACTGCACAAGAAGTCGCCAGGTTCTTTATAAACCAAGTTGTGCTGCGACATGGAGCCCCTGAAGTCCTAATCACGGACCGCGGAACGGCCTTTACCGCGGAGCTGATGCAAGGAATCTTACGCTACAGCAACACGGATCACCGAAGAACGACGGCGTACCACCCCCAAACGAACGGCCTAACAGAACGTCTGAACAAGACAATTGCGGATATGCTGTCCATGTACGTCGACGTTGAACATAAGACTTGGGACGAAGTCCTCCCGTATGTCACGTTTGCGTACATTACAGCGACGCAGGAAACTACGCAGATGACACCGTTCGAGCTTGTCTACGGAAGACGACCGACTACGATGCTCGACGCCATGCTTCCGCATGTAGAAGACGACGACCTCAACGCCGACGTCCAAGGATACCTTCAACGTGCGGAGGAGGCCCGCCAGCTCGCTCGAGTTCGTATAAGGGACCAGCAGCTGGTGGATGCCGGCCGCTACAACCTCCTACGCCGAGACGCCGAGTACCAACCAGGGGATCGTGTGTGGGTTTGGACTCCCATCCGACGACGCGGACTGAGCGAGAAACTCCTGCGACGGTATTTCGGACCCTACCAGATTCTGCGACGTGTTGGCCAAGTTACCTACGAAGTGATCCCCGATGGTGACTCCGGCACATCACGACGACGTACGCGGCCCGAAGTCGTCCACGTGGTTCGCTTAAAACCTTTCTACGAACGATGACGAACTTTTATTTTTATTTCGGACTGTCGCTTATGTTAGCATCGGGTCGATGCACTCTTAGAGGGGGGGTAATGCCGCGAACCATGCATTGGGTTTGTTTATTTGTGTTTTGCTTTTACCGCCCGGCTGCTCCGGTCTGTGTTATCTCCGTGCCAAGGGAAGCGCGTGTTCCATTCTTTCTTTCTGTGCCGCATGTGTTATCTGTTCAGATAGGGAGAGCATTCCGATCTAACGTGAACATCCCGGAATAATCTTCTTGCATCTACAATGTTCTCGATGCGAATCGACGGTTCCAGAACCACGCGCGCCGAAAGATAAAAAGCCTGCAGAGCAGACGCCGGGGCATTCGATTCTGCGACGCTCGCCGACGCACGTACGTCACTTTGTTGACCACTGCTTCGCCGCCTCTGTATTCTTTTCAGTTGTTAGGGGAGCACAAGTTCGCTCCAATAAACTTGTTTCTTTTCCAAGCAACTGCTTCGTCCTTGGCTACGTGACAATATCAGTATACGTTTAGCCGTGACAGCAGTCAAAACGCAGCTTAGTTAAACAGTTAAACGTCCAAGCCTCCAGTCTCATTTTTGTGACAAGCATTGGAAATCAAACAGCAACGCAACAGACAGGAAAACAGACGCAACAGACAGGAAACAGGAAATCAAACAGCAACAGAAAATTTCTTAGGTTTTTTTACTTCACTCTTCATTTGGCTTTGTTAGAAATGATCAGAATTTCAGTGTGTTTTGAGGTGCAACGAAGCTAGTATGATGAGTGCACGTGAAGCAGCTGGATGTAATATTCGTGCTTTATACTACCCCGGGATTGTTTAAAATATAAAGAATATGTTGGTGTTTGCGTGTTCATGTTCGTCCAAGTTATAGCCAATGCATTGTGCGGATCAAGTTGTACAAAATAATTTGTAAGACCCTTTGTTCTGTTGGGATACAAATAAATTCAAGTGAAATTGCCTTTTGCATCATACTTCTGTATTCATTGTGTTAGTTTGTGTAATGTTGCGCTTCTGTGCATGCAGTGTAATATTTGTTGTATCGCTATTTTCGTGTTCATGTGAGTATGGTTTGTGCAAACAGGTATGGAAATGTAATTGCACACGCACATTTGTGAGACCTTTAATTGCAGAAGTTCGGAAACTGCAGCTTTGGGTTACAATTTTCTAACCATTCCAATATTTGATCCTGTTGCTTATGTGTGTCACTTTGCACACGCAAAATATGCCGAGGGGCGCCCCTCTGCATATCCTTTAGTATTAAAAACAATTGCATATTATGCGTTTTCTCTGTGGAGTTTGCATCTTGCATTTGGTGGTAGTCTGGATGTCTGCGTAAGGATTTTCACTTTTTGTGTAAGTGTTAAAACACTCCACAATCTGGCTCAAAACCAAAAGAGTAGAGCGGCTTCAAGTGCTTGAATGCAGCCCCCACTAAGTGCATGGCACTGAGCCAGTAGGCCCTCGGAAGATGCTGGTTGCGCACAGCAAGACAGGATGTTCGACACTGGGCCAAATGGCTGTCACCATATGCACGTCGCTCAAGTTCAACTAAGGAAGTCTTCTCGACTCTGTGTTAGTGGCTGCGTTTGTGCTCTCTAGGCTGTGTAGTTAAAAGATATGCCTTCAAGTGTGGTGAGGCATCTTTCACGAACATCGGTATAAAGAATCGGTGACAAAGAAGTGCAGCCACAATGGATGATCAAGAGAGTCACTGTGTGCAATGCCTGTGTGCAAACTAGTTTAATTAAAGCGTCCAATCAGTGTTGATTTCATCACTCTGTGCAAAACTAACGAAAGCGGGAAAAGATGGGAGACAATAATGCTGCTGCATGAATCTCACTGATTGCCCTTCGTGTTTTTATTCAGCATGCTCTGCATTTGTACAAATACAATACATCTGACTCCTGTGCACTGTTCATCTTGCAGTATATTTCTTAAACTGACAGTTGTAGGCTGCTGTCATGTATGGTTGCAAATTTTAACATTACACCTCGTGGTCACGAAAGATTTTCAATTGGGTTGTTCTCTATCTTTGATAAGATCGCTATTTAAAAATAAACAGTGAAAAAATAATGAAATGCAATAAGGAGAGATTGGACAGACACAGCGTTGTGTCTCCCCATTCTCTCTTTGTTGCGTTTTATCATTTTTTCTCTGTTTATTCCTGTAAAATGCTACAACATTCCTACTCTTCTATTTTAGCAAGCTGTGAATTAAACTGACTGGCAATGGCAACAAGATTCTGTGCCTCTTTTCTTTCTTTTGGGAACTGGTGACGGTACAACTTTGTGTGAGCAGCCATTGCTTTACATAGGTATTTTTTTGTGGTAGAACTGTGTTCAAAATTTGCTGAGATGAGATTAGTTTAGAGCATATATGCTCCTTACGTAATCCACTTAATGTACCCTTATTGGTGTTCGTAGTGTTGAAATGAACAAAATAACCCAAGAAGGAGCACTGGAAAATGTAATTTCTTTTCAATTACACGTGACTTTATGCAAGTACAGCAAAAAAACATTCTGTGAGGCTTGATAAGCTACTGTTGTTTTGTCAGTTACACCTCGAACATAGTCAGAATACATATGCACAACTCCATAAATGATCATTTGAAGAGTTTATTTTTTTTTATTGAATGTTTAGAGAAATGTTCTGAAGTCTTTAAGAGTAGCAGCTTGGAGGTGAAATGCGGAGACAAAAGAAACTGTGTTAAGCTAACATTGGCCAGAAATACTTTTTTATGGCCTTGAATATCGTGTACTGTGTGAGAGGAGAAACATTTTCGTAGACTTAAAAGTCAAAACGGTGCAGGAGATAGCAGACTGGTGGACATTTCGTGTTCTTGACATCTTGGAGCTCATCTTAGTGGGTCCCTTGAGAAGGCGGGACACGTTATGTGTTAGGCGAAGGGAACAGATTCATTGCTGTGTCCTGCTGCTGCTACACCGTTTCAAAACAGAAGTATGCATAAATACACAACTGCGGTGTAGTGTATGGTGGTCGGTGTATAATGAGGCACTGGGAGGTGGAAAGTGCATTCTTTAGGGGGAGTCGCTCAGTGCTAGAATAAGTGCTGAAGGTCAGCAGGTGTGGAGCACGAGCAATAGGGATATCTAGGTGTCAGTGATGTACGCGTACACTATTTATGGAAGATGTTGGGAGGAGGGTTGCACATCTGGCGTCGACAAAGTACTGATAATGATTGGCTCGACTTGGCATAGTTGTGAGAGTGGACAAGATGCAAGTTAGAGGGAGTTCTGAGGTGACTTTTGTTCTTACACTGTAATTACACTGTGGTTTAAAATTACGCTGGTGGGGTAAAGACAGGAGTGGGTGGAGTGAAGTCGAGAAACAGTTGAGGTATAGTGTGTACGCACACCTTTGCAGCCACATGAGAGGCCTCACTGACCGGTGATGAGCCCGTGAGGCCAGGAGAAGAAGTTGATAAATCCGGGGTTTCTGAGAGTTTCCAGTGCTGTAAGAAGTCTGTTGTGTTTTGGGCAAGAGCTAGGGGTAGAAGTCGATCATGAATAAATTGGTGTCGTGGTTAATCGCGTAATGTTCCATTTCGAGGATGGTAACTTGCCGTTTAAGATGGGCTTATCTGCTTTGGGTTGATTTAAGATCTGTAAAAGTTGTTCCAAAGCCACCTAGTTGGGGAGTGATGATTGCGTTGATGTAGATCAATTGTATGTGCCCGTTTGCTGTTGTGTAGGGTGTGGATGCCACCAGAGAGCGTGGGGCATGTGCTACGGGGTACTCTTCCATTGCAACCTGCATTCTAACAAAGAGTCCAAAATGGGCAACCAGTGCCAGGGTACCAGAATCAGGGAGATATCTGAGTTGTCGTGGCTGGGGGCTGTCCTAACCACTGACAGAAGTGTTTTTTTTCAAGTGAGAGAGAGACAAACGTAATGAGCATGAGGATGTTCTTAGGTCCTCCATCCAGTGAGGGACATCTTTATTCCCAAATGCCTTGGAGCTAGCTGGCCGTCCGGGCCCGTTCCACCAGTCGGTGCTGGTCCGAGAGCTCGAAGCTGGTCAGCTGCACCAGCCACTTGCTCATAGGTAGGGTAGGATCTGGGGTTAGTGTGGGGGTCTGTTGTCCCTCCCATTCCACGTTGTATAGGGTGCCAGCAACAGGGCAGAAGTTACTGGTTGAAGGGTATTGGGTGGTGTACATAGCGTTTAGCAGGGTGTTATGGGGATACGAATTGGTTTGTAGGCGCCAGAAAGTGGTTTCTTCGTTGCGCGTTAATTGTGAGTGAGGTGGCGGGAAGCGATGGTGGCCGTTTTTGTAGTGGGATAGGATTTTGGTGTACGTGTGCAGCGGTGCTGGCTTTCAGGCAGTTCGGTCATTGTTTTCTCCCTCTGAGGTAATGACCCGGTGTGTATGACCATGGGCAGCGGCATGTGCTGCCTCGTTCCCTTGGAGGGACTGGTGGCCGGGTGACCAGATGATGTTAATTTCTGGTAGTCTTTTCAGTTGGCGAAGAAGGTTTCTGCAGGTGGTCTGTGAATCGATTTTATAAGCAAGAAATTTCTCGCCTGTTGTAGCAGCAAGGGCGGTGGAACACTCCCAAGCGGTCTCAATGGAAGTGGTGAGAACGGTCGCTGCTGCCACTTGCGTCTTAACCACACAATCTGTTTGTTTGTTTGTTTGTTTATTTGTTAATTTGGGCATGATACACGAACATATCACGGTACATTTAAATTTTCATATTCTGTCGAAGTGAACGGGGCAATAGGCGTTCGAGACGCCTGTCGAGGCCCCGTATCTGAATATTACACAACGGCAGCAGCGTCAGCTTAACAAAGCACATTTAACAACAGAAGAATGCAGATTATGACAACATATTGACACACTGCAACGTAAGCGAGCATGCATAAACATAATTACAGGTTGATTTTACACCATAAAGCACAAGTGAACATAGAGTGAATATGTAATTCAAGAAATGTTAGAGACAGTAAAATAATCAAAAGAATTTTTAGCAAACTCAAAGTTGTAAACCAGAACAAACAATACCCAGATTAAAGGTGTTACTGAGATCGGGGATGCTACTTATAGTATATATGTGGCTTATACCCAATAAAAATAGAATACACAATGACATCGTATTCAAAACCAATGTGTTGGCAAAAAAAAATATATGACCTAAGGTGGTCAAGTTCGACAATTATTTTCATTGAAATAAAAATAGTTTCACTTCTTTCTTTAGTACGCCGATCGAACAAGAACTTTGAAAAACTTTGGTAATTCCTGGCTAGTTGTTTAAAAAGTGGGGAATTTGAAAACATAACGTTTGTTTACCATAAGATGTGCGAACCCGTTTTGTTAGGTATGGTTCATACCTGAGGTCGTAACGACATTTTTCTCTTTTAAATTTATTGAGATAAACGACAGGATCGGGTTTTCCATCGTAAAATATCTTAAAAGCTAATCGTTGGAGATAAATATTATCTATTTTAAGGAGGTTATTTTTGTAGAAGTAAGGAAGGGTATGGTCGTCCCACTTAAGATTTTCTATAAATCGAACAAGCTTTTTTTGTAAGATACAGATACGGTCTAAGTTGCCTTTGGCAGTGGTGCCCCACACGAGGATGCAGTAGCAAAGACGAGAATACATTAAAGCATAATATAACTGGCACTTAAACCACCTAGGAAGAAAATTTCTAAACCTGTTTAACATGCCGATAGTCTTAGATAAGCTTATACGTAAATTATTAATGTGTTGTGTCCAGCTTAAATGTTCATTAAAAGTGACACCCAAGAATTTAACTGATGTCACCCTTTCAATCTTCTTGCCAGCTATCGACAATACAACACTGGGAATCATTGGCTTGTTCCAGGATGTAAATAGAATATATTTTGTTTTATCCGTATTTAGTGCGATGTCATTTGTCAAGAGCCACAAATGAAGTTAATTTAACCACCTATTAGCTTTCTGAACCACAATCTCGAGATTAGTTCCATGGAAAAACACATTCGTATCGTCAGCGTATAAGACAATATTTGGAGTTTCAGGTACAAGGACAATATCATTAATATAAGCAAGGAACAATAAGGGGCCCAAAATTGAACCCTGTGGGACACCATACCTTATGATTTCCGAGGTAGATTTGAAGTTATTGATCGTTACAAATTGACGACGATTTTGCAAATAACTTTTTACGAGATCGAGCGCAATTGCACGAATGCCGTACAACTCAAGTTTGTTAAAAAGAATATCATGCTTAACAGAGCCAAATGCTTTTTTGAAGTCTAGAAAAATACCTTATGTATACGAATGGTTTTCAATATTTGTAATTAATTTTTCTTTAATATCTAAGAGTGCATTTTCCACAGATTTTCCTTTCTGGAACCCATGCTGTACATTTGCTATCACGTTATTAACTGTAAAAAAACTACAAAACCTTGTATTAATAACCTGTTCTATAATCTTAGAGAACACTGTAAGTATAGAAATCGGGCGATAGTTCCCAAGTACATCCCAAGCACCCCCTTTATGAACGGCACATACACGGGCAATTTTCATCTTTTCAGGAAAAATACCGAAAGATAAGATGGCGTTGCAGATGTGGGTAAGGGGAATACTTTTAATATCGGCTGTTTCCTTTACCGGGCGAACATTGATATCATCGAAGCCGTTCGCACATGTATTTTTCATCTTTTGATTCAACTTCGTACGGTGACGTCGGTGCTAAAAAAATAGACGCAGGATCTTTATCTTTTATATAAGCCTTAAAGGAGCTACGTGGAAGGAGCGATTCACCAGACGTTAGGAAGTAACTATTAAATTTATCTGCCAAGGCCGTACCCGAGTACGAACAACCGTCAACAATGATTTCGTCTGGGATGGTTACTTTGTTAGGAGGTACAAGGGATCTTAGTAACGTCCAAGTTTGTTGTGGTTTATCGCAAGCGGCCGAAAACTTATTCATATAATACATAGATCGTGCTTTCTTCAGTTCAGTTGTTAGATTATTTCTTATTTTTTTGTATTTTAACAATATACCAATATCCTTAGTTTTTATAAACTCGTGAAACAACCGGTCTCTGAATTTTATTTTATTTAGGAGTTCCCTTGTAACCCATGGTTTCCTCGCTTTTCGGAGTTGTTTTTGTTCTAGTAGTGGGATAACAAAATTGTAGGCTTCGCTAAATACCTCTACAAACAAATCGTGAGACTCATTAGGATTTGCAGTATTTAAAACGTTTGCCCAGGTTAGTGTTGAAAGCATTTGTCGAAACATACCACAACTTCTTTCGTTAATGAATCTGCGAAGAACCTTTCCTACCGCACTCTGGCAAGCATTCGCTCCAGATAAAAAGCAAAAAACTGGCATGTGGTCACTAATTCCTGCAGATAAAACACCAGCACACATGCACCCGTCTAGAGAACGCGTAAGGCAGAGGTCGATTAAGGAATGACTTGTACTAGTGACACGTGTAGCTACATCGATAACGTTTGTAAGACCAACTGAAGAGATCAATTCCAAAAGATCAGTGCTGGCGGCATCACTTGCAAGCATGTTAATGTTAAAATCCCCTACTATTGCTACTTGAAGGTTCAAGGACAGTAAGTATTCACTTAGGCGCTCTAGGAAGTGAAGAAAAGCAGATAAGGGACGGGAAGGCGGTCGGTAGATAACTGCAACAGCGAAAGCTTTGCCGGCGATTGCTAGACACTCATAGTCATCAGTGATCACAGTATATTCGGTAATGACACGATAGGAGATACCGCCAGCGATGTAAAGCGCTAGGCCCCCGCCTCTTTTACTACGCCGAAATATAGTTTCAGAGCAATAACGATCGAACTGTACCACATCATTTTTATTACTAAACCAGGTTTCCGTAAAAGCTAATACATCAAAATTATGCTTCAGCTCTTCAATGTACAAACAAACCTCCACATATTTGTTTCGCAAGCTTTGCGCGTTTAGGCAAAAAATAGACACTAAATTCTGTTGACACCCTATTCGAGCAAGAATACGACGAAAAGAAACAGCATCATGATAACTGCACGACAATTCAGCCATGAGGGAGGCGGTGCCCGGTTTCCCATTAGGGGATTCAAACGATTTTGTTTAGGTCATCTTCTGATTTGATGTGGATGGAACGGTCGCCCTGCTTCTTTTTAACGAGCACCTTGCCATTTTTTTGCCACGCAAACTGATAGGATCGTTCGAGCGCTCTTGTTTTAGCCATCCATAGTAGATGCTTGTTGTACGGTGTCAAGTTGTCGAAAAAACGGAGGTCAGGTTCCTTTACTTTCAGCAGCGGTCTCTGTTCTGCTCATTTTTCTTTTGTGTACCTGGATTCGAACCGAACAAGAACAATTGGGACTTTGTCTGGCTTCGATGGTAGTCTATGTATGGCTTCAATTTCTCGGGCGGTGACTTCAGCAATGTTTAGCTTACGGCAAATGCTGTTCAGTTTGGAGAGCAAGTTCTCGCCTTCGGTATGTTCCAGACCATGAATCTCTAGGTTACGATTGCGACTTTATTGTTCAAGGTTGTTTAGTTCCTTTTTCACCTGTATCAGTTCTTGCGTTGGAGCGCTACATTCTACCTTTTCTACTCTGGCCTTCAGGTCAGCAATATCTTTTGTCTGTGAGTCAACCGTTAACAACAAGGTATCGTAGTTAGCAGACAAATTCTCAACCGCAGTTTCAATGTTTCTAACAGTTTCTTTGATTGTCATCAGTTCATTCATCTGGCTGACGAGTGGCAGAAGCGCAGTGATCCTTCGGTTCATTACTGCCAGCTTATCAGATATGTCCACTCCTTTTTCCTGATTTGACTTTCCAGATTTCTGGCCACTCCTTAGTTTTGCGCCTTTGCAGGTTGCGCACAGCCATGTCGTTCCGATATCAGGTTTGGACCGAACCGTCGCTACTGCCACCCCTGAGCAGTTACCAGCATGATAAGAGATTGCACATTCAGTACACGTGATTGCAGCGGCATCAGACGTAATGGATTCCTGGCACACCAAGCAAATATCAGTCGACTCATCATCTGGCATTTCGACAGCAAACACGTGACACAATTACATCAATAACATCAGCACAAGCGGCAGCGGTGGGTAAAAATGTAGGCTACTAACATAAAATGTACGTATCACCAACCTGCAAAAGGCAGCGGAGAGTGATTACAGACGAGCTTCACGCCAGCCGCTGCCGCCTTGTGCAATGAAGGGTAGTCGGTCTTGCAGCAGGCTTTTGTAGCTTTTCGCGGTCTGACGTAGTGTTCCGTGCCACCGGACGACGAATCAGCGGGCTCGGGATCTGGAATCTTCGACGACGATTTCTGCTGGGCTTCGAGGTAATAACCAGGATAACTGCAAAAGGCAGCGGAGAGTGATTACAGACGAGCTTCACGCCAGCCGCTGCCGCCTTGTGCAATGAAGGGTAGTCGGTCTTGCAGCAGGCTTTTGTAGCTTTTCGCGGTCTGACGTATAGTGTTCCGTGCCACCGGACGACGAATCAGCTGGCTCTGTATGTGGTTTCTGATGAGGGTAGCGCGATGCCTCTGTGTATCGAGTGCATGGTAAATGATAATCGTCCTTATGAATTCAGCGAGCTTATGCCGTGCGCCGTTCTTTGTTGAAAGCGGGTGCATATTTCGGGGAAGGGGGCCACGCGGATATGTTGTCGAATGTCCGCGATCTTGTTATGGTGGGACGTTGTAGTGTAGACGGATAAGTGTTGCTGTTCCCGTGGGTGCAATCCGTAGTCGGCGTATCTGAGATGTGTGGTGGGCCTCTTGTATTTCTTCCCAGGTGTTGTAGACCCCTAGCTGCAATTTTGTCTTGGTTGCCGTGTTGATTGGGAGCGCATAGCGGCCTTGTAGTCCTGGTGGCGTCGATGTAAGGTATTTCTGGTGGCTTGAGGGCCAAGTATGGCGTGCTATACATTATCGTGCTGATGTCAATGGCTTGAACCATGCTAGAGTATCGTGTTTGCAAAGTCCGAAGTGACGATTGGCGACATGGTGGATGATGTGCATGAGTTGGATGAGTGTGCGGTGTAAGTGTGGTAGGGCTTGTAAGCCACATCCGTCTTTAGATATTATGAGGCCCAATATCCAAAGGTGGGGGCATTTGGGACAGGATGATTATTCATATATTGTTCTGGGTCTGGTATTCTGTGCGCGGTCTTGCGGGTAGTTCTTTTGCTGAGCGTAAGTAAACAGGACGTTTCGGGTACGCGCTCCAGTACTCTGGATGAGGGGCCATAAATGCAATGATTTGGCTAACTTGTCTGTCTCTGGTCCAGTGTTACTCTAATGAAGACTACAGCCTGGTTGAAATTCCAGTGCTCTACTATCCTCACACTTGTGTCCAGCCTCTTCATTTACTTTCAAACCAAACCATCGAGAACGACGACGACGATAGAGTTGGTGAACTGAAACCGGTGCTGGCTCTGTGATGTATTGTCGTATGTGTTCTGCCACCGCATACGATATATATTATATAGATGTATCTTTATAAGCAAAACATTTTACAGCTGCTGAGCACGAGGTCGCGGGTTCGATTCCCGGCCGCGGCGGCCGCTTTTCTGATAGAGGCGAAAAGCAAAAACGCCCGTGTGTACGAGATTTCGGCGCACGTTAAAGATCCCCAGGTGGTCAAAATTAATCCGGAGCCCTCCACTACGGCGCGCCTCATCGCCTGCGTTGCGTCGGTGCGTTAAACCCCCACAATCAATCAAATCAAAACATTTTACATAACTTAGTGGCAACTTGATACTGTAGTTACTGGCTGGTACACGTAATACTAATAAATGGTTACTGTTGCATGCGAGTGATAAGACCAACACAAAACATCCTGATAGAATAAGATGCATACTAATGTAATGGTTGCCTTGAGTGCAAACAACAAAAGGTGGTTATATGTGTATACAGTAAAACGGTGTTTATTCAACCTTCAAAGAAAGCCACCTAAGTATGCATTAGTGAAAGTTTGAACTAACGACGAAAGTGACGAACAACTCTGAGATTGGTGACCTTTGGGGTACGCCAATTGGAGGTTTCAAGAACTCCGTTGTCTGCCTTCTGTCCTTCCAGCAGTATTTGCTTTAACTAGCGAATGCTGCGGAAAAAACTCCTCCTTGCCTTTTCCAAAACTTGAGATGGGCCGGCAGCATTCAATCCGGTCGTGCGCTTCTAGCAGAAGATCGCACTAGTAGTTCGTCCAACTCCTATTGTCAACACTGGCCTGGCAGCGACAGGTTTTCCGCTTGTGATCTGAGAGGTGATGTCCTCATCCGTCAGCACACCTCACGTCATTACTCTCGCGCCTACAAGGAACGTTACCATACGAATATTTTCTTTGTTAACAATGATTCAAGAATATAAAGTGCGCCTACCCGGACTGGATATTTGCAGCGTCACACCTCTAGCAATGATACATCGGATTCATACGGAGGCGAACGCGAAAATAACACATCCAATGAGCACATAACTGACCGACGGACCCTCGATGCCGAGAGGCTGGCTGAACGTTGGCAAGACGTTCCTGTTCTCGCGTTCGCACCATATCGTGCAGTACCATGTCAGCAATAAAGTTGAATATGCAAACATCAATACACTGCTGACTTGCGCAAACGCAACGACAGCTGATATTCGCTGATTAAGTGTACGCCGTTGAGAGGAAGTTGCCCCGGCTTACAAAAATATTAAAAGCTGCTCTTTTAACTTGTGTACTGTCGTCGAGCCATTGTACGTATTTGCTCTTCACAACAAGGAGGGCAGCTCATAGCATTTAATATTCAGCAAACACTTTTGGAAGCCCACGGCACGGCAAGAGAAAATGCTTCACAAGCTGGCGGGCCCTCGGACTCCGACTTCGCGCCGCGCGCGGACTCAGCTCCACGATAACAACGCGTTTGCAGTGTTGTTGCCTATGCGTCCAAGGTATTCGCCACCAAGCTAACGTGTGAAAATAAGTCGTTTCCCTAGCTAAATTAAAAAAAACCCGGTGATGCACTGAGATTCAAACCGAAGGCACACGCTCTTCTGCAAGGCACCATACCCACTACGACACCGAAACAGCATGAATATATTCGCTAAAGAACGTTTATTTAACAAAAAACCTAGAACGCAAGATGCTTAATGGGCATTTTTGGCACTGACGGGCAGCGATGAGAGCCGATGAGTACAAAATGATGAAGAGAACCGCTAGGGCGTTCAATGCACTGCACACTTCTTTTGAACTGCGCAGCGCGAGCCACCTCAGCTTGAAATTCTCAAGTACCGCGTCTCTCCGTTCTGCTCTCGCCCGCCGAGGGCCGCCGTGGGCGGGATGAAGGTCTTAACGTCGGGCGGCCTCAAGCGAGCACTGAATTGGAGTGCCCACAGAAGGCTAGGTGCATTTCCCCTAGCTTGTAGGGCAGATAACTTCTGTCGCCTTGACCGCGACTACGCCTTGACCGCGACTATACTGGGCTGCTGGAGTGCTTGAAGTTTGCGAACATGCATCCAACAGGCCATATCGGCTATCCTTGTTGGTGTAGGGTTGAAGTTTTACTGGTGCTGCTGGTGGTGCCCGTAGGCTGTTACACGTCTGACGGATCTTGTCCCTTGTCCCTAATGGTGTGGGTTTGAAGGTCTACATGGCTGCTGGAGTTCCTGTACGCTTTCGTACTTGTCCGGCAGGGCATCTTGGTTTTGCTTGTTGGTGTTGACTTGATGGTCTCATGAACTGATGGAGTGCCAGCCGATTTTCTTACATGTCCAACAGGAGTACGGCTGGTCCAGTAGAAATGTTTTGATGAAGTTTTTGACCGGGATGGCGTCCCAGTTGTGGTTTTATTACGTGTAGTTGTCTGTTTGTTGACTCCACTGTAGCTGCCATGTGTTACGAAGCTGTACTCTGATGTGGGTCTTTAGGTCGGCGTAAGGTACTGTTGTTATGTTAACTATGGTCATGAGAGCAGCACCACCAGCCATTTGATCAGCGGTCTCATTGCCAGGCATTTCACAGTGACCTGGTACCCAGCATAAAGTTATTTGAATATTTAAGGCATATGCAGTCATTGGTACCTGGAAAAGAGAATTGATCACATAGTGTTTAGATGACTTTTCCGATAACAGTGGCTGTAGAACACTTAGAGAATCTTTGTATACGATGGACTTTGGAATTTTATGTTCGAGGATGTGATTTGAAACGAGTAAAATGTCATACGCTTCTGCCATGTAATTACTTCTATGAAAATTCATTGTTTTAGTAAGGGAAAAATTTGGTCCGTGCGCTGCACAAGAGACAGGGGAACCAGTTTTCGATGCAGCGCTATAGAATTCTCCGCACCTGTACTTGTGCTGCTGGAACAGGAAGTGCTGCAGAATTGCACTCCTGGGTGGAATACTTTTTCTAATATAGTGAATGATAGGTCGCATGATATAGGATGTAGATGCCATGGTGGAATTAAATTATGGATGGGTGTCTTGTGCGTGTCTGAAGGGGCACATTGAGTGCAGAATCCTCCTCCCTAACTCTGAGAGAGAAAGGTAAGGAAATACATGGCCTGTTTAAAAAGAGTTGCAAGTTTGATGTATTATTTACGATGAGATTAAAAAGATGGTTGGTAAGACACACAATCTTAGATGCATACAGCAGGTCAACATACTCCCCCTGATGTCCTGGACACCATTTGTCGCACTCGACATAAAGACTTTCGACAGTGTTAGAGCGGAAAGCGCCCCATGAGAGGGGAAGGCCAAGACGCAGCACTGGGTCGAGCATTTTCAATGCGGTTTTTGTCGCCGACCCATACAGGACACTGCCGTAGTCGAGCCGAGACCCCTCCAAGGCTGTGTATAGGCGCAGCAGGAGTTGTTTTTCGGCCCCATAATATTGATGTGAGATGACCTTAGGAATATTAATTGTTTTTAAGCATTTGCGTTTGAGCTGTTTGTTATAAAGAATTAATGTAAACGTTTCATCGAATAAAATGCCTAAAAACTTGTGCTCCTTGTTCACCGGAATCGCCACATTCGCAAGAGTGATGTCTGGGTCCGGGTGAACCCCACGCTTCCTGGAGAATACAACACAAGAACTCTTTCCAGGATTATTTTGAAACCATTCCTGTCTGCCCATCCGAAAGCTTCTTGACGCCGAGCTAGACTTGACGTTTGCAGATTAGCATGTTACATAATTTAAAGGATATTTGGACGTGGTCTACATACATGGAATAAGAAATTGTAAGTGGCAATGCCTTTCCAAGAGAGTTCATCTTCCCATGAAGAGCGTGCGGCTCAACACTCCAACTTGCGGCACGCCATTTTCTTGCACATATACCTTTGACAGTGCAGAAGCAAATCTGACGCGAAATTTATTTATTTATTGACATACTGCTAGCCTGATTGCCAGGCTTTAAGCAGGAGTGGGGGAAAGTGGTACAAGACTATTCACCAAAATAACAGTGAGGAGAAGGACAGGTCGCGTGATTATACAAGAGACAATACTATACAATATCGACATAGTTTTACACGCACACACATACACATTTGTATGCGCGGATGAGCTAGTTACAAGCCATGGTTATGACAATCTTAAGGACATAGTTTTACCCGCACGCACATACACACTTGTATGCGCGGAAGAGCTAGTTACAAGCCATGGTTATGACAAACGTATGGAAGCAATGTACTAGGTAAGATTACAACGTACTAGTTGGAAACTAAAACAACAGAGAAACAGACCGCAACATTTTTTACCGCAATACAAACTGGAAAAACAGTTATGGCAGTTCGTTTAGGAACGCAGGTACAGAGTTGGAGTTAACCGTGTTAAACGGTAAAGTATTCCAATCAGCTGCTGTGCGGGGAAAAAAGGACTGTTTGAAGGCATCTGTACGACATGAAAATTCCTTGACCTTTTTTGAGTGGTATGACCGGGTTGAGCGCGGTTGGAGCGGTGCAATGTACTTAGCTTTTGGTATGCCGAGTTTATCATAATATATGAGATAGAATAGTTTTAACCTATCTCGGTAACGTCGGGCCTGGAATTTTTTCAAGTTTGCTGACTGTAAAAGGCTTGATGGAGATGTGTGCCAGCTATAAGAGTTAAAAATAAACCTAACAGCTTTCCTCTGCAAATTTTCTATCTTATCAATATTACATTATGTGCAGGGATCCCAAACTGCTGCTGCATATTCTAACACAGGCCTGATATATGTTTTGTATGCTAATAGCTTAATTTCGCGCGTTGATTTTCCGAGGGTTCTTCTGAGGTATCCAAGTTTTTTTATTGCCTTATTCACAATGTGTGTTATGTGGTCGTTCCACCGGAAGTCAGAAGTAAAGACTACGCCTAAGTATTTGTATGTAGTTACTGCCTTTATACATCGATTATTGACATGGTATTGGAATATGAGAGGATGTTTTTTGCGAGTTACAGTCATTGCAACCGTTTTCTCAAAATTTATTGTCATTTGCCACTTTAAGCACCATTCGTGTATTTGGTTTAATGAGGAGTTTAAAGTTGTTTGGTCACTGGAAGTTTTAATCTCATGGTATAATACGCAATCATCCGCGAATAGTTTTACTTGTATAGGCATGTTGCAGGCTATATCATTGACAAATATTAGAAAGAGAAGTGGTCCTAAAACGGAACCCTGGGGGATTCCAGACTCTACATCGGCGGGTTCGGAACTTGCTTCTTCAATGCATACCACTTGGCGCCTACATAACAGATACGCTTTAATCCAAGCTATCAATGAATCTTTTTCAAGATTGATTTTAACTTAAGAATGAGTTTTGGATAAGACACCCGGTCAAAGGCTTTTTCAAAGTCCAAAAAAATTACATCTACTTGACGTTGCCTGTCGATAGCGGATGCAAGATCATGGGTAGTTTCGAGTAGCTGCGTTACCGTAAAAAAGTTCCTACGGAAGCCGTGCTGTCGATTGTCGAGTAGCTTATTGTTTTCGAGATAGGCTGATATATGCTTGAATATTATGTGCTCAAACACTTTGACACACGTGCACAATATAGAAATGGGCCGATAAGCAGAGGGCAATGATTCATTTGATTTTTTTGGTATTGGGCTAATTTTTGCGTATTTCCAATCACTCGGAAATTCTGCGTGTGAGAGTGATTTCTGAAATATTAAACACAAATATTTAGCACTCCACTCAGCATAGCGTACAAGAAAAGCATTCGGTATCGCATCTATTCCCGGCGACTTCTTTACGTCTAGTTCAAGAAGAAGCGAAAAGATCCCCTCCTCACTGATGTACACGACATCGATAGGCGGGGCGCCAACACAAGGAACAAAATCAGGGATGATACCGTTATCAGATGTAATCACCAAGCAAAAGTAACGATTGAGTGCTTCACAGATCTCCGTCTTTTCGTTAACAACAACATTATCAACCATAATGCTAGGTATCGACTTTTTTTTAGCGGAAAAGTGGCGCCAAAACTTTCCAGGGGAGGAAACCAGATAACTTTTAAGGGTAAAGCGTTGATAATATTCTTTGGCTTTCTTTATAGTTTCTTTTAGGTCCAGGCGCAGGCTGGAAAGCTTATCAGTGTTACAAGCGGTAGGGTTTCGCTTGCACTTCTTTCTCGCCTTTTGAAGCTTGCGTGATAAGCGTATTATTGCCCTGTTCACCCATGGATTCGAGTTGCGCACCACCTTTCTTTTGAACGGAACAAAGGAGTTGATGGCCGTAAAAACGATATTTTTGAAGTAACGCCAAATGTAGTCCACTGAGTACTCGTCTGATTCACAGAATGAAGCAAATGATGAAAAAGAGTCTTCAAGAGCATCTAGTACATCTACGTCACTGGCGCGCGAAAAAACCGGAATTCTGCACTCCTTGTTCTTTATGACTGGAACAGGTTTTGTTTGCAGCGTTAAGCATACCATTTTATGGTCCGAGATGCTCTCAAAAGTGTGTACGTTCGGTTTTCGCCGAAGGATGTGCATGTTGACCAGGAATAGATCGAGGATGGATTCTGTGGAATTTTGAATGCGTGTAGGTTGTTTGACGAGTTGCGTCAAATCGTGGAATAACACGAAATCGGCAAATGCCTCCGAGGAAGCAGAGAGAGCGCACGGGAAATCGTTGTCCCTGCTAATGTAAGGGAAATTGAAGTCTCCGGCTAGCAATATGTTGCATGGACGGTTTCTATAAGGGCACAAAAAGGCATTAATCTTTTCAACAAACGTGTTGTCGGTGTTAAGAGGACGATAGAATCCCCCTATCAGGAGATTGCAATCGTTTAGAAAGAATTAAGCCAACACGCATTCAACTCCAGCGATGTCGGGCAGCCTTGTCGCGCGCAAAGTATTTTTAAACATAATGGCAACTCCACCGCCACGAGAATTTCTAGCTTTTCTGAATACTTCATAACCGGGCCGTAGTATTTCAGAATCGCTAACATCGGGATGAAGCCATGTTTCGGTTATGATTAATATATGTGGTTTGTGTGCCAAAGTTATGCTTTCCAAATCGGTGCTTTTGTTCATTATACTTCCGGCGTTGATGTTTATGCATCGGATGCTTTTTTCAGTCTTTAGGATTGGTCATTCGGTCTTTATATACTCATTAGTGCTTCGTGAACTGGGGACCATTTTCTTTTGATTGCTGTCCCATGCAAACATCTTGTTATCTTGTCGTAAAAAAGTTGAACTTTCGCGCCTGAATTCCTAGCGTCAGCTGTAATCTTCCAAAGGTGGCTTCTAATTGCCCTGGTGGCTGGTGAAAAATCTTCAGATATCGAAATGTCGGACCCCTTAAGGTTGAAGCAGTTCTTGAGTACTGATAATTTTTCCCTGTGGTCAATGAGCCTGAGAATAATTGGTCGTGTTTTTTCAGGTTGTTTACGGCCTATTCGATGTATCCGCTCGACGGATGACACCTTCACGTTCATTTTCGCCTGGAATATATCGTCAACAACTTCTTTCATGAGTGATTCAACTGTTTCTTCTTCCTTTTCTGATACTCCAAATACGAGAAGATTATTTCGTCTTCCCCTGTCTACTATTTGTTTTTCTAGCCTTTGAACAGTTTTTTCGAGGGTAGACAGTTTACCACCGAATTCCTTAACCTCGGAAACACAGGATTCAACAAGTTTTAGTTTCAGGTCAATCGCGTCCAGTCTTTTTTCAACATTTTTTTGGCCTTCTAGCAGTTGTTCCAATAATTCCTCAACAGTAGGCCCAGGGTTCGACTCGACGTCTCCACTGAGCAATAAGAGCGAAACAACATACTCTTTGACATACAAGCACAAGGCGGACAGGCTGTGTGGGCGCGCCAGCTGGATAAAGCATCGGTCGCTGGTTTTGATCGTAGAATGTGTTCTACATACCTGTACGAAAAACAATAGCGTGTTCGTCATGGCTGTAGCTGGAGGCCAGCCGGCATGCCCACTGAAGGTCTGCCAGCAGCGCAGGCTTCTTATATGCTCGGTCGTCGCTGTAGCGGTAGGTGGCTTCCAGGCTTCCACGATGCGTGGTAGCTCTGCGCAGTCCTCGTTGAAAAGTGGTTGAATGATCATCGGTGTTCGTCGTTCTTGATAGGCACCGGTAGCTTCCGCCACTCCGAGCAAGGCAATCTGTACGAAAAACAATAGCGGGTTCGTCATGGCTGTAGCTGGAGGCCAGCCGGCATGCCCACTGAAATGTTCGAAATGTTCTCTCCGACAAAAAACTAAAATGGGTGTTAAACATATTACCAAAAACGCCGATTGACTGGAGGTCAGTAAAGTCCAACAACGCCAAGCGGTGTCATCGGGCTTTTCGAGATCGAAAAACACAGTGGAAACAGAACGGCTTGTGAATGAAGGCACCCTTGATCTATGACTCTAGTGCCACAAGTTGATCGTTTGTGGATCTCCCCGCCCTGAAGCCTCCCAGGCAACTCTCGAGAAGGCCGTTGCTCTCCAAAAAGTAGACGAGCCTCCGGTTTATCATCTTCTCGAGAAGCTTGGATAGGCAGCTGGTCAGGGCAATGGGTCGATAGCTACCGGGAGAAGAAGGGTCCTTTCCTTCTTTCAAGAATGCTACAACTATGGCATCCCTCCAAGATTTTGGAATGTACACCGAAAGCCATATCTTGTTGAAAAGGTGAAGAAGTGTTACAAGAGTGTGTGTATAAGTTCTGTATCATTGTATATGAAATGTTGTCTTGGCCTCGAGCTGAGGGTTTACACGTGCTCAGAGCACCCCTCAGCTCATGAAGTATGAACTCAGAGCTATACGAAGTCGCTGATCTGTCATTGCCATGTAAAGGCTTCTTTTCTGCCATGAGTTTGTGTTTCATGAAGATATTTGTGTAGTGTGTTGAATTAGACACAAGTTCGAAATGTTATGCGAGTGTGTTAGCCTGGTCTTCCAGTGTGTCCCCTGTTGTACTGACCCGGGGCAGGCTGTGTGTCGGTTGTCCTTTGAGGTTGCGTATACATGTCCATACCTTGCGAGTGTCTGTATATGAGTTTATCGATGTTATGAATGAGCGCCAACTACCTCTTTTTGCCTCACGGCGAATACGTTTTCCGAACGCCTTGGCCCGTTTGAAAAAAAATAAGGTTACCCGACGTTGGGTATCGGTGAAGGATAGCCCACGCCTTGTTCTGGGTCTCTTGGGCTCGCCTAAGGTCCTCATTCCACCACGGCCTCCTCTGGTTGCGCGGGGCACCAGAGGTGTGGGGAATGGACTTTTCGGCGGCGTCGAGGATGTGCGCCGTTAGGAGATGGGCGACTTCATCTACGTGTAGGTGTCTTATGGATGCGTAGTGTAGTTTCGATGTCTCTGTACAATGTTTTCCAGTTAGCTCGTGTTTTATTGAACCTGTTATGGGAAGATGAACTGCTTGGTCCTTTACCTATATATGTTGTGAAGTAGGGAAGTGGTAACTGCCATACGGGTCAGCACCCACACCCCACTCGAGAGAGGAAAGATAACCGCAGAGCCAATAGCCAAGTCAAGATATGAGCATGTGTTGAGTCCTATGTTATGGTATGTAGGCTGTTTATTGTTGAAAAGGCGCGCTCCAGAGGATGTTAGAAACCTCTCTATCAGTAAAGTACGTTGTTGGGCTAGTTGGTCGATCATCATTAACAGATGTATATAAAAAATGCACACATTTATAACAACAGCGTACATGATAACAGACAACCTACGCGACACATATCAAAAACAAGAAAAAAAGAGAAAGAAAGAAGAAAAGAAAAGAGAAGAAATAAATTTGATACTTCATTACAGAATTTTATCGGCCCCCTTCCCGAGCCACAGGCTTCCAAATAAGCAATCGCTTTTGCCGATAAAGCAATTGATGCTTGACTGATGCATTTGTGTCTGGCTTTGTGGATTTCCAGCGCTTCTACTATTTCCCTGGTCATCAGTCAAGCATCAATTGCTTTATCGGCAAAAGAGATTAATTATTTGGAAGCCCGTGGCTCGGGAAGGGGGCGATAAGATTGTGTAATGAGGTATCAAATTTATTTCTTCTTTTTTCTTTTCTTCTTTCTTTCTCTTTGTTCTTGTTTTTTATATGTGTCGTGTAGGATGTCTGTTATCATGTACGCTGTTGTAAATGTGTGCTTTTTTCAATAAACGATTAGTTGCAAGTTAGCGCTTCGTCATCATGCATTCTTTGTCCTTCGTCTTTTTTGCGCTATACATCTGTCTATCAGGCGACCCCGGGCATCCGTACGAGACGAGCTCCAAAGTGAATTGTGAGCATTAAGGTCGCCTGTTAAGGTGTATGGTTCTGGCAGCTGGTCAACCAGCGCCTCGAAGTCAGAGCTCTAGAGTGCCATATCAGGAGGAGGAATATATATGGAGCATACCATTATCAAACTGTTAAATATTATTGTTCGAATTGCTACAGCCTCAAGGACAGTGCTCAGAGTGACAGGGTGGCAGGCAAAGGATTCCCGGGCCATTATGGCCACACCGCCAGAAGAGTGTGCGCAGCCACCCCTGTCCTTTCTGTACACCATGTAACTATTCAAGAAATTGTATGATTGGAATTCAAATGTGTCTCCTGTACACACATTAAACTTGGCTGATTAGCATGGAGGATCTCGTATATATCGTCAAGATTATTAAGGGCTCTGCAGTTCCATTGATCAATACTTTCTCTTCCCATTATGATGCGTTACAGCTACTGGAGTGTGACTATTTACGTAAGGTCTTTTGGGGCTTGCACTCTTGGGAGGGGTATTTTAACCTTCTCTGGAGGTTTAGACGGAAGAACCAGCTCCTTTCACTGCAATGCAGACAAGAAAGGTCCCCCATCCATGTCATCATCAGATTTGGAAGGGGTACCCAGCAGACTGGACCCCACGGACTTTGCACCCTTTCCGGTGCCCTTGGTTTGATCCGCTACCGCCGAAGGCATCAGGAGCGCCCGGGATGGCACAGGCAGTGCGGCGGGGGTGGGTACTGCCGCTGAGGCCTCCGTTTCCATCTCGGCGCCCTCGCATGTGGCTTGGGCTGGCGGAGAGGAAGCAGTGGACGCGGCGGCATCCACAACGAACGCGGTTGCCGCAACAGCCGCTGCTGGCTGGGCGAGCGGTGCAGAGGCGGGTTGGGCTGCCTGAGGCAACCCTGGGAAGGGGAGGGCGGGGGCGAAACCAAGTCCGACTCGCGGTACTGGGTCCCTGCTGAAACGAGACGCCGCTCCGCCCCCCCGGCGAGCTGCGTCGGCATACCTCCCCAGGGGGAAACAGGCGAGCCTCTTTCGCGCCTCTGGGAAGGTGATGTTCTCAGTGATCTTCAAATTTATGATCGCCTTCTCCTGCTTAAACTTCTCGCAATTTCGAGAGTATGCGGCATGGGGTCCCTGGCAGTTGGTGCAGGTGAGGGTTGACGGTGGACAATTGTCAGATGGATGATCATGCTGAGTGTACTTCGCGCAGGTCAGACGACCACGGCAGGAGTTGGTTCCATGTCCGAACCGCTGGCACTTAAAGCAGCGGCGCGGGTTTGGAATGCAGGGCATGACAATACAATATACAAAACATGCATTTACGTAATCTGGGAGTGTGGACCGGTCAAAAGTACGAATAATGTGCTTTCGAAGCTAATTTGTCATTCCTTCTCATAGTTATGTGCCTCACAGCTGTCACACCCTGATTTCTCCTGTCCTCCAGCAGGTTAGCGTCTGTCTCATTCATGAGGTCTAAATTGGAGATGACACCAGGAGTACGGTTCAGGCCCCGGCGAGGTGTCACTCTGATTTCAAGATTGCGTATGCGAGTTTTTTTTCAAGGAGGACCTTGACATGCTACTTGTTGTGTACTTCAACCAGAATTTCTCCAGTTCTTTGCTTTTTCACCTTATATTTGTCACCAATGGTGCCCTCCAGAACTTTGGATATTAGGAACACGGACTGTGATGCAAGAGGCTTTTTTTGTTCAGTGGATTCCAACACCAAAAAGGGGGTAGTTACCGGTCTTTGGAAAACTGAGGGATGGGAGTGGCGGAAATTAACCTTCGGTGCGGCCCCTTTTCAGCGGCCGATCATGTTTGGGGGGTTACGATTTATCATATGACATGTAAAAGAAGCAGGGGACGGGGGTACTTTCTTCTCAAACCTTACCCTGATAGCCTGAGAGGTTCCGGAGCTCCCGGCCTGGTGAACAGACAGGGAGCACATCCGCGGGAGCTTGACCTGGCCTCCGACGGCCACCATATGAGGTTTCTACCCTTCACCTCACAACACATCGCCACGGTTGGATCCAGCCTATGTTTGGGGGCTCGGGTCTGTGGTGTCGCCAATACCGTCACCAAGATTACTCAAGGTGCCCCGTGCGGTTCGTATTCAGCCAATTCACACCAGATTTTAACTGTTATTGTCAGGTTTTATTCTGGATGTGGTTGTGGTTACGAGGATTTTTTTCCTACTCACCCTCAGAGTGTACGCGTCCCTTGCAGGCGCGGTGTTTTACTGGATTGTTTCTGCTTTCTGCTTCAAATATTGCGCTTTATTGAAATGTGATTATGTCTGCGAGTAATTCGTGCATCCTAACAGCACCATGTTGTTATTTCAAAGTACATATGTTTGCCTAAAAAGTAGAGTTTTCAAGAGTCTCGACCATGTGTTAACCACGTTTATGAGATATCTGAAAATAAATTTATTAAAACTGCACTTTCAAAAGAAAAAAGCTAGCGGTTAGGCTCCTCTTTGTAAGCTCCCTGCACGTGGCACCTTTAGTAATCTTGGTGACGGTGTTGGCGACACCGCGGACTCCGAGCCCCCATACTCAAGCTGTAACCGACCGTGGTAATGAGTTTTAAGGTGAGGGGTAGAAACCTGAAACGGTGGCCGTTGGAGCACAGGTCAGGCTCCGGCGGATGGGCTCCCTGTCTGTTTATCAGGCAGGGAGCTCCGGTACCTCTCAAGCTATAAGGGTAAGGTTTGAGAAGAAAGTACCCCCGTCCCCTACTTTTTCCTAATGCCACATGGGTAAATCAAAGCCCCCCGTAAACCTTACCGGTCCCTGAAAAGGGGCCGCACCGATGTTACGTACCCACTCCTTCCAACTTCCACTCTCCCGAAACCTGATAATTATCCCCGATTCTTGATCATCGAATCCCTTGAAAAAGACAAGCCTGCCGCCTCAATGTCCGTGTTTCTGATTTCGAAGTTCATTGAAGAAATAACAGGACAACACTACAAAGCCAAAAAAATAAGGAACTGGAGAGCTGCTGGTAGAAGTCACCACCCAGCAACAGCCCACCAATCTCATAAGCCAGACCCGTAGTGCCAATCTGGGCATCAAGGTCACGCCCCACCGCTGCCTCAATAGCTCGAAGGGCGCCACCTCTGAGGCAGATCTGGCAAGCGAGATGGAAGCCGATCTTCCAGAAGGCCTCAGAAATCGGGGTGTGACGGAAGGCAGCGGATATCTCTAAGACTAAATAATAAGGAATTACCTACAAGACACATCATCCTCACATTCGACCGTTCAACACGTCCGGACCATGTCAATGCAGGATTCATCCGGGGCTCAGTCCGAGCGTACATTCCGAATCCGCGGCGGTGTTACAAGTGCCAGCGGTTCGGGCATGGTACCAACTCGTGTCGGGGCCAACTAACATGCGCCAAGTGCGCGCAACAAGGTCATCCCGCTGATAATTGTCCCTTCAATCAAGTGCTTTGTGTTAACTGCCAAGGACCGCACGGCGCGTATTCGCGAGCCTGCGAGACATTCAAACTCCAAAAGAAAATCATCAACATCAAAGTCAAAGAAAACATCACGTTCCCGGAGGCGCGAAAGAGGTTCGCCTCTTTTCCCCTGGGGAGGTACGCCTAAGGAGCTTGCCGGGGGGCGGAGCGGCGTCTGGTCTCGGCGGGGACCCAATACCGCGAGTCGGAACTGGTCCCGCCATCGCCCCCCCCCCCCCCCTCGGGTTGCCTCCGGCAGCCCAACCCGTCACAACACGGCCTGCTCAGTCAGCAGTGGCTGTGGTGGCAAGCACGTCCGTTGGGGATGCTGCTGCATCCCCTGTTTCCTTTCCACCGGCCCAAATCACACGCGAGGGCACGGAGAAGATGGAGTCGGAGGAATCCGCAGCAGTTCCCACCCCCGCCGCACCACCTGTGCCACCCGGGGCGCTCCTAACGCCCTTGGCGGTAGCGGCCAAAACGAAGGGCATCGGAAAGGGTGCTAAGTCCGGGGTGCCCGGTACGCCGGGTACCCCTTCCAAATCAGGTGACTAGATGAATGTGAAACCTTTCCTGTCTTACTGCTGCTCCGCAGCGGAAGGAGCGGGTCCTTCTATCGAAACCTCCAGAGAAGGTTAAAAAAACCCTTCCAAAAGTGCAAGCCCCGAAAGACCTTACAAAACAGTCAAACTCCAATAGCTCAAACACATCATAACGAGAAGAGAAAACATAGTTCAATGGAACTGCAGAGGCCTTCTGAATAATCTTGACAACGTGTATGAGATTCTGCATTCCAATCAGCCAAGTTTAATGTATGTCCAGGAAACACACCTGAATTCCAAACACAAATTTCTTGAGTAGTTACCTGTTAAACAGAAAAGACAGGGATGGCTGCAGACACTCTTCTAGCGGTTTGGACATAATCGCCCGCAAATCCTTAGCATGTCGCCATGTCACCTTGAACACCATCCTTGAGGCTGTAGCCATCCGGACAATAATTTTAATAGGTTGTTAACAATATGCTCCATTTATATTCATCCTGATTATGCACTTTCGAGCTCTGACTTCGAGGCGCCGGTCGACCAGCTGACGGAACCGTATATTCTAACAGGCGACCTTAATGCACACAACTCTCTTTGGTCGACCTTAATGCACACAACTCTCCATAACGGATGCCCGAGGTCGCCTGTTGGAGAAATTTTGTATATCTACAGAAGCATGCCTTTTCACCAAAATACAGCCTACATACCATAACGTAGGACACAAGACACACTCATATCATGACCTGGCTATTGGCTCCGCAGTTTTGTTTCCTCTCCTTGAGTGGGATGTGGGCAGTGACCCATATGGTAGTGAGCACTTCCCCACCACACTAACGTATATAGGTAAAGGCCCAAGCAGTCCATCTTCCCAAAACAGGTTCAATGAAGCAAGAGCTAACTGGAATACATTTACAGACACATCCAAACTACACCATACATTCATAACACACCTACACATTGAAGAAGCTGCCCAACTCCTCACGCCGAACATCCTCGATACCGCCGAAAAGTCTATTCCCCACGTCTCTGGTGCCCCGTGCAACCAGAGGAGGCTGTGGTGGAATGAAGACTGTACATGGGCGCGAGAGGCCCAGAACAAGGCGTGGGGTATCCTTCGTCGCTACGCAACGTCGGGTAACCTTATTTTGTTCAAACGGGCCAAGGCGTTAAGAAAACGTGTGCGCGTGATGCAAAACGGGAGAGTTAGCACACCTTCTTGATATCCATAAACACTTACACAGACACACACAAAGTCTGGACACGAATACGAAAACTAAAAGGACAACAGACACACAGCCTGCCCCTGGTTAGTACAACAGGGAAAACACTGGAAGACCAGGCTTCAGTGTTTTCAGCCCCGCCAGCTATCGGCACAACACTTCGAACACGTGTCCAGTTCAGCACACTACACAAACACTTTCATGAAACACAAAACATCTGTAGAAAAGGAGTCCCCGCTTGATAACAACAAGGCGCACACTTAAAATTCTCCTTTTTCAATTCATGAGCTGAAGGCTGCTCTGAGCACATGTAAGGCTTCAGCCCCTGGTGCACAGAAAATCACATACACCCTAATACAACACCTACACCCAGACACTCTTGAAACACTCCTGCATCTATACAACAACATATGGCTTTCGGGGCACATTCCTCGCTCTTGGAGGGAGGCTATAGTAGTGGCTTTCCTGAAGGAAGGAAATGACCCTTCCTCTCCCGCTAGCTACCGGCCCATCGCCCTTACAGGCTGCCTATGCAAGCTCCTCGACAAGATGGTAAACAGGAGACTCGTGTACTTTCTTGTGGAGAGCTGCCAGGCAGGTTTCAGGGCAGGGCGGTCTACTAACGATCAACTGGTTGCGCTCGAGTCTTATATAAAGGATGCTTTCCTTCAGAAACAATACTGTCTGACGGTATTCTTTGATCTTGAAAAAGCGTACAATACCGCGTGGCGGTATGGCATCCTAAGCGAACAGAAGTGCTTCGTCATGTCGTGTAACATGATGAACACGCTTGCAGTTACATGTCCAAAAGAACGTTTCGCGTGCGAGTTGGAACTGCACTCTCTAGGGTTCATATGCAGGAAAATGGAGTGCCACAAGGTGGAGTTTCAAGTTGCACCCTTTTTATTGTGAAAATGCATTCCCTTAGGAAGGCATTGCCACCGCCGATTTCCTGCTCAGTTTATGTACACGACGTACATTTATCCTTTAGGTCTTGTAACCTGTCTGTGTGCGAGCGCCAAGTCCAGCTTGGTGTTATCAAGCTAGCTGTCTGGGCAGATAGCAACGGTTTTAAATTTATTCCAGGGAAGTGCGCTTGAGTTTTGTTTTCGAAGAGGCGTGGCATCCGGCCGGATCCATACATTCAACTCAATGGTGTCTCGATTCTTGCCAAAAAGGAACACAAGTTTTTAGGTATAATGTGTGACGAAAAGCTCACATTCATCCCACACATAAAACAAATAAATCATAAATGCTTAAAAACAATGATTATCCTGAAGGTTCTCTCACACATTTCTTTTGGCATTGACAAACAACTCCTTTTACGTGTTTTTAACACCCTAATAGGTTCGCGATTGGACTACGGTAGCGTTTTCTATGGATCAGCCACTAAGATATCCCCCAGAATGCTGGAACCAGTGCTTCATCTGGGGCTCCGCCTGGTGTGTGGCGCCTTCCTGACTAGTCCAGTTGAAAGTCTGTATGTAGAGGGCAACAAATGGAGCCTACAACGTCAGCGAGCATACACAGATCTCTTTTATGCTTTTTAAATTTCATCCATGCCTCACCATCCTTTTAAATCAGTTTTTTATGATACGACCATGACTGAACTCCTTTTAAATCGACCATCGTTCTCTGCGCCCTTCTCTTACAGAGTCAGAGAGGAAGCGTGAGAGCTTTCTGTCTCCTTTTTAGACACCATCCAAAGTTCTCTAACAGATTTTATATTACCATGACATCTCCTCCCTGTATCATGCGACACATCTTTCACACATGTATATAAAAATCGAGCTCCCCCATGTGAAATTCCGCAGCACTTCTTGTATTTGCAGCAGAAGTATCAATGTTTTGAATTTTATACGGACGCCTATAGAAATGCCACCTGTGTCCAGCGCGGCGCATGGGCCCGGCCTTAATGTCACTCGAACTCTGAATAGTCATACTAGTATCTTTACGGCAGAGGCTTACTGTGCACTTCTTGTAGTCAATCATATACTTCCAAGCCACATCCCACAATCCATTATCTATACAGATTCCCTCAGTGTTCCGCGGGCACTGTCGTCAACAATGCCTTCGATAAACCATTTGGTCAATGTGATCGTAAAGGGTTTTTGTCTGCGTATGCCCGCAAATTTGAACTGGTTCTTTGCTGGGTACCAGGCCACTGTGGTATAGCCGGGAACGAAACAGCGGATCGAATGGCTGCTGCTGCTACACTCTTGAATAGAGTAGACATAACCACATTATCCTCCACCGACATGAAACCACACATCAGACAACTTCGCAAAACATGGCAAACACACTGGAGTGAAGAAACAGACAACATGTTACACGTAATAAAACCACACTTGGGACTATACACCACCGAACACGTAATAGATACACTAAAGTCACCTTGGCTAGATTACCGATAGGGAACACTCATGCAACGCACTCGCACCTTTTTCACTGGGTCTCCAAGACCTCTGTGCAGCAGGTGCGGAGAGGCCCTGTCCGTGATCCACATCCTAATAAAATGTAGGGCGCTTGACACAACACGACACAAATACTTCCCACAACTACACACGCGACATATTTTACCACACCCGCCATACTTCTTAGGAGACGAAGCCATGTTTTCAATCAAACGCGTTTTCGAGTTTCTTGCAGACGTAAAATTTTTACATCTCATTTCTTATCATGCATGTTGACAACCTGGCCCTTTACACCAGGCATCTTCATTACGTTGTGTTTTACTTTGTTTGTTTTTACTGACATGTTCTACTTTTACTCCCATGTCACTTTCATGCAATCACTTATGTTTGGCGCTCTTTGCAATTAGTCTGCCTTGCGCCATTAAACTCCAAACATCACCATCATCACCCTCTTTGTAAGCTGGTCCTGCTCTGGCGGTTATTTATGCGGTTGGGCAGTTTGTTTGAAGAAATATTGCGTTGTTACTATTTTAGGGTTAAGTAAAAAATTAGGTGAATAAGGTGAATATGGACCCAAAGAAATAAAAATGGAATCGACTGGCGTTCGTTTTAACAAAATCTGACACTGACGCTAAGGTAAAGGCTTGCCAACTTCGAAAAAAAGGGCGAACGATGAAAAGCCGCCGCCGCTGCAGCTCACCTTTCTCACGTCCTGCCACGCTGGCCACCGCACAATTGCAAACAAGTCGGAGGGCCCCCGTCAGGGGGAGCAACAGCAACGCTGCAGGAGCAAAGTGTGCGGTTAGTCTTCCCGTTGGTCCCATTCGCGTCTAGGGTCCAACGTTTGCTCCCTTTATTTTGCACACGGGCCTATTCTTGGCACAATTGGTCTTTAGGGGAGTAAATGTTCTTTGCGAGGCGTAAATGCTGCACTTCATCTTGTTTTCTCCCATTTAGGCAAAGAGTGTGCTTGTGTGTGTATGTGTGTGCGGGATAGTGTATGTGCGTGCTTGGGTGTGCGTGTGTGTGATTGTGTGTGTGTGTGTGTGTGTGCTTGTGTGTGTATGTGTGTGCACGCGTGTACGTGTGTTGCGTGCGGTCGTGTGTTTGCGGTTGCGGTTGTGCGTGTGTGCGTGCGTGCATGCGCGCGCGTTGTCTGTGGACGCGTGCATGCGTATGTGTATGTGTGTATGTGTATGCTTCTGTGTATGCGCGGGTGGCGTGCGTGTGTTTGAGTGCGCGTGCGTGTGTGTGCGTGTGCGCGTGCGTGTGTGTGCGCGTCTGTGTTTGTATGTTTGTGCGTGCTTGCCGGTATTTATGTGCGCGTGCGTGCGCGTGTGCGTACGTGCGTGCGCGCTCATGTCTGTGTGCGTGTTTGTGTGTGTGTGTGAGTGCGTGTGCGTGCGTGGGTGTTTATGTTTGTGTGCGTGCTTGCGTGTGTATGTGCGTGTGTGCGTACGTGTGCATGTTGGTGTGCGTGTGTGCGCATGTACGTGTGTATGTGTGTACGCGTGCGTGCGTGTGAGTGTATGTGTGTGCCCCCTTGGTGAGTATGTGATTGCGTGTGCGTGCGTGTCCATGTGTGTTTGTGTACGCGTTAGTGTGTGCGCGCGCATACGTGTGTACGTATGTGTGTGAGCGTGCGTGTATGCGTGTGTATGTGTGTGTGTTTGTGCGTGCTTGTGTGTGTATTTATGTGCGTGTGTGTGTGCTTCTGCGTGCGTATGTGTGTGCGCATGTATGTGTGTGAGTGTGTGTGTGTGTGTTTGTGCATGCGTGCACGCGTTAATGTATGCGTGCATATTTTTGTCAGACGTCGTCCGTCGTTGCATGCAGTTGCAGAATAAATCAGTTCCAAGTAACCCAGTTCTTTGTATTCTTGCTCTTGTTTATTACCTGTTCCTTTCTTCAAACTGTACTTGTTTAATGCTTTAGTACATATTTGTGTTATGTATTTCTTTCAGGTGTGCGTCGTCAATATGGAGGCCCTGGCCGTGACTGCCGACTACAGTGCCTTTGAATGACTGGCTGTTCACTGTTGCCCGCCCTCTTGTCGACGTGCAAAGCCTGGCGAGTTTTGAAGTGGTGGTGGCCACCTGCTCGAGTCGTGGCTCATGACACCCCCTGGTTGTCATCGAGACCCCAGACACCTGAAGAAAAGTACAACGCCGCACATGTGGACTGTCGTGAAGTGCAACTTTGCAGTTCTCAAGAGCTGCTTTCCTTGCGTGCAGTAGCACCAGCTTTTCTTCACAGGCCTGTATTGGCAGCCAACATTGTCAGCGTGTGTTGTGTGGTGCCAGCATCTGCGTGTTGGAACTACTGACTTGCTGCAGCAGCAGAAAGTGGACGAGGGCAGTGATACAGACGAAGCGGCTGAAGAGGTGCCTGCTCCCGACAGGTTGATTCTTGCTCCTGAAGGACAGGCAGTCGCAGAGCAGGGCAACCAACACATCTTCAGACAGCTTCGTGGCCCTGAACATGTCATTTTTAACTTTTGTTTCTGATTGTGTGTGGGTGCGGTGTTTGTTTTGTCAGGAGAAAGTTTTGTTGTTTCAAGCGGCATATACTATGCCCTGACGCGGCATTGTTTCCTGTAGAGAAGCTTCTAGTCTTTTTTGTTTGACGTCGTTGTTTGAGGATTACAGAGAAAGTTGCTTTCCTTTAAACATCTATATTGCCGCGAACCATACATTGGGTTTGTTTATTTGTGTTTTGCTTTTACCGCCCGGCTGCGCCGGTCTGTGTTATTTCTGCGCCAAGGGAAGCGCGTGTTCCATTCTTTCTTTCTGCGCCGCATGTGTTATCTGTTGTGATAGCGAGAGCATTCCGATCCCAGAATAATCTTCTTGGATCTACTATGTTCTCGATACGAATCGACGTTTCGAGAACCACGCGCGCCAAAAGATAAAAAGCCTGCAGTGCGGACGCCGGGGCATTCGATTCGACGACACTTGACCGCTGCTTCGCCGCCTCTGTATTCTTTTGAGTTGTTAGGGGAGCACAAGTTCGCTCCAATAAACGTGTTTCTCATTCAACACAACTGCATCGTCCTTGTATTCGTGACATCTGGTGAAGGTGCTGGGTACGCACCCTTCATGCCCACTACAACCTCGAAAAGCCGCCAAGCCAGTCCAACAAGAGCCAGCCCCCGCCTGCAAGATTTACCGCCCGAGTTCGGTTTGATGCCAGAAGGGCCCAAGAAAAGGAACGCTGCAACCAACTCCATGGTGCAAGAAACAACGTCGCCAATCCCCCTGCAGCAGCCCTGGGAACCGCCATCGTTCCGAGGAGCCCCCGCAGAAGACCCAGAAGAATGGTTGGAGAAACTGGAGCGCGTCCGGAAATTCAACAGGTGGGACGACGCAGAAACGT
Source organism: Haemaphysalis longicornis (assembly GCF_048455015.1). Lineage (NCBI taxonomy): Eukaryota > Metazoa > Arthropoda > Arachnida > Ixodida > Ixodidae > Haemaphysalis > Haemaphysalis longicornis. The sequence continues at coordinate 2,221,292 of NW_027526352.1, read as the reverse complement.
TCCGGCACATTTTCTTTTACTTGGAAGATTCGGCTCGCACTTGCTTCGAGAACCACGAGAGCTCCTTGACAAACTGGGCTCAGTTCAAAAGCGAGTTTACTAAGACCTTCACTACCGTCGTGCTGAAAGAAAGAGCCGTCCTTTTGTTGGAAACGCGCACGAAACACCCCAACGAAGGTGTCGTGATCTTCGTTGAGGAGATGAAGCAGCTATTTCGCCGCGCGGACCCCGAAATGACGGAAGAAAAGAAGTTGCGCTTCTTAATGCGCGGAGTGAAGGAGGAACTGTTTGCTGGACTTGTCCGAAATCCGCCGAAAACCGTCGCCGAATTCGTGACCGAAGCCAGCACCATTGAGAAAGCCCTCGAAATGCGTGCTAAGCAGTATGACCGCAACTTTGTTGGCGCGGCCAATGCGAACGACTTTGGCAGCACGCGGATCCCGGCCGACAGCCTACGCGAGACTATCCGCGCAATAGTGAGAGAGGAGCTGCGGAAACTTCTCTCAACGCCGCCGCAGCCCCAAGTCGCTTCCCTCACCGACGTGATTAGAGAAGAATTGCAACAAGCGTTGGGAACTTCTATGCCATCCGAGGTACCCCGAGAGCCACAAGCTATGACATACTCCGCGGCTGTTCGTCGACCCCGCCCTGCTCCAACACGCCGTCAAGAGGCCCCGCCGTACCGCCGCCCACTGTCACCCGCCCGACCCCCGGTAGCCCGAAACCAGACGCCGAGGAAGACGGACGTATGGCGAACTCCCGATAACCGTCCTCTGTGCTACCACTGCGGAGGGGCCGACCACATTTACCGTCGCTGCCCATACAAGAGACTCGGACTGCGTGGTTTCTCCGTCGACGCACCTCGCCCTCTCCCTGGCCAACGACCACGTGAGATCGACGAGTATCTATCTGAAACCAGCCGTGGCCCAGCGCGTTTCAACCGTTCGCCGTCGCCCTACCCCTACCAATCGCCGAACCGCCGTAGCAACGCTGACTTCGCCCGTGGAAGGTCCCCCAGCCCACGCGGGGGAAACTAAAGGCGGCAACTTCTGGAGGTGAAGTTGCTCTACGGCGAAAAACTAGAAACCCTCCAACGACGCAAGGACGCGCTGAAGACAGTGATTCACGACATGCCCTAATCCCGACGACCCGACATAACCCTGACGAGACTCCCGAACACGACGACAGCTACACGGCGCGACGCGTACCCGACCTGACCGAGACGTCCGTTGAGAAGACGACGACAACGACGATGCACAGTGCCCGACCATCAACACGTACAAGCAGAGATACGACGCCCCGACGAACCCGGAACTCGAGGACGACTGCATATGACGTCAAGGTGTCCATCGACGGCTTTGACGTAGTCGCCCGCGTAGACACGGGAGCTGACTATTCGGTAATGAGTGGACCATTTGCGTCTAAACTGAACAAAGTTATGACCAGATGGGACGGTCCGCACATACGCACAGCAGGAGGCCACCTAGTGACGCCAAGTGGAACGTGCACATCGCGCGTCACCATAGACGGTACAACGTACCCTGCGGCGTTCGTCGTTCTGCCTAACTGCTCCCGCGACGTGATTCTCGGAATGGACTTTCTGACGGACAACGGCGCAATGATTGATCTGCAGACCAAGTCGATAACATTTTCCTCCAATCACTCCACGACGCCGCAGCCGAACCCCGATCACCGTGCTGCTGTCAGGATCGCCGACGATCACATCACCCTGCCACCCCGCGCAAGCTTGATGATCGCCGTCTACTGTGAGGATGCTGCTTCTGACATCGACGCTATCGTAGAGAGTGATCGAAGGTTGCTTCTCGACCGCGGTGTCTCCGTCGCAAGAGGTATTGCGCACTTTAAGCAACGCCAATCTCACGTTTTGATCACTAATTGCACCGAAGAGTACCAGCATTTAAACAAGGGAGCGGCAATTGCGTTCCTCGAAGAAACGCAAGAAGCAAGTGATGTGATCGCAGTCGCCGACTTTGAACGCACACCCGTAGAAACATTCAAGCTCCCGCAGCCATTCGACGTGAATCCGGCGCTACCGCAAGAACAACGGAAAAAATTATTGGCTTTGCTGCGTCGCTATAGCGAATGTTTTTCGTCGAGCGCAAAACTACGTCAGACCCCTCTAGCGAAGCACCGAATAATAACCGAAGATGGAGCCCGACCTACCCGACAGTCACCGCACCGCGTCTCTTCACACGAACGGGAAGCCATCCGGACTCAAGTCGACGACATGCTGAGCGATGACATTATACAGCCATCGAAAAGCCCCTGGGCTGCGCCCGTCGTACTCATAAAGAAAAAAGACGGCACATTAACGTTTTGCGTTGACTACCGGCGACTGAACAAAATCACGAAAAAGGACGTGTACCCCCTCCCCCGAATCGACGACGCCCTCGACCACCTCTGCCACGCGAAGTACTTCTCATCGATGGACCTGAAGACCGGCTACTGGCAAATTGAAGTGGACGAGAGAGACCGAGAGAAGACTGCATTTATAACCCCAGACGGCCTATACGAGTTCAATGTGATGCCGTTTGGGCTGTGCACAGCACCAGCGACGTTTCAAAGAGTCATGGACACTGTGCTAGCTGGCCTTAAGTGGCACACCTGCCTCGTATACCTCGACGACGTAGTGGTATTCGCCCGGACTTTCGACGAACACCTTGCAAGGTTGGAGTCTGTACTCGAGGCCATTCGTACATCGGGGTTGACGCTGAAGCCAGAAAAGTGCCGTTTCGCATACGGGGAACTCAAGTTCTTGGGCCACGTCGTCAACGCCGCGGGACTCCTACCTGACCCGGCAAAAACTTCAGCCATTGCGAACTTCCCAAGGCCGAAAGACAAGAAGGGCGTGCGGAGATTTCTCGGGCTGTGCGCATACTACCGGCGCTTCGTCGCAAACTTCGCACGCATTGCAGAGCCACTCACGCGCTTGACGAAAGATAGCACCCCTTTCAGCTGGGAAAACGACCAAGAAAAAGCATTCGGCGAGCTGCAAAAACGCCTGCAAAGCCCGCCCGTGCTCGCTCAGTTCGACGGAAATGCCGAAACGGAAATGCATACGGGCGCCTGTGATATAGGCTTGGGTGCCGTCCTTGTCCAAAAGCAAAGTAGTTGCGCACATTTTGGCAGCAGCATTTGCGGCGACAGGACACACTCGCTGAGTCACTTCTGCTCTGTTTGCAGCCTGGTTGCCTGAACATCGTTGGATTCTGCTGCTTCGCCTGCCTCCGTGGGCTGATCCACGCGCGCCTGCGCCACTGCCCGGCACGTGTGCGTCTGAGCGTTGGCTCTACAGGCACCCTTCTGAGTCTGCGCTGCCTGCAGCCTGCTGCACATGCGCTGTTCTCTTGACCACCAGGAGGCGTCTTAAAGCAGCATCCACGGCAACCCCGGCTTCATTTGGCAGCAGCATTTGCGGCGACAGGACACACTCGCTGAGTCACTTCTGCTCTGTTTGCAGCCTGGTTGCCTGAACATCGTTGGATTCTGCTGCTTCGCCTGCCTCCGTGGGCTGATCCACGCGCGCCTGCGCCACTGCCCTGCACGTGTGCGTCTGAGCGTTGGCTCTACAGGCACCCTTCTGAGTCTGTGCTGACTGCAGCCTGCTGCACATGCGCTGTTCTCTTGACCACCAGGAGGCGTCTTAAAGCAGCATCCACGGCAACCCCGGCTTCATTTGGCAGCAGCATTTGCGGCGACAGGACACACTCGCTGAGTCACTTCTGCTCTGTTTGCAGCCTGGTTGCCTGAACATCGTTGGATTCTGCTGCTTCGCCTGCCTCCGTGGGCTGATCCACGCGCGCCTGCGCCACTGCCCTGCACGTGTGCGTCTGAGCGTTGGCTCTACAGGCACCCTTCTGAGTCTGTGCTGACTGCAGCCTGCTGCACATGCGCTGTTCTCTTGACCACCAGGAGGCGTCTTAAAGCAGCATCCACGGCAACCCCGGCTTCATTTGGCAGCAGCATTTGCGGCGACAGGACACACTCGCTGAGTCACTTCTGCTCTGTTTGCAGCCTGGTTGCCTGAACATCGTTGGATTCTGCTGCTTCGCCTGCCTCCGTGGGCTGATCCACGCGCGCCTGCGCCACTGCCCGGCACGTGTGCGTCCGAGCGTTGGCTCTACAGGCACCCTTCTGAGTCTGTGCTGACTGCAGCCTGCTGCACATGCGCTGTTCTCTTGACCACCAGGAGGCGTCTTAAAGCAGCATCCACGGCAACCCCGGCTTCATTTGGCAGCAGCATTTGCGGCGACAGGACACACTCGCTGAGTCACTTCTGCTCTGTTTGCAGCCTGGTTGCCTGAACATCGTTGGATTCTGCTGCTTCGCCTGCCTCCGTGGGCTGATCCACGCGCGCCTGCGCCACTGCCCGGCACGTGTGCGTCTGAGCGTTGGCTCTACAGGCACCCTTCTGAGTCTGTGCTGACTGCAGCCTGCTGCACATGCGCTGTTCTCTTGACCACCAGGAGGCGTCTTAAAGCAGCATCCACGGCAACCCCGGCTTCATTTGGCAGCAGCATTTGCGGCGACAGGACACACTCGCTGAGTCACTTCTGCTCTGTTTGCAGCCTGGTTGCCTGAACATCGTTGGATTCTGCTGCTTCGCCTGCCTCCGTGGGCTGATCCACGCGCGCCTGCGCCACTGCCCTGCACGTGTGCGTCTGAGCGTTGGCTCTACAGGCACCCTTCTGAGTCTGTGCTGACTGCAGCCTGCTGCACATGCGCTGTTCTCTTGACCACCAGGAGGCGTCTTAAAGCAGCATCCACGGCAACCCCGGCTTCATTTGGCAGCAGCATTTGCGGCGACAGGACACACTCGCTGAGTCACTTCTGCTCTGTTTGCAGCCTGGTTGCCTGAACATCGTTGGATTCTGCTGCTTCGCCTGCCTCCGTGGGCTGATCCACGCGCGCCTGCGCCACTGCCCTGCACGTGTGCGTCTGAGCGTTGGCTCTACAGGCACCCTTCTGAGTCTGTGCTGACTGCAGCCTGCTGCACATGCGCTGTTCTCTTGACCACCAGGAGGCGTCTTAAAGCAGCATCCACGGCAACCCCGGCTTCATTTGGCAGCAGCATTTGCGGCGACAGGACACACTCGCTGAGTCACTTCTGCTCTGTTTGCAGCCTGGTTGCCTGAACATCTTTGGATTCTGCTGCTTCGCCTGCCTCCGTGGGCTGATCCACGCGCGCCTGCGCCACTGCCCTGCACGTGTGCGTCTGAGCGTTGGCTCTACAGGCACCCTTCTGAGTCTGTGCTGACTGCAGCCTGCTGCACATGCGCTGTTCTCTTGACCACCAGGAGGCGTCTTAAAGCAGCATCCACGGCAACCCCGGCTTCATTTGGCAGCAGCATTTGCGGCGACAGGACACACTCGCTGAGTCACTTCTGCTCTGTTTGCAGCCTGGTTGCCTGAACATCGTTGGATTCTGCTGCTTCGCCTGCCTCCGTGGGCTGATCCACGCGCGCCTGCGCCACTGCCCTGCACGTGTGCGTCCGAGCGTTGGCTCTACAGGCACCCTTCTGAGTCTGTGCTGACTGCAGCCTGCTGCACATGCGCTGTTCTCTTGACTACCAGGAGGCGTCTTAAAGCAGCATCCACGGCAACCCCGGCTTCATTTGGCAGCAGCATTTGCGGCGACAGGACACACTCGCTGAGTCACTTCTGCTCTGTTTGCAGCCTGGTTGCCTGAACATCGTTGGATTCTGCTGCTTCGCCTGCCTCCGTGGGCTGATCCACGCGCGCCTGCGCCACTGCCCTGCACGTGTGCGTCTGAGCGTTGGCTCTACAGGCACCCTTCTGAGTCTGTGCTGACTGCAGCCTGCTGCACATGCGCTGTTCTCTTGACCACCAGGAGGCGTCTTAAAGCAGCATCCACGGCAACCCCGGCTTCATTTGGCAGCAGCATTTGCGGCGACAGGACACACTCGCTGAGTCACTTCTGCTCTGTTTGCAGCCTGGTTGCCTGAACATCGTTGGATTCTGCTGCTTCGCCTGCCTCCGTGGGCTGATCCACGCGCGCCTGCGCCACTGCCATGCACGTGTGCGTCTGAGCGTTGGCTCTACAGGCACCCTTCTGAGTCTGTGCTGACTGCAGCCTGCTGCACATGCGCTGTTCTCTTGACCACCAGGAGGCGTCTTAAAGCAGCATCCACGGCAACCCCGGCTTCATTTGGCAGCAGCATTTGCGGCGACAGGACACACTCGCTGAGTCACTTCTGCTCTGTTTGCAGCCTGGTTGCCTGAACATCGTTGGATTCTGCTGCTTCGCCTGCCTCCGTGGGCTGATCCACGCGCGCCTGCGCCACTGCCCGGCACGTGTGCGTCTGAGCGTTGGCTCTACAGGCACCCTTCTGAGTCTGTGCTGACTGCAGCCTGCTGCACATGCGCTGTTCTCTTGACCACCAGGAGGCGTCTTAAAGCAGCATCCACGGCAACCCCGGCTTCATTTGGCAGCAGCATTTGCGGCGACAGGACACACTCGCTGAGTCACTTCTGCTCTGTTTGCAGCCTGGTTGCCTGAACATCGTTGGATTCTGCTGCTTCGCCTGCCTCCGTGGGCTGATCCACGCGCGCCTGCGCCACTGCCCTGCACGTGTGCGTCTGAGCGTTGGCTCTACAGGCACCCTTCTGAGTCTGTGCTGACTGCAGCCTGCTGCACATGCGCTGTTCTCTTGACCACCAGGAGGCGTCTTAAAGGAGCATCCACGGCAACCCCGGCTTCATTTGGCAGCAGCATTTGCGGCGACAGGACACACTCGCTGAGTCACTTCTGCTCTGTTTGCAGCCTGGTTGCCTGAACATCGTTGGATTCTGCTGCTTCGCCTGCCTCCGTGGGCTGATCCACGCGCGCCTGCGCCACTGCCCTGCACGTGTGCGTCTGAGCGTTGGCTCTACAGGCACCCTTCTGAGTCTGTGCTGACTGCAGCCTGCTGCACATGCGCTGTTCTCTTGACCACCAGGAGGCGTCTTAAAGCAGCATCCACGGCAACCCCGGCTTCATTTGGCAGCAGCATTTGCGGCGACAGGACACACTCGCTGAGTCACTTCTGCTCTGTTTGCAGCCTGGTTGCCTGAACATCGTTGGATTCTGCTGCTTCGCCTGCCTCCGTGGGCTGATCCACGCGCGCCTGCGCCACTGCCCTGCACGTGTGCGTCTGAGCGTTGGCTCTACAGGCACCCTTCTGAGTCTGTGCTGACTGCAGCCTGCTGCACATGCGCTGTTCTCTTGACTACCAGGAGGCGTCTTAAAGCAGCATCCACGGCAACCCCGGCTTCATTTGGCAGCAGCATTTGCGGCGACAGGACACACTCGCTGAGTCACTTCTGCTCTGTTTGCAGGTTGGTTGTTGTCAATATTCCCACTATTACTTCTTGTTGAGCCCGAGTGCTGCTGCCCAGCATCTTGTTGTTCTTGTGTACATTTTCTGCTGTGCTATGCCTAAAACTTCCGAGCTAGCTCAGAAGATTGCGGCGCTTGAGGCGTTGCTTGACGAGAACCTGGACGGTATGATCGAGGCCCTTTCCGAGAAGCTTAAAACGAAGCTAGAAAACATGGGGCTCGGTGAACATGTTCAGCTGTCTGAAAGTGTCACCTGTCGTAGCAAAGAGTATGACTCGATGAAGGCCAAACAGGCTGAGCTGACAGCGTCGAACAACGATCTTTTGGCACGCAACGCAGCACTTGAAAAGAGGGTGGCCGAGCTAGAGCAATACTCTAGACTCAACAACATTGATATTAAGGGAGTGCCTGTAACGGAAGGCGAAGACTGCCATGCCATTTTGCAATGCATGGCAAATGCTGTCGAGTGCCCAGTTGAGCCAACTGACATTGACATCGTACACCGGGTACCTACTATGTCAAAAAATCAGAATGAAAAAAACATAATCGTTCGTTTTTGCTCACGTGAAAAGAAAAATGACTTTCTTCGGAAAGCACGGAAGGCAAAGCTGTGTACGAGCAACATTGGGTTCTCTGGGAAAACTGATGTCCCTGTGTTTGTCAACGAGCATTTGACCTTCGATAACAAGAAATTGTTTGCTAAGGCTTTAGCGCTCAAGAAAGAACATCGCTGGCAATTCCTGTGGACAGACAACTGTCGCATTAAGGCTCGCAAAACAGAAGACAGCAAAGTATTTCGCATCGCGTCTGAGCGTGACTTCCGGGTTTTCACATAATTCTGAGTCATGTACCCTTCTGACAAACTGCAAACACCTTGCAGCCGGTGGCTTTGCTGTCCCCCGAAGATGCGAAATTCCGTCTTTCTAGCAACAACCACTCCTTAATTCACTTTAATGCACGAAGCCTTAAAAGAAATCTTGACACCATCGATAGTTTCATCGCTGCGCTACACCATTTATTTTCATTCATATGCATATCTGAAACTTGGCTCTCTGATTCTGACAGTAATTTGTACAGTTTCCAATCTTATCAAGCAGAGTACTGCCATCGAACTTCTGATAGCCACGGAGGTACAGCAGTTTTCGTTTCGCCTGATATTCCCTACAGACGCAGACATGATCTATCGTTTACCGCAAACCTTTGTGAATCGGTGTGGATTGAAACTAATCAATCACTTATTCCACATAACAAAATTTTAGTCATTGGTTGCATGTATCGTTCCCCTTCATCTTCTTTGACTGAATTCCTACTGAACCTTGATACCATTCTAAACCAGTTATCACTTGAAAATAAGGACGTTCTGTTAGTAGGCAACTTCAACATTAACTTACTTGACACCGAATCTAAATCGTACTCTGCATACACAGATTGTTTTACTGGATTCGGACTTGAATCTTTGATACATGCGCCCACGAGATGTGTGCTCAATGGTCCACGTACATTAATAGACCATGCGCTATCTAACATATCTCCCCAACCCTTTTCTGCTGTCCTTGAAACAGATATCACCGATCATTTTCCCATTTTGCTTATTTTTGACGCGTGCATCCCGGAAAAACGTAATTCACTCTTCACATCTGTTTTTGATGAAGTTCAATTTAGAGAAGTGATCCGGGCGACTGATTGGTCTATCATTAATTCAATGGATGACGCAGAGGCAGCACTGCATAACTTTTCTTCTGCAATTTTAAAAGCCGTATCATCATGTACTACCACGCTTAAATGTAAAAAGAGATTTAGCTATCCGAACAATCCATGGATGACTAAAGGGTTATTAGAAAGCATGCGGAAAAAGGAAAATATGTACAAAAAAACCAAAAGACAGCCCTTTAATTCTAATCTAGCGAAGCGATGTAAGAAATACTGCTGCCTCCTAAACAACCTCTTAAAACAGGCTAAAAAACGTTATTATGAAAAGGAATTTGCTAAACACCATAACAACCCAAAAAAACAATGGAATCTTTTGAATACCTTCCTTAATAGAACTGCAGCTAACGCCTCTATATCAAAAATTATATACAATGGAGTAAGCCTGATGGAACCACCTAATATTGCTGGAGCCTTTTGCGAATATTTTTCATCCGTTTATCACAATACCCCTCAGCCTTTAAATGCGCAACTTGGTTTGCCCCGTGCTTCCCAATCTTTCTTTTTGTTTTCAGTTACACCAGAAGAACTGTTCGCTACGCTTGCCTCATTGAAAAATACCAGCCCAGGTCTAGATAACATTTCTATCCGCCATTTGAAGTTAGTTGCTGATTTAATCATAAATACTCTTAGCCATATAATAACTCTTGTCTTTAGATCTGGTACTTTTCCATCTTTTCTAAAGAAAGCTAAAATAATACCTGTTTTTAAAAAAGGTGACCGACTATTAATATCTAATTACCGCCCAATTTCCATTCTCTCTTGTCTTAGTAAACTAATAGAACAGATATTTTCCAAACGACTGAACAGTTACCTCAATAAATTCAATCTACTTAATCCATGTCAATTCGGTTTTCGGTCTGGACGTTCCACCAACCTAGCATTGCTTTCACTAACCGACTTCATTAAAAAATCAATTGACGCTAGAAATTTTGTGGGTTCAGTCTTTCTAGATTTTACTAAGGCGTTTGATACGATTAATCATAATATCTTATTTAAAAAATTAGAAGCTTACGGCATTACCGGTCCACCACTAACATTTTTGAAAAGCTATTTACTTAACCGACAATATACCTTACACATGGCTGACACTTTTTCTGAAACAAGAACATTTAACCAAGGTGTACCTCAGGGATCTATCCTCGGCCCTTTACTTTTCATATTGTATATTAATGACCTTTCGTGTTGTCTTAATTCTTCTCACTGTGTCTTGTATGCGGACGATACTACCATTTCTTTATCTAATAAATCGATAATTTGCCTTACCGCTAACTTGAATGCAGTACTTAACAACGTTGTAAAGTGGTGCCGCGTCAACAATTTAGTTATTAACCCGGAAAAAACTAAATTTGTCGTCTTTAGATCTCATCAGAAAACCATCGGTTTTCTTCCCGAATTACATCTTGGGTCTCATTTAATCACATCTTGCGACCACGTTACATTTCTTGGCATTCACCTCGACCCGCACCTTACATTTAGTTCTCACTTTTCCCATTTAAAGCAAAAAACATCTTTTGGGATTCGAGCTTTAATCAAGGCACGGCGCTTTTTCCCTCATTTAGCCCTGTTGTCTTTATATTTTGCTTTTGTTCACAGTCATTTTCATTACGGTATTGTTTCATGGGGCAACACTTACTCCTCTCACGTTTCATCTATTCAACATATACAAAACCAGTGTATTCGCATTATAACATTCAGTCCATGTCGTTCCTCCGCCTCACGACTTCTACGTCAGAATAATATACTATCAATTAATGGGCTATTTCAATATAACTTAGGTTTTCTTTTTTACAAATTATTGCACTATAACCTCTCTTATGATCTCTTTGATGTAAGTGTTTTACGCAGTAAAAGCGTAACCAGGTTTTCAAGTAATAACAATTTGTTACTTCCACCTGTTCATACTAATTACGGTAAGAAAACTACTTGTTTTTCAGCTGTGAAATTTTGGAATAATTTGCCTACTGCTGTCAAATCATCCCCATCACTTGGTTGCTTTAAAAAAAACCTTAGAGGATTTCTTTTGCGGTAATTAGGATCTTGTTCTGTGTTTTTCCTTACGGTATACCCAATGTTCTCATGTGCCTTTGCTTCATTTGTGTCATTCACGAACTGATTTTTTTTACTTTTTATTTATCTACAATTATAGCTACCTTTCGTATGTTTGTACATAAAATGCTAATTTCTTGTGTGTTTTATAATGCATATTGATTTGTTGGGCTCTTTCGCCCCTTTGCTGCATCTACACAATTCGGTTGATGTATTTGTAATCGAGGGTCCCCTTTCAGTCAGTTGACTCTGGGACCCTCGTCTGCATACTAATATGTTTGTAATCCTTCCGTGTAATAAACTTCCTCTTTCAAAAAAAAAAAAAGCGGCTGCGAAAGGGTAATCGCCTATGCTAGCCGTGGTCTGTCGAAGGAGGAGAAAAACTATTCTGCCTCTGAGAAAGAGTGCCTGGCTATTATATGGGCGATTTCAAAATTTCGCCCATGCGTGTATGGAAGGCCATTCAAGGTTGTAACAGACCACCATGCGCTGTGTTGGCTCGCCAATTTGAAGGACCCCTCTGGCCGTCTTGGGCGGTGGAGCTTGCGCCTGCAGGAGTTCGACGTTACAGTCGTTTATAAATCCGGCAGGAAACACTCCGACGCCGACTGCCTGTCCCGCGCCCCCGTCGACCCACCACCACAAGACTCTGATGAAGACAGCGCGTTCTTCGGGATCGTGACGGAGAGCGAACTAGCCGCCCAGCAGCGTGCCGACCCCGACGTACGCGTCATAATCGAGTACCTCGAGGGATGCAACGTGCCGTTCCTAGGACCTTCAAACGCAGCTTACCAGCATTCAGCCTGAGAAACTCCGTACTTGTGAAGAAGAATTTCAGCCCCGGAACAAGAGCGAATTACCTTCTCGTCATCCCCGCGGACCTTCGTGACGAAATTTTGGAAGCGTGCCACGACGACCCGTCTTCCGGACATCTGGGCACAGCCCGCACTATTGGAAAAATCAGGGCGAGGTACTACTGGCCCGGACTTACCTCTCACGTCACCCACTACGTCCGGAGCTGCCGTGACTGCCAGCGACGAAAAACGCCGCCGACAAGACCCGCCGGACTTCTGCAACCGATCGCCGTCCCATCGAGACCATTTCAACAGATTGGAATGGACCTTTTAGGCCCGTTCCCTACGTCACGATCACAGAACAAGTGGATTGTCGTAGCGACAGACTACATTACGCGCTACGCAGAGACCGCTGCTCTTCCGAGGGGGACTGCACAAGAAGTGGCGAAATTCTTTATAAGCCAAGTTGTGCTGCGACATGGAGCCCCGGAAGTCCTAATCACAGACCGCGGAACGGCATTTACTGCGGAGCTGATGCAAGGAGTATTACGCTACAGCAACACGGATCACCGAAGAACGATGGCGTACCACCCCCAAACGAACGGACTAACAGAACGTCTGAACAAGACAATCGGAGATATGCTGTCAATGTACGTTGACGTTGAACATAAGACTTGGGACGAAGTGCTCCCGTATGTCACGCTTGCGTACAACACGGCTATCCAGGAGACGACACAGCTGACGCCGTTCGAGCTTGTCTACGGTAGAAGGCCGACTACGATGCTCGACGCCATGCTTCCGCACGTAGAAGACGACGACCTCAGCGCCGACGTCTACGGATATCTTCAACGTGCGGAGGAGGCCCGCCAGCTCGCTCGAGTTCGTATAACGGACCAGCAGCTGGTGGATGCGGGCCGCTACAACCTCCGACGCCGAGACACCGAGTACCAACCAGGGGATCGTGTGTGGGTTTGGACTCCCATCCGACGACGCGGACTCAGTGAGAAGCTCCTGCGATGGTATTTCGGACCCTACCAGATTCTACGACGTGTTGGCCAACTTACCTACGAAGTGATCCCCGATGGTGACTCCGGCACATCACGACAACGCACGCGGCCTGAAGTCGTCCAGGTGGTTCGCTTAAAACCTTTCTACGGACGATGACGAACTTTTATTTTCATTTGTTCGGACTGTCGCTTATGTTAGCATCGGGTCGATGCACTCTTAGAGGGGGGGGGGTAATGCCGCGAACCATACATTGGGTTTGTTTATTTGTGTTTTGCTTTTACCGCCCGGCTGCGCCGGTCTGTGTTATCTCTGCGCCAAGGGAAGCACGATGCGAATCGACGTTTCGAGAACCACGCGCGCCAAAAGCCTGCAGTGCGGGCGCCGGGGCATTCGATTCGACGACACTCGCCTGTGCAAGTCACTTTATTGACCGCTGCTTCGCCGCCTCTGTATTCTTTTGAGTTGTTAGGGGAGCACAAGTGCGCTCCAATAAACGTGTTTCTCATTCAACACAACTGCATCGTCCTTGTCTTCGTGACAATATACTATGTCTTGACACGGTGTTGCTTGATCTAGAATTGCCAGTGACTACAGTTTTGATGGGTCATGAGGCCTTGTTTTGATTATAGAGACCGGTCAAGATTCTCATCAGAAAATTCTGTTTATTACACTGTAACCGTCATTCTGCTGTGAAGCAAAGAATGATGATGCATGTGCCACAAACAAAAAAATAATGATTATACTGAAGACTCTTCAGGACACATATTGTTCAGTCCTGTCAAGAGTTATATTATGACATAGCTCAACCATTGCACGGTGACTTTGTTTGGTGATCTCGGACAGATCAATTTACTTAAGAGAACACGATATGCCAGTATGTATCTCCACTGTTGATGCAAAGAAATAAACACGCCTAAAATGTTGGAGGCTGTCTCTTCACAGAGTTCACTGTCATGATTCCCTCTGACATTCTGATGATCAGTGGCAAAATGGTCACAAAAGTTTTATTGTGACTATTTGCGTGTGTGTTTATGCGTGTTTGCGTGCCTGTGTGTATGTGTGTGTGTGTGAGCTTGGGCGTGTCTGTGTGTGTGCGAGCGTAGGCGTGTGTGTGGGTGCGCGTGCCTACATCTGTGTGCACGTGTGCGTATGTGCTTGTCTGTGTATGTGTGCGTGGGTGTGAGCGTGTGTGTGTGCGTGTGTGCGTATGTGTGAAGGCGTGCATGCTTGTGTGTGTAGGTGTGTGCGTCTGCATGTGTCTGTGTGTGCACGGGTGCGTGCTTGTGCGTGTGTGTGTGCGCGCCCGTGTGTTTATGTGTGTGCGTTGGTGCGTAGGTGCATGTTTGCGTGCCTCTTTGTGTTTGCGTGTGCGTGTGTGCGTGCGCGTGCGTGCGTGTGTGTACGTGTGTGCGTGCTTGTGTTTGTATATGTGTGCGTGCGTGCGTGTGCGCGTGTGTGTGCGTGTGCGTGTGCGTGTCTGTGTGCACGCGTGTGCGTGTGCCTGTGTGTATGTATGCGTGTGCTGTTGCCCATATGTGTGTGCGCGTACGTGCTTGTGCGTGTGTGTGTGCGTCAGTGCGTGTGTGTATGTTTGTGCTTGCTTCTGCTTGTATGTGGGCGTGGTGAATGTGACGTGATACACGCTGAGGCTGTAGAGCAGTTCGTCACGCAGAATAGCATGGTAATATAGATCATGAAACAAAGCTAGGCGGGAAAAGTATCCTCGGAACGCTAAAGATTGGCGGTCAGTACTATTTTTCATTGACGTGGCCCTTGCAGCCCTGCTTTCATTAAAAAAATCGCGCCAATCCACCCCGTGAATGTGGTTGGAAAGCAAAGCTGTAAACGGCACCCATAACGATTACCCATGCGACGTTACTTAAATTCCCTCACATTGCTCTACAAATAGCAAAACCAGAGAGAAGTGACATGCACTTAATTACAGCATTTATTACTTCAAAGAGATATTCTTGCTAAGGTTAAATGAATGCATGAAGCATGAACGGTGTTTGGTTGAGTTGTATTGGTGTAGCACAAGAGTGGAAACTTTTTTATAAAATTAAAGCTCCAACCAGGTGTTATATGATCTTGTCTTCTCCGTCTCTGCGCCGCGGACGGAGGCGACGAGATTTGCGACAGAGAAGGAGTAGGAGGAAGAAATACTTCTATTCAGATTTCTGAACGGCCCAGAGTGCAGCCCCGGGGAGTGATTCCTTCTTCTGCGGGCCCCATATGCATTGCGCGTGGCCTGTGTTTTGTCCACCCGCTGAAGCCGGGTAGGTAGAGAGGGCCCGGTCAGCAGCATCTCCCATTGCTCTTGTTGGGTAGTTGACGGAAAGAGAGGAGGGTGCTCAGGGCTAAATTCGCAAACCCCGAATACGGGGCGGAGTGTTCCGGCTTCTGCGCAAAATTTACATTCAGCGTCGTAGCGATTCCGATACATTAGGTGAAGACGCGTAGGCTGTGTGAAGGAGCCCGGATTGTATGAGCCGTAGGGTAGTTTGATGTTCTCTGGATAGGTGAGAGTAAGGCGAAGGTACGGTCTGTCTCAGAACGCGATAATGCTGAGTTATCTCCCTGAAGGTGACAAGCGGGTGACTGTCCTTGTGCAGCTCCATAGCACGGGAGGTAAATGCGCAGGCTTGTTTTGTGGGCGTATTTGTCCAGACAAGCTGAATGAATCCATTTGGAGAGTGGTTTAAAGCAAAGCTTTTTACCTCTACCCCCCAAGGGTTGTTTCACGACCGTTGGTGTCACAGGAAAAGTCCAGCGAACAAATAAAAGAATTTATTGGCACCGCCGGGAAGCGAACCTCGAGCTAACAGACTAACAAAGCGAGAGCCCGTTGTCTTACCGATTCAGCTACGAGCCCCCGCGAAGACTGGGAAGACAGATGGTGTACTCACCAAGCACAGCTACGGGTTTACACCCTGCGTTCTCAATGAATGCCCCGTGAAAGCGTTAGTCTCTTAGTACCGGGTTCGATTCCCGGCGGTGCCAGTCAATTCTTTTATTTGTTCGCTGGAGTTTTCTGGTGACACCAACGGTCGCACAAGAACCCTTGGGGGGTAGAGTTAAACAGCTTTGCTTTAAAAGACTAAAACGAGCTTGCCATGATATTGCCGTGAACCATGTATGGGTTTGTTTATTTATTGTTTTCTTTTTACCGCCCGGCCACGCCTGGCTCTGTTATCTGTGTCCACGAAGCGCGTCTTCCATTCTTTATTTTTATGCCACACGGGATATCTCATTCAGATAAGCAGACTGTTTTGCCCTAACGCCACTAGCCCAGAATAATCTTTTCTGACCTACAATGTTCTGGATTTCAATAGACGGTTCGATAAACACTTGCGCCGAAAGATAAAAGCATGCAGAGCAGACGCTGCGGCATTCCATTCGACGACACTCCCCTGCGCAAGTCACTTTGTTCACAGCTGCTTCGACGCCTCCGTATTCTTTTGAGTTGTTAGGGGAGCACAAGTTCGCTCCAATAAACTTGTTTCTCCTTCAAGACAGCTGTGTCATCCTTGGCTTCGTGACAATATAAGTACGCAATCTGATGGTGCGCAAAACATGCACACATACGTGTTGAAAAACGGTTTTAAATCACTGCACAAGCGAGAGTGGCTGAACGATGACATTCCGTTAGAAAATCGATGAAGATATCGCGCTCACGTCACAGCCCTCTTATATATAACTGCCGGGCAACAGTGCCCACTCGCACTCGGGAGTGGCCTCTCTAAAAACGATGGAATGGTCCGCTACAAGCTGCACGAGAAAGTGCACTACCGTTTACGTCGCTCTTCGTCCCAAGAGAACACCCTTGTGGGACGAAATCTTTGTGCAGCAACTGTACTGAGCGTTCAAATATCCCTCCTTTAAAAACAGCTGTACCACACGCAGCGCTCCCTGGCGCCTCATAAGGGAAAAAAATAAATGCGTGTAAACCTGTTCAAATAGCATTAACAGTGACAACACTGCCCGTGAAAATAAACAAACAGAAAAGGCTTTGTTATATCAAAAAAAATTATTAATTTCGCTGTAGCAGCATTTAAAAGTTATGAAACTGTCCCCGAACGCGATGACGTACTACCCGCGATCTCCGAGGGCGGGGCCGCAGCGATTTGTCACGTAATTTTGACGTCACGATCATCCGACGCGCGTCGGATGAGCAGAATGCGGCACGGAGTCAGGGCAAAAGAAACTATGTAAACGTGCCTCTAGCTTACTTTTTTGGAAAGCGTTCAGCTTCCCTTGAATCGGGATAGTGCCAGTCTCTGCCTAAAATCTGCCCTGTAGAAATCGTGCGCACACATGATGCAGTCAAGGTTTGAAATTAGGTGCAGCGACTTTTGTCGGCTTGCTTCCCTCGGTTGGTTGGAAATGCGGTTGTGGAAGCCTTCCTTCATGCAGTGAAGCGTAGTAAGCCTAGGACGAATGCAGAGCACAGAAATGACAACCGACCTAAAGTGGGTCCGTACCTACACAAGCTGTCGCATTACCTAAAAAGGGTGGCGACGAGGCATGGTGTCCCCGTCGTTTTAAAGCAAAACTTTTTACCTCTACCCCCGAAGGGTTCTTTCGCGACCGTTGGTGTCATCAGAAAACTCCGGCGAACAAATAAAAGAATTTACTGGCATCACCAGGAATCGAACCTGGAACTACTTGAATAACAAAGCGAGAGCCCGTTGTCTGACCGATTTAGCTACCAGCCCACGCAGAGACTGAAAAGACAGGTGGTGCTTTCACCAAGAACATCTACGGCTTTACCCCCTGCATTCTCGCTGAATGCGACGTGATAACGTCACGCGACCTCTCGCACCAGTGTGCGCTAAGCCAACGGCACGTGCATCGGCCATGTACGCACCTCACGCATGCTCTGGGAGTTATACAAATGAAGAAAACACACCAACGCATGGCATCTCACTTCTAGTAAGCGAATGGGCTAAAGCCTGTGAGCTCCAGTGTTCACGTAAAAAAAAATTGGGCCCATCTCCCCAAGGGGGGACTCCAGTAAATGCGTCGCATAGGGGGTGGCTGTATTGCGTTAACGTTTAGTGTTTGGGGAGTTGGTGGTGGTGAATGCCTTGTATCAGCAGCTTCTTGACGTAGTTTGAATGAGACAAGGATATAAGGCGCGTTCGTAGCCTTTCATTCTGTGTCGATTTTGTGGCGCAGTGGGAAGAGCCCCATGTACCTCGCGTTCCGCCCACAGCTAGTGAATGCGTTGTATCAGCAGCTTCTTGACGTAGTTTGAATGAGTTAAAGATATAAGGTGGGTTCGTAGCCTCCCATTCTGTGTCGGCTTTGTGGCGCAGTGGGTAGATCACCATGTACATTGCGTTCCGCCCGCAGGGTCGAGGAATCGAAATGGGGAGCCGGATAATATTTTTATATAGTGTAGGGGGAGGGGTGCGGACTACGATGGACAACTGAATGGGTGACATCGTGAGTTAAAGAAATGCTCTGCATTTAAAATCACCGATACTTGTCGTCCGGGCTCACGCCAAACGACACATCAAGGTATACAATCAATTACGCCTTGAGGCCAGGCCATCACTCTAAGCCCCAGCATCAAGATCCTGGGCCTACATCTATAGGCCAACACAAAGAGTGACGTATCCTTGCAGCTCTTCAAAAGCAGCATCAATCAAATCATACACATGATCAGTCGCGTTGCCACCAAGCAGCGAGGCCTGAAGGAGTCTGAAGCCTTTCGAATATTTCAAGCTTTTGTATTCTCGAGAATCACTTACCTCAACCCCCTGTCTTCGTCGTGGCAAGGAGGACATAAATCTGCTTTATATATTGATTAGAAATGGGGTTGAGCAGACCACTGCTCTTCCCATGAGTGCGTCCACAAAGAGGCTGCTTACCACTGGGCTCCGCAAGACGGTAGAACAGCTGATAGTGGGGCACATTTCTAACCAGAAGCTCCGATCGAGCAGAACTGCGACGCATCGCCGCATCCTTCACCAGATTTGCTGGGCTTCATGTACTCCCGGTGAATTTCGCTTGATGTACTCCAAATTAATGAAGTTCGCTTGATGTGCTCCCCGGCGTTTGGCGATAAGAACTAAAGGTGCTCGCTTTTCTTAGAAAATGAACCCCTCATACGACGAGGGTAGCCGACCAGCACAGGCTCAAGCGCTCAAAACAACTTTCGGTGGTGATCATGCAGTTATATTCACAGACCCCTTCCAACACCGAGGAAAGCAGAACGCCATAATCATGGCTACCTCCAGAACCAACCTCCTTGCGTGTGCCATACTCAAGACCCAAGACATGACGGCGAGAGAAGAGGCAGCCCTCGCTTGGGCTGCCTCTCACCGGTAGTCACTGATTCCCAACAAGCATCCAGGAATTACCTTTTGGACTGGGTGTCTCGACCTGCACTGCGCGTGCTAAAGAACCACTCCCAAAACGTTTCTATTCAGCTCATCTGGACACCCGCTCGCCCTTCCTTGGGGGCCAACGAATACGACCCCCACAAGCCTGCAGTTTTACCCCCGTGCTATAGAGCTGCACGAGGACAGCAACCCGCTTGTCACGTTCAGGGAGATAACCCAGCATTATCGCCTTCAGAGACAGACCCTACCTTCGCCTTACCCTGACCTTTCCAGAGAACAAAGAAGTACCGTATGGCTCATACAGTCTGGTTCTTTTCCAGACCCGGCGCGTATTCACTTAATGCAGCCGTATCGCTATGACACTGAATGTGAATTTTCCACAGAAATAGGAACACTCCGCCACAGAATCGGTGTGCGTGACTTTAGCCTTCAGCACAATCCTTCCTTCCCGCCAACTACCCAAACAGAGAAATGGGAGATGCTGCTCTCGAACCCTTCTCTGCTTACCCAGCTTCAGCTGGTGGACACAGTACAGGTGGCGCGGACTGCATATGGGCGCCATGAAGAAGGAACCACTCCCTTGGGCCTCACTCTGGGCTGTTCAGAAATATGAAGCATTTCCTCCTCAATCTTGTCCTGCTTATCCTTCTATTACTCCTCCTACCAATCCTCTTACGTCTCTGCCGTCCATCTCGCCGTCTCCGGCCGCGGTGGCAGAGACGGAGGTGTGAGATCGCGTAAAACCGGCTTTAGCTTCCTTTATTTTTATACAAAAAAAACTCCACTCAACTCAAACTGATGAGGCGAAGAGCAAAAACGCTCGTGTGTACGAGAGAGAGAGAAACATTATTGCGTGTCCGGCAGAGTGAATTAGGCCGTGGGGGTCGGCCCCGATCTCAGGCGGGTCGAGCCCGTAATGGCTTGCGACACCACAGGTCCTTCCCGCTGTCGGTTCAGGGCTTCCTCCACTTGCTGGACGGCCTGGAGTTGTGTGTTGCAGTCTGAGGAGGTGATGGCTTCTTGCACTTTTGGTGGCAATTCTTGTACTTCAGAGTGTCTTTGGAGGTGAGTGCAATCGTTGAGGATGTGCCTGTACGAGATTTCTGCGCACGTTGAAGATTTCCAGATTGTCAAAATTATTCCGGAGCCCTCCACTACGTCGCGCCTCATCGCCTGCGTTGCGCCGGCTCGTTAAACCCTACAATCAATCAATCAATCAATCAATCAATCAATCAATCAATCAATCAATCAATCAATCTGACACTGAAGAGTGCTACGGATGATGTTAGGCAGGGAGGTTGTTACGTCAGAAACAGCCCGGTGAACTTCGGCTGAGATATATTGCTGGGGCTGTGGGATCACGTTTTGTTGCATCGCTTACGTGACATTGTGCTGGATCTGGTTGGTTCTTTCTTGCTGCACATTGCAGATGACCTGTTCTTTGATGGCGGAAACAAGTGACGTTCGCAACGATGCAGAAATGTCCTCCTTCAGGCTTTCTAAATTGAGCAAAATCCGCAAGGGTGGCTGGATCTGGCTGGCTGTTCTTGAGTTGGTCTCTTATAGATGGAACATGAGAGCCCGTTGATGGCGATGCTTTTTGACGCGGCAATGGGGGAGATTCATCGCTTGAAAACGCGGGAACCAAGCTAACGTTTGGGCGTGGAGCCATTTCATGTCCAATTTGCGCACTGTGCTCGAGCCGTTTAAACGTGGCGTCCTGGGCTTGATTACGAGCCGGGCAGGTCGCATCAGTAGCGAGATGTGCACTTTTGCAATTGGTGCAGGATGGTGTAGTCGCACACTGGTGGTTTTTCACTGCGGTCAGACCACACGTGGAACGTTTGGGCGCTGTATGGTTTGGGGAAATGTCTTTTTTGTGACCCATCTGGTGACACCTATCGTGCAGAGCGCCGACAAGGCAACGGTACGGGGAGAGGTACCTCTCTGCACGCCGCTCCCGGACATGGAACTGCTGAGGCTCCGGGCCCGCCGTAACCAGCTACAGAGGAAGGCTTTGCGAAGCAAGCGCCCAGAAGATTGGACGGAGTACCGGCGGGCGGACACCCAATTCCGTCGACGGGAACGGCAGCGTCGCAGTCAGGGCTGGGAGTCACTGTGTTCATCCATGGACTCTCGCAAGGACCCGGGCAAAGACTGGCTTATGTATACGGCTGTGCTGGGGCCTACCACAACCAGCAGGTGTCCCCTGCATGCGGTCGCCATATCCCTGGGCATCACAGAAGAGGCCCTGGCGGAGCTGGTCGCCGACCAGTTTGCCAAGGCCGCTCAAACCCCGCCTCCAGTTCCTGTGGCCTCACACGACGCGGCACCGGCGACCCCACATGATCAGAAAGTGGTGTCCCTCTGCTACATGGACATCACGTTCTGTGAGCTGCAAGCCGCCCTGAATCGATGCCCCAAGCGGCGGAGCGCTCCACGAGATGCTGCGGAAGCAGGACGTGACTCAGTTGGAGCCGCTTCTGCGACTGTTCAATGAGGTCTGGCAGACTGTTGCCCTCCCGCCACCCTGGTTCGTGCAACTCATCGCGCCAATTGTCAAGGTCGCAAAGTCCCCTTAGGAGCCCGAGTACTACTGGCCAGTGGCACTGACGTCGGCTGCTGGGAAGTTCATGGAGAGTGTAGCCCTGGCCTGTCTCGAGTGGATTGCGGACTACACCGGCGTCTTCCGGGAGCAGCAAAGTGGCTTCAGGCAGCACCACTGCACGGCTGACTCCCTAGGGGACGTCATCGCCATGCTGGAACAGGCCCGCCAGGACAAGGAGTTGGCCTTCCTGCTCCTGCTGGACATGCGGTCGGCATTCGACGCGGTTGTCCACGGGGCCATTCTGGAAGCCCTGGACGGCATGGGCGTTGTGGGGCGCCTAGGAGGCTACATCCGGGCGTTCCTGCGTGACCGGACCCTGCGGGTGAAGGTCGGCCGGGCGACCAGCATTACTCGAGGCGTCCGCTCCGGAATGCCCCAGGGAAGCGTGCTGAGCCCGTTTTTTTTCAACTTAGTGCTGGCTCCCCTCCCCGACTGCATCCCCCAAGGCTTGCGACACCCAGTGGAGGTGGCGGTGTACGCTGACGACGTGGCACTCTGGACCCATGGCCGCAACAAACACTGCCACATAGTCAAGGCGTTCCTCCAAGAGGCTCTGGGCGCCGAGCCTCCTGGAACCGAGCCTGGGAACCGAGGTGTTTACCGCCCCCCAGGAAACTGACTACATTGTTAACAGGCCATGGACGTTTCCCGCACTACTTTTACCGCCTGCAATTACAGAACAATTGACTGTGTTTTTGTGGACACAGTGCCTCATCTGTGGCTCAGTACTTACTGGACTGCGTTAAAACAAGACCCTACATCCACAATTTACAGAGGCTCGCAAGGCACCCCCTTGAACCACCACACCTGAGATCTCTACTTAATGACAACGCTGCAATCAATATCCTTACAGACCTTGTGGACTACGTGGCTAGGTCGGCACCTGAAGTTTGACTGCCTCGCCTGTCCTTTTGGAAGCAAACTTCAACAAGATACGAAGTCATAAGCTGTCAGGTGACTTGTGTGGTGATGTGCTGCGCAGTGTAATACAGCAGTGCGGTGATCTGTGGAGACTGTACCATCGGCCTAATACGCGTTAGTAGTAGCTCATACTTCACCTAAGGGCGGTTTGGTGAATGATGAACTTTAGTTTTGGACCACAGTGATGCAGACACGGCAGCGCAGTGAAGTGTATTTAAAGTGAATGACTGTACAATGTGAAAATCGGTGCAAACTGTAGTGCAGGATAGTCTTTACTTTACCGCCGAGTACTGTTTATTTGAACTATGTGGATTTGTGTCACTTTTAGCCGGTTTATTTCTGTTGATTTGTTTTAGAGTGATCGTTGTGTCCATGGATCTGCATGTGGTGAGAAAAGGGTCATTGATGTACCAACTAATTTTGCATAGTTCTGGAACTCACTGTAATGACATTGCTATAGTGGACTGTTTTGCACGTATTTTTTTGTGTGTTCTCATTTTAAAACGCTTTTCGACTTTTTTTCGCATGTTCACTGTCATATTGTTAGATTTCAAAAGTAGCTGTGATGTATAGGATTATTTTAGTGTGGATGTAGACAGTAGCGCCTTTGGATGTGGAGTGTGATTTTTTTCTTTTTATCAACATCGAATCGGCTTTTTTCTAAACGTATTTTTGCCCTAGTGCCTATTATATTTATTTTGAATTGGTTTAAACCAGCGATATCTTTGTTGGTGCGGGTTTTGTCCTCGATTTTTTTTAGTTTTTTTTAGTGTGTACATTAGAGGACAGGAAATAAATGGGATAAATGGGCGCCGTTGGAGTCTTCCTCAAGAGCCGTGGGCTGCAGCTCTCGGAGGCCAAACCGCAGGCACTTATGCTGCACCCGGGAGGATGCAGGGCTCGACGGACAACACCGCCCATCACAATCAACGGGCGGCCTCTTCCCTGGCGGCTGACCGTGATGTACCTGGCGCTGCTCATTGACTGCTGGCTCACATGGCTGCCAGCTGTCAAGGCCCTCCAGGCAAGCAGCACACGGGTGCTTCAAGGGGTGCGGCAGCTTCTGCCACGAGGCAAAGCATGGCTTGGTGTGAGCATGGCTGCTCACACCAAGTGGCGCAGCGCGTGTTCCACGGCATGGCCTCCGCAGCTGTGCTGCACGCGCTTCCACTCGCCTACCTGGGACCTCGACGCTGGCAGAAAAACTCGAGATCGACCGACGCCGCGCCATCCACCTCTGCCTGGGCATCCCCTCCACGTCACCGGTGGCGGGCACTTACACCGATGCGGGCGCCTGGAGGACCTTCTGTTCCCGAAAAGGACTGCGGCAAGCCAACGGGAAGTCTTCGATTCTCAGCTCCATTTCCGGGAGACGACCGGCCTTACGCAGCGGCTGTAGCACTGAGTGCAGTGATTGACTGATGCGCCCGAACTGACAGCTTTCTAGGACTCACAGCGCTCTTTATACCTTTCTCTATATCTGTCTTTCTACTTTATCCTATCCCTCCCCCTCTACTTCCCTTCCCCTGCACTGGGTTGTATGCAGGTTAGCTCAGCCTTCTGGGACTGACGGCGCTCTTTATACCTTTCTATCTTTCTTTGTACTTTATTCTATCACTCCCCTTCTACTACCCTTCCCCTGCACTGGGTTGTATGCAGGTGAGCTCCCTGCCTAGCTCAAAATATCCCCAGTGATTTTCCTTTCCTTTTCCTGTCCCGATCCCCAACCCCCCCTACCACATACAAGAGTGCGTGCCTTGTAGGGGAAGACCCTTGTAACGACGCTGAAGAGACAAACAGTGCGAGGGAGTGATGGGGCATTGAATGTGACAAGTGCTGAGTTTGTCTTGCCTAGCGGACGAGCATGGATGATTTCTGCGGCCGACCAGGGCAGGTGTTGCTTGAGATAATGGGAATGTCCTGTATTCCGTGTATTACGCTTCTGATAATTCCCGGCTGGAAGGGCCTCGTACCCGTTGACTGGAATGACGTTTCCTTGCACCTCCAGTTGCGTCAGACTGAGTAGATGAGTAGCAAGCAGATGTGACTGCACGTGTACAGCGAGTATGTTTGAGCGTTCCAAAAGGCGCACCTGAAAGGCATAGTTTATGGGAAGCGTCTTGACGTGGCGCTCAATAGGTCGGTGCGCATGAATGAGGCCTATTTTTGGTGGTTGACTGGATCCTTGGGGCGGAAAATGACGGTGATGTGCAATTGGGTTCGCTGAGTTTGCATACCTGAAGTCTTGTGGTAGCCTTGCTGGCTGTAGGGGCTGCTACGCCCTTGTGTTGGTTGCCAGTAGTGAGCTGAGAGGAGCTCGTTGGAGCGGCGGTTGATGAGGCAACTGATCCAGCAGGCATAGCGGCATCGGGCAGAGTGGGAGAACGGCAGGCTTGCCGCTTGGCATTTTTTGTCGTAGGTGTTATGAAGTCTGTATTGTTCTCACCAGTTATATGGTCGCTGTCTTCTGTTGGATCCCCCCCACCCATCTCCAGCGCTGAGTCGGGGTTGAGATCATGAGAATTCATGCCAGCAGCCGCAGAAGTCGCTGCCGAGGAGGCTGGGTTCGTCGTGACGAAGTTACTGCGATCCACAGAAATCTGCGAATTGAAGGGCCCACGTGCGTCAGAAAGAAACCCCAAGAGGCGTTTTGGCGAGTAGGATAAGGTAACCCCGAGAAAAACAGGGTTTTCACACGAACGGCGTGAAGGCACTTCCGTGCCCTTCATCTTTCTATTCTTCCTTCTCAGAAATCCATCTTACTTTTGCCGTATGACCACTTATTTCTTTCTTGGCTTGGTTACCCATAAGGTTCTGCCGAACAAATTAATCAAGCCGTGTGACGGAAGAGCGCAATGAACGCGAGGCTGCACCAAAACAGTCCCAAAATCACCGTCGATAAACCAGACGACAAAGCCGGACTGCCGACGCGCCCGCCGACGATCAAGCACCTCCACGCGGGCAAGTTCGATGCGGCATCCACAGTATGCTCCGTGTTTAAAACCCTTCACAACATCCCCCCGCGGCGTACGCCGCGTTAGGAGCTTGTTTTCCCTCACGCCGCGAAAGAACTGTTGACTGGTAGAGGTAGAAAGCTTTCAGTTAAAAACTTCCGGGGAAACCATAAGTGTTGCGTCCTTGCGCCACGGCTCCTGCGGTCATGGTGCAGCCTGCTTGGTGTGCCCCGACATTTTAATAGATATCCGGGTAACCACGTGTAAGGTGGAACGCCACATTTTTTTAACAGAGGCTATTCTCTGTTTTGGGCTATTAGAGCTGCGTACAGGAAGACCTGCAGTCAAATGGTCGTTGTGAGATTCAAGGGGTGCACATCCCACTTGAAGAGAGATGATTTGTTTTTTTACTTGTGACACGTTTACCATCGACGCTGAGGAGTTCTATCCCCGAGGGGGAGAGCTGTGGCTGGAATGGGGCAGCGTATGTTCCCAGCTTGGGACAGCGGCCCGCACCTGTTTGCATTGTTGCTTTCGTGTCATAATCGCTAGCTTCGGCCACACCAGAATATAGTCCGCTGAAAGTGCGAACCGGGTGACAGTGTTCTGTTCAAGTGTTCGGGCCACGCGGTTCAAATCATTGTCAGATTAAAGAGGACATGAGCCAAATTAGACCCCCGTTGTTGCTTCTCTATCCATGAAAAACCTTGTGGGCGGGTGGGCTTGATCGCTAGGACGCATCGTAAGATTGCGAAGAAAGCTGCGGATCGAGACCTCAGGTTTCCGGGTAGGGAAGTCAAAGGGATGTTCCTGAGGAATTCTGTTGTTGATTGGCTGATATTATCAAATGTGTTGTGCTTGAGACCCTGACTTTCCACTGTAAAATGTACTGTTGCGGTCAGGCGTATTAACGGAGTGTTTAGCGAAGTTGTGCAGCAAGTACAGATACCAATGACTACCTGGTGCACCACAGACTGGAGAACTTCTTGGTGGGTTGGAGGCTGGCCATGAGGGAATGGAGTTCGTGGACGGGGCACTTTGATTATGCGGTCTTCAAGGGTCTTGGGACAATTGAGGTAAGCGTTGCTGCCGGTGAGTTAATTGAGACTTGCGCTTGCGGAGTTTGCCAATTGCACCATCCATCAAAGCCAGCTTTTGGTCAAAAAGCTCTTCTTCGGGAGGGGACGAAGAAACCTCAAAAACAGGTTGCCGTCGATGGCGCGAACGGCGAAAAACGTCTCGATATCTTGGCTGCGAAGGAGGCTCTGCGGGTTCCTCCTCCATTGAATCCTCATCCTCCTTTAACAAGCAAACGAATTGGTTGAATGTCGATGCTGGGGCTGGCTGAGAACGAGCACGTCATGCACGACGCATAACACGCGTTGCCTTGCCCTTATTGGGGCCGCCTTTATCGGTGATCCCATGATCATCAGAGCGGCTGAGACCGCACTTGAATTTTGTCAGTTGGGGCGATGCCGTTGCGTCCTCACGGGCATCCGGGGATGAGAACGAGCAAGAATTGCTTATGTGACGTTGTTTAAAACAACGGTAGCAGTGCACTACCCCTGCTTTATATTGTAGCGACCAGACGTTGCACGGGTGGATTACAATTAGTTTATTGAGGCGAACTTGTGCGCACAACGTAAAACACCGACCGTTTCGAATGTCTCCCCACGAGCGTCTCCTGCCAAAACTGGCCCCGCTGCACGAACGCGCATTCCACGTGGCTTCGTGGAACGGCGCCACGAGAGCGTGCTCCCAGTGACAAGGGAGGCGCCTTGTGGGAAAGCTTTTTTCGCGGCATTTCTCCCCTCTTTAGCGGCATCGCCCCGATGCTGTGACACAAAGTGCGGAAATTAAGCCAGAAATAAATAGAAGCACAAAAGACAAATAGAAGCAAAGAACGAAATGTAAACCCAAAGAAGAAAAAATAAAGCTAGTCTCAAAAATAGCACGAGTGTCCTGTGCAATGAAGTCTTGAATGGATCTACCACGCATAGTGTGGCTTCATGCGCACAACATGCACGACTTCTTTGCCGGGTGACCGTCGGCGAGCTGTGGAGCGAGAACCGCGAGGGACAAGTTCATAGGTAACGTCATTGATTCGGCGGGTCACTTCATAAGGGCCAAAATACCACCGGAGAAGTTTTTCTGAGAGTCCACGGAGGCGGATCAGCGTCCACACCAACACGAGGTCTCCTGGCATGTACTTTGTAGCTCGGTGGCGGAGATTATACGGTCGCGCGTCGAGGTCTCCTGGCATGTACTTTGTAGCTCGGGGCGGACATTATACGGTCGCGCGTCGCTTTCCTGCTGGCGCAGAGTGCGATGCCTGGCCAGCTGTCGTGCTGCTCAGCCCGTTGAATAAACTCTTCAGCTACGCTGTCACCTGAGTCGCCATCATAGAGGGGGAGCCTGGCATCGAGTGTTGTCGCTGCTTGACGTCCGTAGACCAGTTGGGAGGGTGTCCTCCGCGTCGGCTCTTGCACAGCCGTATTGTATGCGAATGTTATATATGGCAGAATTTCGTCCCGTGATTTGTGCTCCACGTCGACGTACATGGGTAACATGTCAGCCAATGTTCTGTTCAGACGTTCCGTAAGCCCATTGGCTAGTGGATGATATGCGGTGGCTTTCCGATGGTGGCTCCCGGTCAGCCTGAGGACGTCTCGCATCAAATCGGTGGTGAAAGCTGTTCCCCTGTCTAATAATAACTCCGGTTCCGCCGTGGCATAAAACAATCTCGTGCACAAAAACCTTTGCCACTTCTGCTGCTGTTCCTCGACGAAGAGCTTTGGTCTCGGTGAACCGTGTCAAATAGTCAGTTTCTACTACTATCCACTTGTTTCCAGAAAAAGACATTGGAAATGATCAGAGCAGGTCCATGCCAACCTGGTAGAACGGCGTTTTTGGTGGTTCCAGTGGAAGAAGTAGTCCGGCGGGCTTCAATGGTGGTGTTTTGCGCCGCTGGCGATCGTGACAGGTCTTTACGTAGTGTTGCACCATGGAAGAAGCCTCGGCCAGTAGTATTTTTGGTGAATTCTCGAATACGTCCGGCTAACACCTAAGTGACCCGCTGTTGGCTCATCGTGGCAGGCCTGTTAGATTTCTTCGCGAAGCACTGAGGGTACGACAAGAAGGAAGGCCTCTTTGCAGCTGTCATGGTTCTTTTTGTATAGCAGGTTTTCGTGGAGGCAGTAGGATGACAGGCCTCGAGCAAAGGCGCGCGGTACGTCAGTGCGTTTTCCTTGAAGGTATTTGATAAGTGGGCCTAGTTCCGGGTCCTCACATCGTAAGTCGGCCATTTGGGATGAGTCTATTGCCCCAAAAAGTGTTAATTCTTCGTAGTGGTCGTAGGACTCTGCCGATATCGGGGCTCGCGACATGCAGTCAGCGTCGCTGTGCTTCCTTCCAGATTTATATACAACAGTTATGTCGTATTCCTGAAGTCGAAGGCTCCCCCTAGCCAATTTACCCGAGGGGTCTTTGAGGTTGGCGAGCCAGAACAGGGAGTTATGATCGGTGACTGCTTTAAAAGGCCTGCCATAAAGGTAGGGCCTAAATTTGGTGATCGCCCCGACGACGGCCACGCATTCCTTCTCCGTCGTGGAATAGTTTACTTCGGCTTTTGAAAGGGCGTGACTCGCATAGGCTACGACTCGTTCGGCGCCCTGTTGCGACTGAACAAGTACAGCTCCTAGGCCAACATTGCTAGCGTCAGTGTGAATCTCCGTGTCAGCGGTTTTGTCGAAATGTCCGAGCACTGGAGCTTCCTGCAGCCGTCTCCGTAGTTCCTCAAAGGAGCGCTCTTGCTCACTTGCCCATACAAAAGGCACGTCTTCGCTTGTAAGCCGTGTAAGAGGTTCAGCGATCTTCGATAAACCTTCGACGAACCGTCTGTCGTACGCGCATAGGCCTAGGAAGCGTCGTACAGCCTTCTTACCGGTAGGTCTGGGGAACGAAGATACCGCGGACGTGTTGTCAGGGTCTGGGCGGATACCTTGCCGGCTGACTATGTGGCAGAGGAATTTAAGCTCTTCGAAACCAAGATGACATTTAGCGGGCTTTTTAGTGAGATCTGCGGATCGAATTGCTTGTAATACGCTTTTCAGTCGTGTGATATGTTCTTCAAACGTGGCGGAGAACACCACCACGTCATCTAGGTAAACTAAACACGTTTGCCACTTCAATCCGGCGAAGACAGTGTCCATCATCTGTTGGAACGTTGCAGGGGCTGAACATAAGCCGAAGGGGAGAACTTTGAATTAATACAAGCCATCAGGTGTCACGAAGGCCGTTTTCTCCCTGTCCCGCTCATCGAATTCTATCTGCCAATATCCTGATTTCAGGTACAATGATGAGAAGAATTTTGCATTCCGCAAGCGGTCTAGTGTGTCATCAATTCGAGGTAAAGGGTAAACGTCCCGTTTTGAAACACTGTTCAGTTTACGGCAGTCCACACAGAAACGCAATGTGTTGTCCTTCTTTTTCACCAGGACTACGCGTGAAGCCCACGGGCTTTTCGATGGCTGGATGACGTCATCCGTGAGCGTTTCCCGTACTTGTCGGTTGATTGCTTCCCTTTCTTTTGGTGATACTCTGTATGGCTGCTGGCGGGCTGGTCTCGCAGCCTCGTCGGTAATGATGCGGTGCTTCGCCACGGATGTGCGGCGCACACGGGATGATGATGCAAAACACTCAGAAAACTCTGATGCGAAACACCCAGTAAAAGCTCCTGCTGCGCGTAGTTCAAGTTGGGGTTGACTTCTACTAGTGGCAGCAGCGCACCTTCGACCAGGTGATCTGACTCTGTCTCTTCCAACGTAAAAATATTCTCTGTGCCGAAGTTTGTCAGCAGCACTGTTGTGCATTTGTTTTGTAGCTTGACGAGCCCCCTTGCAATCCAAATGCCCCTCTCAAGCAAGAGACCAACGCTTCCTTCCGCAATTCCTTCGTAGTCCTGAAAAGCGTCGTTCTTCACAGAAATAAGCATTTTGGTTCGGGGAGGTAGGGTTAGGTTGTCGTCGATGACGCGCAAGGCAGTGTCCC
Organism: Haemaphysalis longicornis; assembly: GCF_048455015.1. Classification (NCBI taxonomy): domain Eukaryota; kingdom Metazoa; phylum Arthropoda; class Arachnida; order Ixodida; family Ixodidae; genus Haemaphysalis; species Haemaphysalis longicornis. The sequence continues at coordinate 2,190,492 of NW_027526352.1, read as the reverse complement.
GTTGGTCGTCGATATCCTTAGCTACCGCTCTCGTCGTCGAGAAGCTTACACTGGGTTTCTGTAGATCGATGGCAGCACGAATCCCTTGTAGAAAGTCCATGCCGAAGATTAAGTCTTTCGAGCATACGGGAAGCACGATAAAATGTCCGACGTATGTGACGCCCCTAATTTTAGCGCGTGCTGTGTACCTTGCGGACGGAGTAATGAAGTGGCCGCCAGCGGTGCGAACTGGTGGTCCTGTCCACTGCGTTAGTACCTTTTTCATGGTAGTAGCCAATTACTTGCTGATAACTGAACAATCTGCTCCGGTGTCCACCAATGCGACTATTTTTTGCTCGGTGTCAACCTGTACAGGTATATCGAAACAAACCACAGCGTCGTCGGTTCGTCGTCGTCGTTTCATTGGAGGGTCTTCAGCGCTTTCATGGTCAGTGGCCTCACCTCCCGAGGTCGCCGCTCTTAGTTTTCCCGGACGGAAGGGCTGGGAGAACGGCGCCGTGCAGATTGTAATGGGCTTAGACTCGAAGAGCGGCGTCGCATCGGTGACGGTGATCGGTTGTCGCGCCGTCACTGCGGAAACCCATTTCGACGTTCGGCCAGGTAGCTTTCGATTTCGGCGGGGCGCTCACCGTACCTCGGGCATGGGGCGTCTGGAGGGAATCCACGAAGACCAAGTCGTCGGTAGGGACAAGCTCTGTATATGTGGCTTGCCTCCCGACAATGGAAACATAAGGGTCGGTGATCCGGCGTGCGCCACTCGCCGCTCTTGAGAGGCCTCCTTGCCTCATCAACAGGCAGCATGGCGCGGGGTCCCAATGGTCCCAACAGGCCCAAACAGGCGGGGTTCCAACAGGCCCAATGTCGCTTGCGGTGTTGCGGCGGCAAGTGTTGGGGCAACGTAGCGATTAGACTGCCACAAGGCAGCCCCATATGAGGCAACCTGGGTCTGTTGCGGAGCGCAGTACGGCTCCTGCGGCACACCATACTACCCCTGTAGTGCTTCATACGGCTCTGGCGCTCCAACACCTTGCCTGACATCGCGGCGTATAGCCTCCGCGAGGGGCATGGAGGCTTGAAGCTGCTGGACTCCGTGTAGCTCTTGGGGTTCCTCCCGAACGATCGACCTGACCAACTCCCGGAGGCCGCAGTTTTCTTGCTTCACTGAAGAGGCGTTGCTCGACATAAAAGTGATGTGCCGGCTTTACTGCCTCGCTCTTTGGAGCAGTGGCCTTTCAATGGCTGTGGTCTCAGACAGAAATGAGCTGACAGACTGTGGAGGATTGCGCACCAACCCAGCAAATATATCCTGCTTTACACCTCGCATAAGGAAGAAGCAAACCATGTCTTCTACGTACATGGTGACGCTTTCATTCGGCCGTTTCTTTCTAGCTTGAAGCACCGACTCGGCTTTTTCCCGACGATCCGTGCAGGCGCACGTGGCCAAAAACCGCCGGCGAAACTCGTTCCATGGCGACAACGCTTCCTCGTGGTCTTCAAACCACGTGCGAGCTGACTCTTCTAAGGCGTAGTACACGTTGTGCAGCTTGTGTTGCTCGTTCCGTCCATTAAAGGTCGCAACGCGTTCAAATTTGTCGAGCCAATCTTCTCCGTACTCGAAAGAATCCCCATAGAAAACTTTTGGTGTGCGGGGCTGGTCTACCACGAAGTAGGAAGGCGCTGTACCGGTACCCCAGGACACAGTGCTGGCGCCCCGCGTGGCCATCCCCGTTGGTCGGCTGGTCATAGGCTGGAATTCCACCGGCAAACCTCGCAGTCGCCAGCTGGTTCGCTCGTGGACGGGTGTCAGCTCCGTGGCTGGGTTTGTAGCAGGGCTTACACAGGGGGGTGGATGTAGAGCTCGGTTGATCGTACCCCGCACCTACCAGTTTTCTAGCGACCAGGCGTTGGACGGGTGGATTACAATTGGTTTATTGAGGAGAACTTGTGCCCACAACGTAAAACACCGACCGTTTCGAACGTCTCCCCGCGAGCGTCTCCTGCCAAAACTGGCCCCGCTGCACGAGCGCGCATTCCACGTGGCTTCGTGGGACAGCGCCACGAGAGCGTGCTCCCAGTGACGTGGGAGGCGCCTTGTGGGAAAGCTTTCTTTGCGGCAATATGGACGAGGACGAAGTACACAGCCATTGTAGAAAAGGCGGTTTGGGGGATCAAGCTCGCCCCGTAGCGTAACGAGGCAAGTGCGTCCGGATCCCATATATCGTACAAGAAGCACTTGATGTGTGTCACATTTCATGTTGTCACGAATGTAGTCAGGATTCTCGCAGGGGTCTACACCCACGATGACATAGCGGCGGATGTCGATCCCTGAAACAAGGTATTCTTGCACTTTTAGAATTGTGTCGGCAGTGAGAGCGATGTGTTGCAGTATGAATAGCTTTGCCACAGCGTTTAGAGTCGGTACCCACACAGATAACGGGTTTGTTGGCCGATGATAAGCATATCCGGTGAATCCATTGGGGCCGAGACAGCTATCTAGCAACGTCTACAAGGTCTTTGTGAAGAGATTCAGAATGTTAAAATGCTGTAGTGGCTTTATGGCAACTTTGTATCTGGATGAGTGCTGGGCTTGAGGCCAGGGGTTCTTTTGGGCTGAAGTCGTCGCACATATCTTTGCGGGAGGTGCTGACGAATCTATCTCCACTAATTATGCAAGCTGCTGATTGTCACCCGGTGAACAAGACCGCTTCGAAGCTTGCGGTACGGTAGCCGCCTCTGGCATACCAGTAGTCTTGTCTGCCGTTCGCTTCGGTGACGTGTCGGCGGATGGTAACTGGAGCGAAGACGTTGCCTCTATCAGTGGCGGAAAGTCGTCACTAGCACCAGCAGTAGCGTCAGAGGCAGCAGATCCACCTTGCAGCTGCATGTTTTGTGTTAGCCGTTACTGTTCCATGGCGTCAGACATGGCCGTGCCTTCTCTTGCTCGCAGGCAGCTCAGTTGCAGCTGTGCTTGGCCTAGCGGCCAAGGTTAGGTATCCGAGCTTGTAGAGAAGCCCGTGGGGTAATCCTTGAGCTATCCGTCATGTCGTAGCGGTGACAGGAGAATGGTAGAGTCGTTAGAACGAGCCGAGATGACACAGGAAGAGGACTGAGCCCGAGCGGAGTGTCGCAAAATATCTGGGCGGGGGGTGGTTTGCCGACGCGGTGGGTGACGCTCCTTTGAGAGCGTGAGGGGGAGGGCGGTGCCGATCCCGCGCCAGACACGTGTGTCAGAACTTCCCTCGGCGTCTCGTGGCGCCGGGAAAAGAAATGCAAAACCAGGTACCCTTGAACGCAAGCGTCTTGTTATTTCATGTTCACAACAAGCAAAGACGCCCAGCACGCGCTGCGTGCTGTACGTTCATCGTTCATTCGGGTCCTTCGTCATCGATCTAGTTGCGTGGCTCATGCGAGCCACGTGACATTGGCGAGGGAGTTTGAAATCCGGTTTAGAAGAACAAGCTCGTGGCGCCGCAGCGCTGCCAGATAATGGCTTAGTAGCGCACGCCGGTGTGCGTTCGCTCATCACGCGATTACTTTCTTGTACGCAGTAGCTATGTGTCGTGACCGAGAAGACAGCAGTTCGCGCTTCGCACAAGTTTCACCTTGGAGAGTAATATATCGGCAGGCAATTTGTACTTCACATTTCCTCACCAGGAAATCTGAGACATGTCCCTTCATGTTAAGAGATAATACAACAGTGTCTGCCGTAGAGCGGCCGACATCGTCCTTGAGAAATAAAATGTATTTGGCTGATCTACCAACCCGTAAACAAGCGCTAACAGTACGGGATTTCTGCATAGGCCGCGAGTTTGCTATGAAATTAGAGAGGTATTTTATGTGTAGAAGCACTGCTTAATCAATGAATGGAGGCATATTCCAATGCGTGGTGATCTAACAAGTGCCAGTAATCTTGCCGCGCGGGCGTTGTGGCACATCGCTTCGGTAAGGAGAAAACTTTCCGCATGCAGGAATGGAACCCTCCAGGTCGTGCTTAGCTGGGCAACGACTTATCCGTCACCGCGGGTGGCCGTCACCAACCCCTGTTCGGCAGCCCCAACTGTATGATTCCCGACACAGTGGTCCTGTCCAATTATCACCGTATCACATCGGATCCTTCGCGTATCGAACAAGTAGATCAAAGCTTGTCCGTGCAACAACGTACCCAGAAATATACGTGGGTTTTTTGCTTTCCTTTAGGCGTGGCCCTCGGTGGCCCTTTTCTCCCACAGCCAAGTTAAGGTATCGTGTCTGTTGATCCTACGAAACGTGCAATTCACTTCTTGCGGATTGTTGGCCGACGTACATTTCACTACTGTCGGCAGGTTTCCGCTAGGTTTCCGCAAAAGCGACCGTGCTACGTCTACGGGCTCCCCTTCTGGGCGCGGTGGCTGAATAATTGAGCGAAAGAGAACGGGATGCGCCGCGGGGAGGGCGCCCATCTATCGCACGCGGGCCACGAGCATGCGGCGAACCTGCAGCATCTCCACTCTACTGCTGCTCCTGGGTTATAACGCGTAATTGGGCGCACCGTAGTGATTTTCTGCCTCACCTGAGGACCACGTTCTAGGAGGGCTTGCGATTTCGCCATCATTTCTAGTGAACACGAAATCAAGGCTGCAATATTCGATGCATAATTTGAGGACTGGGTTCAAGTAGTGGCTCTACCTTCCATTTTGTCGAAGGAAGTACGCACGTCGTAGCAGAACAGCACCAAAGGAAAGAATTAAGTGCCGTAGTTATTTGGTCTGGTGGACGGCGGTGAAATGGCACTGGCCTGGAGCCTCGATCTCTGCGCAGTGATTGCAGATTATTTCAGTGTTAGGGCTGTTGTGCATGGCATGCAGAGACAAAGAGGGACTAGCAGAGACTAGCCGGAGGGCTTGCTATTTACGACGTGGATGAGCTGATTCAGCCAATACAAGAGTGATGCAGAAATAAAAAGTAATTGAAACACAGTAAATTCAAGAGGCATTCCACTCCGTGAAGGCAGATTACCAGTGAATTTATTGGCAGTGAGATGGTTGAGGGCGCCTCCTTGTTCCTGACGTAAACATTGGGGTTCGCGCCACTGTCATCGGCTACAGTTCGCTTGTTAGGGGCAGGAGTAACCGTGGTAGGAATCGCCCGTTTTGATAGTTAATGTATCAAAAAACGCGTTTCCAGTAAATTCGATTTTTTGCCAGTTTCTGACACCTCTGAATAATTCCAAGCTGTATCCCGCCCAAGTTTGCGACACATGAGGAGAGAGAACGACTTTATGAAGACCGTCGGCAGAATATCATGTGTAAATCGTCCTTTCTAGCTTATTTGCGTGGTTCAGTGCTCACAGCTCCTAAATACGTATTCCAAATAAGTAGGCTTCGCAAAAGTACTTTGGGATGCTCTTTGAAGACTCGACAAAGTAATGCTACGCACCGGGCAGCAACATATAAAACGGCTGTATTCTATTACGTTGTTTTTTACTTGTATCAGTTGAATATTTTTTTCTGCCCAACGCATTATATTTTTCGGCAACGTTACAAATCGCTTATTAAGATATTAGGGGGTGCTTGGGAGGCCCACAAAGTTACTGCGGATATTTGGTTTGACTGTAGGGCAAAAATTCGCTTCTTCACTAGTTGGCTTTCGTTATGGCTGCGTGCAAGGAGCTGCATATCCGTAGCGAGCGTTGTTTGTTCACATGGGAATAAAATGAGAAGGTTCGTGCTGCGCCACACTTAACGACGCCGACAACGTTATTTAAAGGTTTCGAGGGTGGTTTTGTGCCCTGTATGTCTATCCTAACCATCGTTATCGTAGAGCACTGACTCTCCAGCTGAATGGTTATGACATGATTACGGAGTTGAAGGCTTGATATCTTCGCTAATGAACGGAATAAATAGTAAACGCGCCGGTTTACAATATGACGAGAATGGAAACCCATTATGATGTTCAAGCAGCTCGTTATGTTTTCCAACCCCTTCGGGCGTAAAGAACGTACTCTGGCCTACTTCGGGATGGTGTTCCATGAATTGAAAAAAAATTACTCTCGCTCTCTTCAGTGCAGTTTTACTATAACGCATATCTCCACATGGGGAAGATATGGGGATGAAAAACGTACCCTAAATACCCCTCCAATTTGGAACAAACATGGTGTTGCTGTATTTTTAGTTATACGCGATTAGCATGCTTCTGTATGTGCGTAGCATGCGTGTATGTGTCCGTGCGTGTGTGTGCACGCGCAAACGTCCATGCATGCGTGCATGCGTGTGCGTGGGCATGGGCCTGTGGGGTGTGCTTGTTCGACTGCGTGTGCGTATGTGTGTGCGTGCGCGCGTGTGTGTGTATGTGCGTGTGTGTGAGTGTGTGTTCGTGTGTGCGCGTGCGTGTGTTTGCCGGTGTGTGTGTGTGTGTATGCGTGTGCGTGCGTGTGTGTGCGTGAGTGTGTGTGGGCGTGTACGTGTGTGTGGGCGTGCGTGTCCGTGTGCGTGTGTGTGTGTGGTTTCGTGTGCGCGTGCGTGTGTGTGCGCGTGCATTCGTGCATTTGCGGTTGTGCATGTGCGTGAGTGTGCGTGTGTGGTGTGTGTGTCAGCGCGTGTGCATGCGTGTGTTTGTGGGCGTGTGGGTGTGCCTGTGCGTGTGTGTGCTCGTGTGTGTGTGTGCATGCCTGCGCGCGCGCGTGTGTGTGTGCGTATGCGTGTTTGTGTGTGTGTTTGTGTGTTTGCGCGTGCGCGCGCGTGTGTGTGCATGTGTGGGCGTACGTGAGTGTGTGTGCATGTGTGTGTCTGTGTTTGTTCGTATGCATGCTTCTGTGTGTGCGTGGGTGTGCGCGTGTGTGCGTGCGTGTGTGTGCATGTGTGCGCGGGCTTGTGTATGTGCGTGCTTGCGATTGCGTGTTTGTGTATGTGTGTTCGTGTGTGCGCGCGCGCGTTCATTTGTGTGTGTACGTGCGGGTACTTGTGTGTCTGTGTGCGCGTGTGAGTGTGTGTGCGTGTGCGTGCGGTTGTGTGTTCGCGGTTGTGCGTGTGAGTGCGTGCGTGTGTGCGTTTGCACGCGCGCGTGTGCGTGTGTGTGCGTGCATGCATGCGCGCGCGTTGTTTGTGTGCGCGTGCATGCGTGTGAGTGTGTGTGCGTGTGCATGCGGTTGTGTGTTCGCGGTTGTGCGTGTGAGTGCGTGCGTGTGTGCGTTGGCGCGCGCGCGTGTGCGTGTGTGTGCGTGCATGCATGCGCGCGCGTTGTCTGTGTGTGCGTGCATGTGTGTGTGTGTGTGTGCGTGCTTCTATGTATGTGCGTGTAGTCTGCGTGTGCGTGTGTATGTGTGTGTGCGTTTGTGTGTGTTTGTGCGTGTTTGTGTGTGTATTTATGTGCGCGTGCGTGTCTGTGTGGGAGTGCGTGTGTGTATGCGCGTGTGTGTGTGTGTGCGTGCATGCGCGCCCACGGATTTGTGTGTGCTTGTGTGTGTGAATGCGCATGCGTGCGTGGGTGTGTATGTGTGTACGCGTGCTTCTGTGTGTATGTGCGTGTGTGCGTACGTGTGCGTGTGTGTGCGTGCGTGTGTGCGTTTACGTGCGCATGTGTATGCGCCTGCTTGCGTGTCAGTGTATGTGTTCGTGCTTGCGTGCGTATGTGTAGGCGTGGATGTGCCTGTGTGTTTGTGTGCACGTGTGTGTGTGCGTACATGCGTGTGTGTATGTGTGTCTATGTTCGTGACCGTGTGTGTGCATGTGTGTATGTGTGCGCGTGCGTGCTTGTGTGTTTATGTGTGTGTGAGTGCGTGTGTGTGTGTGTGCGTGCGTGTGTGTGGTGGCGTGTTTGCGTGTGCGTGCGTGTATGCGCCTGTGTGTGAGTGTGTGACTGCATATGTGTGTGTATGCATGTGTGTGCATGTGCATATTTGTGTGCGACCGTGCGTGTGTGTGCATATGTGTGTGCGTGCTTGGTGTGCTTGTGTGCGTGTGTGTATGTGTGTGTATGTGTGTGTGCATGCTTGTGTGTGTGCATGCTTATGTGTGTGCGTGTACGTGTGCGTGGGCCTTTGGCGTGTGTTTCTTCGTCTGCGTGTGCGTATGTGTGCCTGCGCGCGCGTGTGTGTGCTTGCATGCGTGCGTTTGCCGGTGTGTTTGTATGATTGTGCGTGCGTGTGTGTGTGTATGTATGTGGGTGGGCGTATGTGTTTTCGCTCGCCTGAGTGAGCGTGTGTGTGCGTGTGTGTGTGCGTGTGCGTCACCGTGTGTGTGCGCGTGTGCGTGACCATGTGTTTGCGTGTGTGGGTGTGCGTGTACGTGCGCGTGTGTGTTTTCGTGTGTGTGCGCGCGTGCGTGTGTGTATTTGCGGTTGTTTTCATGTGCGTGAGCGTTCGTGTGGGGTGTGTGTGTTCGTGTGTCTGTGGGCATGCTTGTGTGCGTGTGTGCATGTGGGTGTGCTTGTGTGTGTGTGTGTTTGTGTGCGTGCCGGCGTGCGGGCGTGTGTGTGTGTGTGGCGCGCGTGCGTGTGTGCGCTTGTTTGTGGGTGTGAGCGCGCGTACGTGCGGGTGTGTGCATGTGCGTGTGTGTTCGTGGGCATGTGTGTGTTTGTGCATGTATGTGTGTGTGCGTGCACTCTTAGCCAAAAAGGCCTCACGGGGCATCCGCGTTACTCATTTTGGGAAATACATGTATTGCCACTAGCATTTGTCCTTTTTGGGACTAACGGCAAGGGTACCAACTGTTAGTCCATTTACTCTTCGTCACTTCACGGTTCCAACTGTTGGAACACCATAAGGAATACTTGTTGGTTCCTTGCAGATCAACTGTTAGCCTCCCCTGTTAGTCCACTGGAGACGAACTGTTGGTTCTCTGAGTATAAATCATTATTCTTTCCTATTGCTACCCCAAGGCCAATTGATGCTTTCAAGACTAAATATTCATCCCTACAAATTGGCCCCTCTGGATTAACCGTTCGTACTTAAAGACGATGTGTTGGGTCGTGCAAATACTCCATGCGGAGTGACTGTCGGTCCACAGTATTTGTTGGCCACTTAAAATATTCATGGCAAAGAAAATGTCCCTTTCAAGCTTTTAGTGCAACAGTGTGTAGGCAACATGCAGAAAATAAGTAAACCGTACTCCACTCTGAATTCTGGAATCTCTATTTGGAAGGCCCGTTTGGAACACCTTGTCAAACCGATGCGCCCAGCATTGCGCTATTACGAGTATAGGTGGCTGCTGTCCTTGGCGCAGGCGTGCTTCACTTGCACGAGGGACATATGCTCCGTGCCGCTACCGGTAAGAACCGCATGTCGTTACGCTCCTGCAGTAATAAGATAGGGCAACAAAAAAGTGTTATTCGTGGTAGGATAACATTCGTGGTAGGCGCAAAACTGTGAAAAACGCAGTTTATAGCCTCCTTAAGAAGCATCCCTAAATATACCCCCCAAACCAAAAAGATAGAAGCTAAATTAACGCTTTAGATAGTGCATCCAAACGTGGCTTCTGAACTGTACTGAGTGCAAGACTAAGAATCAAGTAAGACCCTGGCCACGATCGTTAAAATGCGAAACTCAGGCATTGTTGTTTTTCCGGCTCCAGCAGAAAAGACGCCACTCAAGCCAGCAGCAGAACCTATGGAGTCATGCTCCCTAGCTCAAAGCATTGAACCACTGTATCAGGGCAACACAAAATATAGAGATTGTTCATCATTCCCATGTAAATTCGCTATCATGCTCAGAAGATCACGCTGCACGAAGCTAGGGCCTCTTCGCTATCTTTCCCCAGACATGTAAAGAAAGAGATGCTTCCTGTCACACCAACACTAAATCAAAATGGTTTGACTGCAATCAAAAATAACAACGAAGCCGAAATATTCATTTATTGGGTAAAAACCTGCTTTCCTGCACCTGTGCTGCGGGTTTGTAGAACACGTTCATTATTGATTTTCTCGCTGAGATGTCGCAGGATGCACTTTGACTTCCAAATTGTAGTAAGTGCCAAATTTTCTCAATTTTTAACAAATTTTAGATAGCCGCATTTTTAATTTTGGCACATGTTTGCCGTTATCAGGATAAGGCAAGTTTTCCGATATTCGGGCTCAATGCAGAGAGAGCTCAGAGCGATCACACAGCGTCTAACGTAATTTTCCCGTAATTTTTTTTGCCTGCAGTATTATAATTTTATTGACATTTGGGGTCACTACATGCCGCCCTTGAAGCTTATCAGTCGAATGCTGTTATTTTCGGCCATTCGCGTTAGCCGAGTCAGCTTTAGCGCTGTGTGGTCTTGACTAAGAGTTGAACACGCCTTTTGGATTTTCTGCTCGAAATTATATAACACTGCATTCTGGAAAAAAAAACTAGCCGTGAGGTACATAAAGGTACTACGGTTCTTTCAGAGGGCTTTTATTACGGCGGTCAAATCGCTACTTCGAGGAAAACTTCATTTTGCCGTTCTTTTGTGGTCCGGCCGATTACAATTTTGGGTTCCCCAAAATATCGACAAAAATGCTGTATTCAGCCAATTGATGATGATGATTGTGATGGACTCGTTTGGCCTTGTGGGTGTACGACGCGTAAGAACGGTACTCGAGAGGGAAGAGAAAAGAAAGTATATTAACAGCGCCACAAGAAAACGAGTCAGCGGGAAAAGCGGTACAATCGCGGAGCACAACAGCAACAAGACACTAGTCCGATACCCCTAACCAGCGTTCAATAGAGGGGGAAAAAAACGTTCTCACAGCCGCCTCGACGGTGGATTTTCGGCGACGTCGATGGCGGGTCGTCGCCGGTCCGAGACACGGTCGAGCGCTGGCCGTCTGTCGCCAGCTCTGCCCGAGCGAGACGGAAGAAGATGCACCACGTCCTACGTGGCGGGTGCAGCGCTGGTTGCGCCCTGGGCCGTGATCCCGAGCCTCGGCCAGTCGCACGATCGCGCCCCGGGCGTCTGCGGGTCCCACACGGGTCGGCGGGACTCACACGCCTCGTACTACTCGAACGGGATCACAGGAACTGCGGGTCCGCCCCCGGTCCTTGCCCGCTCGTCAGCTCCGAGTCTCCGCTGCTGCCGGAACCGCGTTCCACCTCCAGCCCTCTTCTTCCTTCTCCACGTCTTCGTGCGCCAGCGCGTGGTCCACTTTTTCCAACAATGATGGCCAATCCTCACAATGATGGTTGGGTTTTTTGGCGCAAGGCCGACAATGGGCAAAGAGCGCCATAGAAGAAGTTACTAAACTTAGATGAGACCGTAAACATGAAAACATGTCACTAAAAGTAAAGGTGATGCAAAGCAAAAGACAATGAAGATGGCTGGTGTATAAGGCCAGGATGATTACACGTGATGTGACACGAGGTGCAGAAAGTTTACCTCAGCTAAAAACTTTAAAACACGTTGACTAGAAAACATTGGTTTGTCGGCTAAAAAGTATGATGGTTGCAAAGGAATGTGTCGTCTGTATAATTCAGGAAAATGTTTGTGTCATGTTGCATCAAGTGTCTTGCATCAAGTATTTGGACTACGGTTAGGCCCTTTTCACACCTTCTACACATGGGTCCCAAAGTTGCAGTGAGCAGGTGGGAGTGCGTCACATGTTTGTGTCATATCCGCAGCCTAGCCAGGGCAACTTCAGTGTTTCTGTTTTGGGAGTCAGTTGAATCCCACACAAAAATTCCATCAGCCGGATGGTCTACAGGAACCCGTTATTTCAGAACTTGCCGGTCTGATGGCCTGCTCGTCTAATGGGCCGCTGGTCTTTTGGCCTGCTGGTCTGATGGCCTGCTGGTCTGCTGGGCTGCAGGCTTGCCGGGCTACAAGCTTGCTGAGCTACAAGCCTGCTGGGCTCAATGCCCAGCAGGCTCCTGTAGACCTGTGGGCAGGTTCCTGTAGACCAGCGGGCTCCTGCTGGGCTACAAGGAAATTATTGGGTAGATATGTAATACGAATACCTCAATCACATCAAAGAAAACAAGTTTTGATCAGTGAATTCACTTTATTGCCCATCAGCATCATTTCGACTGCATGTCGCCCAACTTTTTAAACAGGTGTTTCCTCACTGTCTTCAGCTGTTTGACCTTCCCGTCTTCCGGAACGCCTTCACCCATGTAGATGTGGGATAGTGCTGCATAAAAAAATAATCAAAACCAGCTGTGAGAATTTCATACACATAGTCATCACATATAGACTATATTTCCTTTGTCGTATGCCCATTTTTCCACATAAAAAGCCCAGCCATAGCAATTAGGCTCGCCTCTACTCTTGACTGTGTCAATGACCCCTACCCTAATGCCATGGCAACGCCAAAAAAAAGGGAACCTTGATTTTCTAAAATAGAGCTAAAAGAAGCAATACAATGAACAGGGGCAATGAATATTAAATACAACGTAAAACACCACCATTTATAAAAGTATAATAAAAACTGTACTTTTATATAACCACAATTATGATGCTTCCAAATGCAAAATTTTAGCACTGTGTGAACTGGCCTTGGTAATGGCGCATAGCTGTTGTGTCCCAAGAAGTGATTGTTCCATCAGCAAATCCACGACGGTGTGCACTACTTTGGCATTATCTTGCAATGTGTGGCCGCCACCAAGCATGCTTTACAACAAAGTTACATTAAAATGAAAATAAAACTTAAAGAAAACCTTCTGCCTGTCGTGAGGTGTAAAATTTTTAATGCTGGATACCAGAGGTTAGCCTCTCAAAAAGCACGTGCTTTGCAGAATTTCTTGCACAGATTTTGTATGTTTGCATGTCTCTCTCTCACTGTTTGTTTCATAAAACGCTTAAGCGATCCTCATCAATCTCTTTTCATCATGAGTTCACAATCTGTGTTCTCACATGTTGAGTACAGGAAATTTTTTGGGCGTTCCTTCCTGTCTCATGCTCCTAGCAATTCCTGTACTACTAAAACACTTTAGCTGCTGCTACATTCAAGACGCACAAATGTACCAAAAACGGCAACTTCAGTGTCCCTCTAGCCATTATACAGGGTGTCCCAGCTATCATGCACCAAGATTTAAAAAATCAGCAATGGCGTTACTCGAAGAAAACCTAGTGCATAGAGTTTGCAGTACTGTGGAGAAGCGGACAGTAATTGTTTCGGTAAGTAGACTTAAAAAGTTAATTGTAATTATATTTATCTAACTAGAGAATTCCGGTCGTAATCACTGAAGTGTCAATGAGGCACTTGTAGGTACCCACGAGGGGCTTCTAACTGCGGTAATTTCAGCGACGAACTAATTGTGTACTCATTTATTCTGACTGGTAAAGAAAACCCGCGAAATATGAAAAATTCCACGTGATGGCGCTTCTGCGCGCATTTTGAAAGCAGCGTCCCCAAATAAGCTGATTGAAACCAACTGCTTCGTCTGTCACACGCCCGAAGAGACAGCGCATCACCTTGACAATGGCATGCATGGAAGGACAGTAACAATAAGATTCCCGGAGATCGTGGGCAGATATGGCACAAACTCGATCGCGATTCTCTCTTTCTTTCCTTTGCTTATTTCATTATGGCTAACTCTGAGCCAGCCTGTTTGAGGGCAGATGCGCGCTGGCGCAACGTCACGTGGTATTTTTTTTTTAATTCGGTGGTTTCATTTATTATTCAGAATAAATGAGTACGCAATTAGTTTGTCGCGGAATATACCTCAGTTAGATTCCACTCGTGGATACCTACAAGCGCATCATTGACACTTCAGTGATTAGTCGAGTTAGATAATTATAACAATTATCTATCTGAATCTCATTAACACAAAAATACACAGTACTGCTTCTACACAGTAGTGCAAAGGTTATGCACTAGGTTTTCTTCGAGTTCCGCCATTACTCTTTTTTTTTAAGTCTCGGTGCATTATAGCTGGGACACCCTGTAAAATGGTACAGGTTTGAATTTTCTGTGCTTTTCATGACCTCATTTCATTTATGCATGGGAAGTTTAGGGCAGCAATCTGCAAGACAAAGGTACATACTCTTTACACACACACATAATTTCACTGAAATACATACCCAGGCAGCACAGGACTGTTCGGCCTAAAACAGGCCGGTGATTTTCTGTCCGGCCGTTTTCCGGCAGCCATGTTCAGCCCATGTCCAAATGTGGGCCTTTTGGCCGTATACGGCCGTACTCCCATGGCGGTCCAATGGCCAGTGTCCGTCGGCCAGTCGACCGGCTAACGTTCATACGGCCAGATTCCAGCCGCAGCACTGCGGCCATTCCAAAGCCACCCGTGAACGGCCGAAGTACGGCCGCCGGAGGACAGCCGAGATGCGGTCGTCGGACTCCAGCTGGACTAAAGCTGCCGGAAATACGGCCGTGTTGCGGGCATTGGAGTTCAGCCACAGTACGTTAACTGTACTGAGGCCGGTCACTGCATGTCGCGCAAGCAGATGACTCATTCGCGCAGTGCAGCAGCAGCACAAACCCAGCATTTTGGGTCCAATGCAACCACATCAAAGTGAGCTCGCGCGCAACCACCAGCCGTCAAGCTTTCAGCGCAGCCTTGCTTAATTACCAGCCTCAGTTGACAGCAAAATTCATTTATTAAACAGTGCTCATAAATTGTCGTTCCTTTAATTGCTGTGCCTCTTTTACTGCCGAACACAGAAAATACTCAGTTCTTCGTAGAGCTTGAATGGATGTATTGTCCAGGTCCTGATATCCTCTGTGGGGTGGCTTACCTGTAATAAACGGGGAAAGAGGAGGGGGGGGGGGCGGCGGCGGGCGCATACTTTAGTGGGTTGAATTTCAGAGAGATAAATTGCGCCGCTTTTAGCCAATTTCTTTTAGGGCAATATTCCGGAACACTTTCATGCTATGACTACATAAACTATTTTTATAACAGTTGCTTGACCAATTTTGATGTATATAAAACCGGCGTGAATGCCTTTATCAAGCGTTTTGTTTCTCAACAAAACACTCAGGAGCATTTAATATAACTCCCTCACAAAAAACTATGTCCAGTTTTTGCCCATTTTTCTTGCAATGACATTTTCTACTCGATCTACTTTGCTGATGATCTTGCGCAGGGCTGATCCTAAGAAGGAGCGAACAGGTACTTTCATTTTCAATCTATTTTAATGTTGTTGTCATGAGTATACGTCCACACCACTTAATAGTCCAAAAGAACTTAATTTTCTTCTAATGTCATACTACGTTCAAAAAATTCTAGACGCGTCGCGAATGACGCCCTGCTTCAGGTGGCTGCAGTTGTATCCCTTTGTGTTCACGCAAGGAAAGGCATAAAATTAGAGTTACATAATTTGTTTCAAACCAATTACATAGCAATGGTAGCATGCATACAGGAAACCTTGCATACTGCAACAAATAAGGCAATAAATATTTTATTGCTCAAGGTTGAATGCGTAGGGTTCTCAACCCGTCGGAGGCAAACTTGCGCCTCTGGAAGTTTATTTATTTATTTATTCATTGTTTTATTTATTTATTTATTTATTTATTTATTTATTTATTTATTTATTTATTTATTTATTTATTTTATGCCTGCTTGCCTTTGCATGCATTACAGAAGGGAGATACATAACACTAAGCATTAAATATGAGACAAAATAACAAAATAATTCTACAAAGCGCGCTGAAAATCGTCAATAGAAACAGTTAATGCAATCATACGTGCACACTGCAGTATTGATGTAAAATAAAATGAATCACGCAAGGCGTCACCTTTAAAGGAAAGTCAATAATTTGCTTTAAGCTAGCGGTCCCACTTTGGGATATGTAGAATGGCGCTTGGATATACTTCTCCCTTCTACTCCAGTTTTCGAATGATAGATATTACGAAAAAAGTTCAACCTGTGGTTTCGTCTGTGATCTTTCACGTCCTGCCATTTCAGTTTACTTTTACTTTCTCTCATGCTAAGTTGAGGGTGCCAATTACCTAATACGAATCGCACTGACATATTCTGTACGTTTTCGAGCGTATCAACCAGCTCTTTGGTGTAGGGATCCACGAAAACACATGCGTACTCGAAGATTGAGCGCACATGAGTGAGATACGGTTGTTCTTTTCAGTTAGATGGAGGTTCACTAAAATTTCGTCTCAGAAAGCCAAAAACATATGCAGCCGTAACTTCTATGGTGTGAACCTGCCTATTTAACCTCTAACCACTCCCTAAATAAACTCCTAGGTATTCATATTCCTCGGCGGTTGTCAGCAGCATAATTTACGGTATGCGTATTCAATTGGAATGAAGGTTTTCTTGTAAAGGTGCCGTTAACACACTGTTTAACATCCAGAAACTTTTCTGAATCAGCACACCAGGATGTTATTAAATTCGAATAAAGCTGCAGGTATACGGAATCACGGTCATTCTTTATAGTCCGGTAAACTACACAGTACTTTTGAACAAAGCTATAGGGCCAATTGTAATAACAAGCAAAAACCGATTCATTCAGTTCATAGCACGAAATGTACTACGCAGAAGGTGATGTGGAACACCATCATTTGCTTTTTTGCAGTCCAAGAATATACAGTCAACCACTTTAGGCTTATCTAAAATTTAAAATAATTTTTTTTAAATAGGCAGTCGTAAAATCCCATAAAGTAACATAGTGCAGGGCATGAAGTTGATCCTACCAACACACGAGCGAGTCTCTTCTACGTCTATCACCAACAACATAGTGCAACAGTGCTTGTCGCAGTTTAATTGTGCGCAGAATAACTTGCGCTTTTGCTCGCACTTGCCTTTCTTTGGAGGGGGGTCCATGGCATGGCGCCGGTTGAGCTCCTGCGTGGTGGCCGCTTGCTCGACGCCCTTGAAGGCCAGTTATTTTGGTGAACCATCTCCATCTCGGATCGGACATCTCTGCCGGGTCGATGTCTCCAATGCTCTCCATTTCTTGAGGGTACGAATAGCCTCGAGCTGATGCGTCGACGAAGCCGGCGGCAGAGGCGTGGTAGTGGCGATGAGTGGCAAGGCTTAGCTTACCCGTCGGTGTGGCACAGTCTTCTTGTGGCAATAAATGACATTTCGATGGCCTAAAAGGTTCCCTGCTAATGTCCAGTGCACCTTGCCCGTTCACCGAGAACACTGATTACTGTTTGACAAACGATGTTCGTTCATTTAAAACGTAGAAACACGGAGCGGATGAAAAACACGTCCCCGTCGTTGGGCTCCCTAACGGCTTTTTCTCCCCCCAGAAAAAAACCGGTCGGTCGGCTTCCAAACAAGTCTGTGCATGAATTCTCGGCGCCCAGGCGCAAGCCGTTGTTCGGCTGTATGCCGTTTGCCGAAAAAATGACGTATAACCTGATACCTTACGTAGGCCGGTCTCCTCTTGAACACCGGTTGCCAAATATTCTGTGGCCATTCGCTTGCCGTAATTCGGCCGAGGACAGCGAACTGAATGAAAAACCTATATTCTGGGCCCGTACGTCGGCCGGTATCCTTCATAACACTGGTTGCCCGAAGAATACGAATACGAACGCGCGGTTCACCGTTGAAATAACCAATGCACGGCAGCCGCGTTCCGGCCGGTCTCCTTTCGAACACGAACTGCCGCAGGAATACGCATATTCTGTGGCCGGTCGCTTGCCGTACTTCGGCCGATTACCGCTTCCCGAAGAAAAAACGGATGCCCTAAGGCCGTACTTCGGCCGTTCTCTTTCTCAACATCGGCCGCCGTAAAAGAACTTAATATCTGGCAGCCGGTTAGCTGCCGTTGTGCGTCCGGACACGGGCGGACGGAAAAATGCCGAAGCGCTATTTGCCGAATGTTGGCCGTTCAACGCATGATCAGTGGCTGCCAGAACCTGGATGCTGGCCGGACATGCCAGAAAGCGGCCATAGACGGGCCGGTGTTGGGGCACACTTTCTGCGCCGCCTGGGTACTCCCTTTGACATCTAGAGGAGAAATAGGCTAAACATTACACCTACAGCTGGCAATAAGAAGTTTTTTCCGAAACTTTCTTTGTCCCATAGTCTTCTGAGGCAGCAAACATGTTAATTAAGTACTAACTACTTTATTTACAGGTATGCAGCCTCAGAACACTATGGCACAATAAAATGGCAAAATAAATGTCAGCAATATAAACAGAATTCTATTTATATTCCTGACATTTTTTAACTTGCATGCAGTGCATGGCATTTTAAGTAACTTTAAGGATATAGAATCATTATCTCATAGAAGCAAATGAGTTTAGAAAAGACTTAGGCCTCAAAGAAGCAGTCAGCATGCAGCTCTGAAGCTTTGGGTGGTAGTACAATGCACTTGAAGGAGCAAAACCTTCAAGCGCATTGCAGAGACGAAACATTCTCGGGTGTCAGCTTAGGTTTTGGGACCGTACATCCCAAAGACCGACCCTTGTTAGAAAGTGTGCCCGTGACACTGCAGTTCTCGTGTTCTGCAGGGGTCCAGTAAGACGACGCTGCAATGCAGCAAAACATGGAGTCTGTCGGGGCCCGCAGGTGCTCGCCCAAGGCCTCCCGCTCCAGCCACACTCCGCTTCCAGTTTCAATAATTAAAAAACGTAAAGTTTCACATGAACATTATTATATTCGCCTACATATCTGATATGAATGTTCGTATTTATGAAAAAGCATTCACTTGTTCAATCTAAACAACCTCCCAAGAATGTGCATACCTCTGCACAAGGTACTTGCAAGTTCACAGCAAACGGGCCAGAAACCAGCGTCTTAAAGGGGTCGTGAAGAGAAAATGCATCTGTCGTTGCTAAATTTTGTCTGCTTGAACGACCTTTTAAGAACATAAATCCAAAATGTTTTCACAATTATTGCTTCTGGAATTTAGGAGTCACCTTTGAAATTCTCGATTTGAGGCGCATCGCAAGCGACCATTCGCGCCTCGTCGTTCGGCAGCGCAACTAGAGTGACGTCACGTCAAGTACATTCGAGAGATCAAGGCGTTAAACATTCTTTGTGCATATTGTTCTGCAAAGCTGCAAACCTGATATTTTAAGAATATTGCATCCTTTATTCGTTGCCAAAAAGTTTTATACCCACGTGAGCGGTGTCGTGACCGCTTCAGTTGTCTGGCAACCATTGCAGCAGAACTCAGATCCACTGATCTCCAGTAGAGTTCTCAGACTACTGGCTGCTTGTACAGTTTGTAGCGCTGAATTTCATATCTCTTTGGCCGAATTATTTTTGGAATCTAACCTTTTTTGTCTGAAATTGCACAAAACCGCTCAAGCAAAAAAAAAGTGCCCCTTATGCGATTCGAACTTGCGGCCTCCGGGCCAGCCTTACGGGCCAGCCTAGTCGGTTACTCATCCACTACACTATCGACGTAAGAAGCGCGCGCAGCGAGATACTTCTGCATAAAAGCCTCTTCGTATTTGCAACCCAGACGTCTGTCGTATTTCCATAAATTCTAATCAACCCAGAGCTTTAACCGCCAACTTACTGTTCAAAGCTTCTGCAGTAAGCCAAAGGGGAGCGCATACAATTAACGAAACAGCGTTGTAGCATTGTTTATTGCAGGAAAGCAATCGTCGAACTGCGTGATGGTGGGCCTCGGCGACTTGCCGCTGTATCGCTGCATCTCGCTAGGCATTGTTGCGCTTGATGGATGAATGGGTTTCAAGTTCCAACTACTTGAAGTTCCTTCGATAAACGTGTTTATGTAATAAATTCTCAGTTTAAGCGTTCGGTCATGTATCCCGTCAGGTCGGACGTTTCACGTTCGCGAAACTCACATTACGGGCTACGTGAGACAGATGTCGGCAAAATTGTGCAAGAATATCGGCTAGCAAAACGACAATTGAGACTCGTGCGAAACAGCGTAAACAGCTTACGAATGCCCCGTTTGGGTTAAACGTGGTTACTTGTGCCTACGCCACTCACCCGCGTTGTTGATTGAAAGTTCGACCTTGTTGATAAGTCGTATCAGACATCAGACATCTCCCCGTTCAGTTGCAGGACGAGTTATATCATGGCGCTGGTGTTGTATCTCTATCTGACCTTTGCAAGCCCGCTCTATGCCGACATATTGTGCTGA
This sequence comes from Haemaphysalis longicornis, assembly GCF_048455015.1. NCBI lineage: Eukaryota > Metazoa > Arthropoda > Arachnida > Ixodida > Ixodidae > Haemaphysalis > Haemaphysalis longicornis. Next base: position 2,170,569 of record NW_027526352.1, on the reverse strand, counting down.
CGAAGGGGACTATGATTTGCTTATTACTGACTTACTGAAACGTCACTTCACGAGTTGAGAAGGAAAGCCTCGGTGAAACCAAAACTGCATTTGTTTTTCTATTTGCCGAAATCGGGAAACGAAACGGGCGAGCACTCTTTGTTTATCAAGGTTCCACGGTTATAAGCGCCCACACAACACAACTTTTTTGAAAGTTTCTTCACGACCCATTAAACTCCAACTTTAGCAAAGTGTTACCTACGTTTCTTTTCCACTAAAAATGGAGTGTAGTCCCTAAGCAACCCACATATGCACACACAACTTTATTTATTTATTTTATTTATTTTCAATACTGCCAGTCTCATTCCGAGACCATAGCAGGTGGGCATACAGATGGTACATGCAGGTGGTACATAAACAAATATCAGCGCAGAAAACAGAAACAGGAATGTAGTGAAATGACAGTCATAAGAGCGAAAAATATACAAATTTGTTTACTTTTAATTAGATAGGAAGAATACGGAGCTGAAATTCTTGAACAACACATTTGAAAACTTACAACATGAACACACTCATAAGAAAAAGCATAATCAAGTCACGCTTTTTAACTTAAGACAAAGAAACCAACACCAAAAAGAAGAGCAATTGTGCATGAAATCCAGTGGTACACAGGCAAATAATACCAAACTTGCAAACACCCCAGTTAACACTTATATACTCCACAAATACGCTTTCACTGGTGGCGCAATGCCGCTGGGGATGCGAGTGTTGCCACATTAACAGAACATATTTTCTAATTTTGGTGCAAAGTCAGATACCGATGTCGCATTAGTTAAGGAGGGATCTAAACAGTTCCATTCCCTTATTGCAAGTGGAAAAAAGGAGTGCTTGAATGTGTCATTGCGGTAGGAGTACTCTTTCAATGTGTGTGAATGTTTGTGCCTCGTAACGCGGGAGTCCGATGGACGAATATACAATGATGGGTCAATTTTATAATGGTTGTGAAGTAGCTGAAAAAGAAATTTAAGGCGCGCTTGTTTTGCTCTAATCGCAAGTGTTTGGAGGCCAGAGCTTGCTAACATATTTGTGGGAGAATCAGTGCGCTTATATTTGTTGCAGATGAACGTTGCTGCCTTCCTCTGTACATTTTCTAGCTTTTGAATGTTAGTGACTGTATAGGGAAACCATACTGTGTTAGCATATTCTAATACCGGTCTTACGTAAGTAGTATAGGCTAGAAGCTTGGTTGAGTGAGGGGCCAACCGAAGGCATCTGCGAAGATAAAAGAGCTTGCGCAGAGCAACTGAAGTAATATTAGAGATGTGCGCATCCCATCTGAGGTTTGACGTAATCGTGACGCCTAAATATTTGTGTTCATTCACTTTTTCAAGCCTGGTGCCTCTAATGCTGTAGTCATACTGCATAGCTTCTTTTTTTCGGGTTATCGTCATGCACACTGTTTTTTTGGGGTTAATCGACATTTGCCACATGTCGCACCAGTTGGAAAGATGGTGTAAAGAATCGCTTAGTGCAAGGTGATCTGCATGACTTGTGATTTCTTTGTAAATAATGCAGTCATCGGCGAAGAGCCTAATGTTGCAAGAGATACTGTCTGTGATATCGTAATAAAAACAAGAAATAACAAAGGCCCCAAAACGGAGCCTTGTGGTACTCCGGACGTAACAGGCAAGGTTTCTGATGGTACTTGGTCATACAGGACATATTGCGAACGGTTAGTTAAGAAGTCCTTAACCCAATCTGTTAATATTCCATCTCCAATAATACTTCGAAGTTTTGCAATTAATTTATTGTGACATACGGAATCAAATGCTTTAGCAAAGTCTAGTAGTATGATATCCGTTTGCGTGCAATTGTTAATAGATAATGCTAAATCATGAACAACTTCTGTTAGTTGCGTGATAGTCGATAATCCGCTGCGAAACCCGTGCTGGCAAGATGACAAAACGCCCTTAGTCTCTAAAAAAACGGTTAAGTGTTTCAAGATTATATGTTCCAATATTTTGCATGACGTGCTGGTTAAAGATATTGGCCTAAAGTTTGAAGGGTTATCGCTATTTCCTGCTTTGGGAATCGGTGTGATTTTAGCTTTTTTCCAGTCGTCTGGAAGTTTTGCTAGGGTGAGAGATTTGCGGAAAATCATACCAAGGTATTTGCTGCACCATTCGGCATATCGCTTAAGAAAGGGATTGGGAACGTCATCTGGCCCGGAAGATTTTTTGGGGTCTAGTCCGAGCAAAAGGCAAAATATTCCTTCATCAGTTACATCTAGAGGGCTGATTACAGTATTATCCATATGTGCAAGCTGTGGAATTTTCCCGTCATCTTTTGTAAAAACGGAATGGAAAAAGTTGTTGTACATATTGGACTTTGCCGTTTTCTGTTGCAATGAAAGTTCAGGACTGTTGTTTTTTCTAGGGCTGAAATGCTTCCAGAACCTTTGTGGGTTACCAGTAATGAATGACGGTAGCGTTACTTTAAAGTAATGTTGTTTTGCTTGCTTTGTTTTGGCCTTAAAGTGTGAAATAGCTATTTTTAGTTTTGATGTATTCGCACTGCAGCACTGTTGTTTTACTGCTTTCCGAAGTCGTTTGACTTTCCTCTTTGCGTGTCGAATTTCTCTTGTGATCCAGGGGTTATTTCTTTGCGGCCGTGTAGGCCGCAATGGAATAAATTTATTCATGCAGTGCAGAACAGTGCGCTTGAACCTTAGCCAGAGGTCATTTACAGTTGTGGCAGGATCACAGTTCAATTCCACAAACTCGTAAAATTCATGAGCTAAATAAGTTAGTACGCTGGCGTCGTCTGCTTTGCTGAAGTCTGGAACATGGTTTACTGTTGATTGTAGGTGTAATCTGTGATCAAGTGTTAACCGGCAAATAGGCACTCTGTGGTCTGAAATGCCCTCTACAACATCAACTTGAGTGTCCATATGGCTAAGGTGACTACTAATAAGTATTAAATCTAGTACACTTGTGGCTGTTCCTTGAACACGAGTTGGGCATGAAACAATTTGATGGAGGTTAAAATTCAACATTAAATCGAATAAATCCTCGGAACCCTGTGAGGTGTGGTGCATGGTACTCCAGTTTATATCAGCAAGGTTAAAATCACCCATTATCACGACTGCAGAGCTATGGACATGCTGCTGAAGAAAATTGTGGATGGAAACTATGCATTCCGAACCAGAAGATGGGCTACGATAAACGCAACCCGCCACTATGCTTGTGCTATTGCACAAAATTTTGCAGAAAACCGCTTCTGTGTCCGGAACGTCTGGCAGTAGTGTGTATGAAATGGAACGTCGAATTAACAACGCGACGCCTCCGCCTCGAGATGGTCTGTCTTTTCGGATGACAGAATAGTTAGGGGGAGTGAATTCATGGTCGAGTATATCTGATGAGAGCCAGGTTTCTGTGATTGCTACAATATCTGGTTCATGAAGTAGCAACAGGTCTTCAAGTGGCTGCACTTTTTTCACGACGCTTCTGGCGTTCACGTTTAGCAATGTTATTTTTTGTTTTGTTTGATACTCCGCGTGTTTGGCCGAGTTGGTATTTCGTAGTTTTTTGGTTTGTTCAGAGGCACCCTTTCTTCTTTCTCCTCATCCCAAACGAACGCGCAGTCATTTATGTACAGCTTCTCGAAAGCGAGCGCCACTTTTTCCTTTTTGTCTCGGTTCGATTTCGCACTGTCCCAAAGCTTTTTTCTAATTTCGCGAGTTTTGCGACAAAAATCTTCGCCAATGGCGTAATCGGTGCCCTTTAGGTGCTTTCCATTCTTTAATATGGCTTCCTTCTGACGCGAATCTACAAGTTTGAAGATAACTGGTCTGGTTTTATTGGGAGCAGGTTTACCTAGCCGGTGGATGCGCTCGATCGCAATCGGTTGTAGTTTGAGTTTATCCTGTATGACGTCATTGTTCACGGCTTGTGCGAGGGTTTCACTTGTCTCAGATTGTGCTTCCGGCAATCCGTATACGATTAGATTGGATCTTCTGCTCCTATTCTCAAGATCGTCTATTCTTTTTTCTAATGTTTGTATTACCCTAGTCATTGAATTAAGTTGCGTTTTGCAGTGCCCTAGCTCTACTTCAAGGACTGACAGAGCGTCAAGCTTGTTATCTATGTCTACTAGCCGCTTTTCTTTTATTTCTTTAATGTCGCTTGCAATGTCCCTCAGTTGGTTAAAAACTTCTTCAAGGGTGGGGCCTGGGTTAGTTTCAATGTCTCCTCCCAACAATAACAGTTTTTTAAGAAACTCCGTGCTATCTAACGCCATGCTAAGCAGCCGTGGGCACGGCAACACCAACAAGAAGCGGTCACTTGAGCGAAAGCATTTACCATAGTTTCTGCTCACCTGCAGAACGAAGACAAATGGGTTAGCGAACCGCATTCCGCTGGTGAAGCCGTGCCCAGTGGCCGTCGCATCAGTGAGGCTGGCTTTTATAGGTGGTATGGAAGGGGGCGCTGCCAGCTGATTCTGCGCACCGAGATGCGCCGATGTCGTCTTGCGTGGACTGATTCCATTCAGCAGGCCCGGCACGTGTGGGACCGTCTTCAAGATTAGCGCCGTTTCGTTGATCCTCAGCCATCCAGTATCGCCATTGCTGGCGGGGTACAGGTGGATGAGGCAGAACTGCAGAACGAAGACAAATGGGTTAGCGAACCGCATTCCGCTGGTGAAGCCGTGCCCAGTGGCCGTCGCATCAGTGAGGCTGGCTTTTATAGGTGGTCTGGAAGGGGGCGCTGCCAGCTGATTCTGCGCACCGAGATGCGCCGATGTCGTCTTACGTGGACTGATTCCATTCAGCAGGCCCGGCACGTGTGGGACCGTCTTCAAGATTAGCGCCGTTTCGTTGATCCTCAGCCATCCAGTATCGCCATTGCTGGCGGGGTACAGCAAACACTTCATTTGATATAGCAAACACTTCATTTTCAAGACACTAGCAAATCCAACTTTAGCAAAGTGTTACCTACGTTTCTTTTCCACTAAAAATGGAGTGTAGTCCCTAAGCAACCACATATGCACACACAACTTTGATATAGCAAACACTTCATTTTCAAGACACTAGCAAATCCACTTGACAAACCTCTACATGGCTAGATAACGCATCATGCAGCACACACAATTCCTCCCTAGGGTTCCCAACGGGGCAGAAAGAAGTACGAGGTAACCGCTTTTACAGCAGCCCCAAGACATTCACTAGAAGACAAACAGTGCAGAGCTGGTCCTGCACAGTGGCACAGCAGTGCTGCATTATTGTGAACTTGTTCAGGGAGAATAAACCAAGCTAAACAGACCTCACCACTGCTTGTTTTTGGTGAAAATCGGAACACAGAGCCCGTACAAAATCAGTCGGGTAGCTCACTAGCACGTTAATAAAATGTATGGCATATTCTTAGGATACGCAGAGTTTAAATGCAGATATAAAAATATTTGCCAACAATTACGGCACTCCCTCATGCGAAATTTCAATGCAGTGATAACTGCAGTCTTCTCGGTGACAACGCACACCTGCCATGTATCAGGAAGTGATCACATCAAGAGCAAACATGCGGTGGCACGCGCTTTACTGTTTTCCTTGCAGCACACCGCCAGTGGGAAGAGTGTCTGGCACTCCCTCGGCACGTTGCCTTCTCCCTCACAATTTCTCTATTCAGTGAACTCTTCGTTCGTTCGGTTACAACAAAGCTGACAGTGCCATGAAACCACAGGAGCGGGCGCTTACGAGGCTTTAAAAAACTTCTCTCCCGAGGCTCTTTTCATATTTTGGCATGCCAAGAAAAAATTAATAGGCACAGAAACCGATGAAACAGGAATCTCCAACAGGAATACGCAAAGTAAGAAATATACATCCCGCATATGCGCCAAACAAACACAAGCTCATCTTCATGTGCTACCTAGTTGTCACAGGACTGCGAACGTTATGCTGTTGTCAAGCAAGAAATGTCAACAAACTTGTACCTGCTATAAAAGACAAGTCGACACATGTTAGCTAACAGAACAAAAATGCTCATTAAAGGGACCCTGCAACACTTACCATTGACTACTCAGAATGTATTTCGGGGTAAATTCTATTGTCCCAGCAATGTCCTCCCGCAAGAATTATGAAAAACCGTTCACTGTCATTGACAATACGCGGATTGAAAAATTTCGCATAAATGTTCCCTCTCAACTCAACCGCAGGCAAGGCGAAGGTCATCAGGAAGGCTATGACCGAACGTCGCGCAGGTTTACTTGCACTGCACGAAGAGTGTTGCAGGGTCCCTTTAAGCAAGTAAGCCGGAGCTTAAACCCTCAAATTTTGCTAGCTGCGAAGGAATAAATTAAGGAGAAAACAGTCGTGAACTTAAAAAAGCACTGAAAAAAATGGTTTTCAAACCTCCGAAATACCTTTCAATCATCGCTCGAGCTGCAAATGACATCAGGCTGTTGAGCCTCGGAGGCAGGAGCTTCAAGTCCCATGTCTTCACCAGCCCACTCCTCATCCATGTTCTCCCGAGGAAGGCAATGTTGAAATATCCATGCAAGAGCATTAGTTTACTTGGCAGGTCGAAAACACGACACTTTTGGAACACAAAATGGCCAACAAACAATACAAACTTCATATTTGACTTCGACAATCACAGCTCAGTAAACTTGGCTGACGAAAAGTGTATTTATTAAACGTCAATTGTGACCTTAAAACCAAGTTGGAGATGTGTACCAAGGCCTGCCTGCATGAGTAATTTCAACATTCTGACTTTAGAAGTAGCAATTAGGCAAGCAGCAAAGTATGTTGCAACAAAACGTTTTTCTTGGCAGTGGCAACGTCGGAAAGTGCAGCCAGAGTAACCAGGACAAAAACAGCCCACAATGTAAGAAAATCATTCGCAGTAATGAGGAGAGGACACATTCGGCAATGGACCACCAGTGTTTTTACAATCATTGCATTAGAGGAGGTGCTTAGGTGTCCTCATAATTTCCTCTAAACATGAGAAGTCTCAGTTAACATGCAACAGGCATTGGTGGCTGCAGCCTATGCATAGTTCAACCCCTGACACTGTTAGGGGCCTTGCTTTCACTTTTTTACACATCCAATACACTACAGTGTGCAAATTTACTCTGCAGTGAACAGAATGAGGCGAAAAGTTGTTACACTTTGTTAAGCAATCAAACACTGCTATCTTGAGTGCAAATTTACTAAAGAGAGCAATGTCTGATTAATGGGCAAGTACCGTATTTACTCGCGTAATAGTGGAATGGGGGATACTTTAATGTTGGTTCGTACACCGTACGGGGCACCTTGAGTAATCTTGGTGACGGTGAGTGGCGACACCGCGTACCCCGAGCCCCCCATACTTAAGCTGTTACCTACCGTGGCGAGAAGTTGCAAGGTGAAGGGTTAGAAGCCGTGAACGGTGGCCGTAGGAGCCTTGGTCAAGCTCCGGCTGACGAGAGGTCTACCTGGCAGGGAGCTCCGGGACCTCTCTCGGTATCAGGGTAAGCCGAGCGAAGGAAGTACCCCCGTCCCCTGCTTTTTCCTATGCCATATGGTAAATCGAAAACCCCCCTCTAAACATCATCGAACCCTGAAAACGGTCCGCACCGAAGCATCTTTTCCACCACTCCCAAAAACCATCTTTTCCTAGCCCGATAACTATTCTCGTTTCTTGGTGATTGAGTCAGCTGACTCAGCAACACCTGTCGCGTCGATGTCTGTATTCGTAATTTCCAAGTTCCTGCATAGCATTCTTGGTGATAAGTATGAGGCTAAAAAACTCAAGACGGGAGAAACCCTTGTTGAGATCAACACAGAAAAACAGGCCGACAACCTCCTTGCCCAAACCCGCATCCTCGATCTGGACATCAGAGTCACACCCCACCGGAGCCTGAACAGCTCCCAGGGTGTGATATCTGAGCCAGACCTTCTGACCGAAACTGATGCCGACCTGCTTGAAGGCCTGAGGGAGCAGGGTGTTACGGCGGTCAGGCGAATCACTATCCGAAGAGATGATACGATAATCCCAACGAAGCACATATTCTTGACAATCAACCGATCCAAACTTCCTGAACACATCAATGCAGGCTTTGTCCGTTGTGCAGTCCGACCCTACATTCCAAACCCGCGCCGCTGCTTCAAGTGCCTGCGGTCCGAGCACGGTAATAATTCTGGCCGTGAAAGAACGACGTGTGCAAAGTGCGCTGCACAACACCACCCCACTAACAACTGTCCGTCCACAACACTTACTTGTCCTAACTGCCGGGGACAAACACGCGGCATACTCCAGGGCATACGAGAAATTCAATATAGAGAAAAAAATCATCAATGTCAAGGCAACAGAGAACACCACCTTCCCAGACGCGCGGAAGAGGTTCGGCTCTTTCCCTCTGGGGAGGTATGCCGATGCAGCTCGCCGGGGGGCGGAGCGGCGTCTGGTTTCGGCGGGGACCCAGTGCCGTTAGTCGGACTTGGTCCCGCGCCGCCCCCCACCGGGTTGCCTCAGGCAGCCCAACCTCCCTCTACATCGCTCGCTGAGCCATCAGCGGCTGTGGTGGCAACCACGGGTGGTGGGAGTGATGCTTCATCCTCCACGTCCACTCCAGCGTCCCAAACTATAGGCGAGGGCGCAGAGGAGATGGAGAGGGAGGAACCAGCGGCACCAGCGTCCCAAACTATAGGCGAGGGCGCAGAGGAGATGGAGACGGAGGAACCAGCGGCAGCTCCTACCCCCACCACACCGCCTGTGCCATCCGAGGCGTTCCTGAAACCCTCGGCGGTTGTGGGAAATTAAAAGCGCACCCCCAAGGGTCCGCGGTTCAAAGAGCTTGGTCACCCAGGAACTCCAAGGACATCCGACGACGAAGTGGATGTCGGACCGTTGTTGTCTGCGGTGCACCGCAAGGAACGCGTCCCGACGCCAAAGCCTCCCGACAAGCCGCAAAAGACGAGAGTCACAGCCCCGTAAGACGACACGTAAACATACACACTCCAATAGCTCTCAATCTAAATAATGGGAAGAGAAAACACAATTCAATGGAACTGCAGAGGCCTTCTGAAAAACCTTGACGATGTGTACGAAATAGTGCACTCCAATCAGCCAAGTGTAATGTGTCTTCAAGAAACGCATCTAAACTCCAGGCACAGAAATTTATTGAATAGTTACATGGTAGTTAGGAAGGACAGAGATGGTGGTGGCACATCCTCCGGTGGTGTGGCCATCATTGCCAGAAAATCCTTGGCATGCCACACTGTCAAACTACAGACTGTCCTAGAGGCGGTGGCCATTCGAACCATAATCTTTAATAGGCTTATAACATTATGCTCTCTTTACATCCCTCCCGAGCTCTGATTTCGAGGGTTTCTTTGATCAGTTACCCGAACCTTTCATTCTTTTAGGTGACCTCAACGCACATAACTCTCTTTGGGGCTCTGCTCGCACGGATACCCGAAGTCGCCTTATCGAAAAATGTCTAACCTCTTCGGGAGCATGCCTATTCAATAAAAACAAGCCTACATACCATAATATAGGACACCACACATACTCGCACCTTGACTTGGCTATTGGTTCTGCAGTTCTCTTTCCATCTCTTGAGTGGGATTTTGGCACTAACCCATATGGTAGTGACCACTTCCCAACCGCATTAGCATACATAAGCAAAGGCCCGAACAGTTCACCTTCCCATAAAAGGTTCAATGAAACTAGAGCGAACTGGAGTACATTTACAGAAACATCCAAACTACACCACACATCCTTAGAACACCTACACGTTGAAGGAGCTACCCAACTCATCACGGCGCACATGCTCCATGCCGCCGAAAAGTCCTTTCCCCAGGCCTCCAGCGCTCCGCACAACCCAAGGAGGCCATGGTGGAATGAGGACTGCAGGCGGGCGCGACAGGCACAGAACAAGGCTTGGGGTGTCCTACGCAGGTACCCCACGTCGGCTAACTTAATTTCTTCTAAAAGGGCAAAGGCCTTAACAAAGCGCGTCCGCCGTGAGGCAAAACGAATCGTCAAACTCAACGAATATAACGAATCGTCAAACTCAACACAAGCGGCCCTGTATGCGGCACAGCTTTGCCGCCAAAAATGGCTACTGTGACGCCCTAAACGGAAGACTTAGCACTTCGAAGTCATCGCACATTCTGTGATATCTGATAGACCCCACCAATAGCAAGGTAGAAAATAGCAAGAAAATGCAGATGATAATACACCAGTCCCAGGAATTTGGAAAGGACCTCATGTGTGTCCTCAAGAAAAGGTATTTCCCGAACACAATCAAGGAAGCTTTACCAACATACAGTGGACCACCGAGTGCAACCTTTGATCAGTCAATGCCACCTCTTGAGGAACGGGCCGCGCTTACCAAGATCCGCCAGAACACGTTTCCTGGCATATAAAATAACCAATAAATCCCTTGCAAACCTGGACCACGCTTCCATCGTAGCTCTGGCCACTTACGAATGACTGCTGGATGATCTGCATTCTCCCGAGTTCCAGGAAGCAGGCAGAAGTGAGATTCCTACCCGAACCGGGCAAGACCCCATGCGTTGACAACCTTCGTTCGATTTGCCTCAACCCATCCAGCGGAAAGGTAATGGAGCACGTTTTGCTATACAGGTTGCATAGGCATTTAAAAACTGCAGACCAAATGCGAGATACTTGGAATGCTCTTATCAGTGAAGTATTTGCTGCATTTGATTTTCACACTGCAATCGCTGATGTTGTGATGTAACATGTACAGTTGTGTACTTTGCTTCACCAGTGTATTTCTAAGTGCGTTGCCCTTTTGTGTATTGCTCTTTTTCATAATTGCCTTATGCATCAAGATTGTAACCCCCCTACAATAATGCCATATCGGCGCTGTAGGTAAATGTAATAAGTAAATAAACCAATAAATAAAAAATAGATAAGTAAATAAATAAAAATAAATAAATAAATGAATACATAAATAAATAAATAAATAAATACCATGTACGGATTTCGTCCGTACCCATCTACGCAAGACATCCTACTTCAACTGAAAGCCGACATCTTCGAAGCAGCCAGTAGGACCACGCAGAAAGCCATGATTATATTAGAGTTCAAGGAGGCCTTCTACAACGTGACTCACAGCACCACTATGAAGAACCTCAATGACGTCGGCTGCGGCGAAAGAATTTACGAATACATTTGCTGTTTTCTCACAGACCTTAAAGCTGTCATCAAGATGTTAGACCTACAATCCGACGTTTTGTCATGCGGAAGTAGGGGTTGGCCGCAAGGCATGGTTTTCTCCCCATTACTCTTCAACATTGCCATGATTAACCTTCCGAAAGAACTGAACAATATTCCGCACATCAACCACGGCATATAGGCCGATGATATAAGAATTTTTGTGGGTAGGGGATTACTGGGAACCATCCAGGACCGTCTCCAACAGGCCGCAGACGTGTCCATGCGTACGCTAAGCAATGCGGCCTCACCTGCGCGCCCCACAAAGCGGAGATTCTCTGGGTTCAGAAACGCGCCCGGGATCCCACCCTGGACATTCACGTTACGTTGGAGGGCATCATGATTTCTCCAACTCGAAACATCAAATTCTAGAATGACCTACCAGGAAAATTGTAAAAATACGCAACTGATCCGGTAACTGCACTCGTAAACCGCTTAGATCTTCAGGGTGCTCCGCCGCATTGCCAGACAAAAACACGGAATGAAGGAACAGGACATGCTGAGTCTTGTTGAAGCTTCCGTAGTTTTACGAATTACGTTCGTCGCGCCCCATGCCACCTTCCTGGCCGCAGAAAGACGGAAGATCGACACCACTATACGAACGTCCTTTAAACAAGCACTCGTACTTTCGAGATGCACTTCTACGTCTCGTTTGATGGCGCCAGGGGTGGAGAATATTATAGAAGAGCTTACAGAGGCGCACCTGAAGTAAGCGCAACTAAGCACTGCCCCAACAGCCCGGCAAGCACGTATGAACCTGGGATACTCCCCTTTTATAAACATGGCGACTGCCGCAGACATTTTAGTGAAAATTAGGTGGATGCTCAAAATTGATCCCCGGCCAAGAAATATGCCCCCTCAGCACCATGAAGGCAAAACTGCCAGGGCACAAATCCTTCAAAAGCTGTACTGTCACTCGAAAACAATAGTAATAACAGACGCAGCGGACTATGCGCGCGCACATACCAAAACAGCGGTTGTCGCCACCCCCTTTGCCTGGCTACCATCTTCGACAAGGAAAAAAGGGGTGCTTGCATTAGTCACAACCCAGACCCAAGCCAAGATCCCTATTACAGACTCGCAAGCGGCATGTAGGAAGTGCATAGCCGGAAGGAGTTCCACGAAAGCCCTACAAATCCTAGCCCGAAAACGTTTTGAAAGAACAGCCAAAATCATTTGGACGCGTGGCCACTCATCCCTTCGCGGCGATGCAGCGGCTCACGCTCACACCCGCGATCTTGCTCGCCGGGCACCGCAAGAGGACGACGAGGGGACAAGACACTCACCTATTACCTTCAACGACATCACACGAGATATTAACAAAAGCAACGAGTCACCCTCTGACAACTTCAAACAAGTGGGCACGGGAGCAGCGGTTACGGCATGGCGCCTGATCTTCGTCTTTTCCCTGTGCAGGCTATGCTTGCGCTCGTCGCCACGCGGCTATCGCCCTCGTCACCTTGCCACCCCGTGCTGTTTCCGATAGCAAGATTCTACGGCGACAACCCGGAAAACGCCCCCATCACCAATGCGACTGTTCCTACGGGGCGCTGCAATCAACAACCATACCCATCGACAGAGACACCCTACCCAAGCCCGGATTTAAGAAGCCGCCCGACCGCCTGCACCTTCAGTGGGCACGGGAGCAGCGGTTACGGCATGGCGCCTGATCTTCGTCTTTTCCCTGTGCAGGTGTGTACAAAGTTTTCTCTCTTTGCGAAGCGCTCTAGCGATCGGTGCCTTTTGCTGTTCCCGTGCCCACGGGTAGTGTGTGAAAGTATTGGTGAATGTATTTCTACTGCCCTTCTTTTGTTACGCGCTGGCGATATTGAGTCGAATCCAGGGCCTACAACTCGTTCTGAGGCCTTGCTAGAACTTGATTCATTGCCAGAGAACCCTGCTGAACAAATGACCGTTTTGTTTCATCTACTAAAAGACGTTCATGCTCGTTCACTTCAAGCATCAAAAAATCACTCTGACCTAGCTGCCGACATTAGGGCATAAAAAATGGCCAAAAAAATATAGAATCGAAAGTCACCGGCATCCTAAAAAGACTAGATGATTTGGAAGAAAAAAATAAGGTCTTAGACAGACATGACAATGAATTAAGAAAAACTCAGGAAGCTATCGAGGAATTAACTACACAAAACAGCACGTTACAGTCCCGCGTGGATGAACTTGAGGACAGATCCCGCAGAGACAATCTTATCATTCGAGGCATTCCGGACTCGAAAGAGACGTGGGAACAAACAGAAACAAAACTAACCACTTTTGTTACTTCTGTTCTTAATACTTTCACGCCAGATTCCACCCATCGCGTGCACAGATTAGGATTCTTCACTCAAAACAAATGTCGTCCTATCATTGCCAAATTCATGAACTCGAAAATAAGAGATAAACTTCTGTCTTTGCGCAGTGAATTCAAACTTACAGATGTTGTCATCAGCGAAGACTTTTCTCCCGCGAAGCGCATGCTTCGGCAAAAACTTTTCGATTTTGCAAACAGCCAGCCGTCTGGCTGGCTGTTTGCAAAATCGCCACGCTTCCAACTCCGGTACAATAATCTGTTTTTGAATAACAAATGCTACATGTACAACACTCACTCCGACAGAGTTAAAGAAGGAGAACGATCACATGAAGTAGCCAGCAATAACGAGGTTCCGCCACAAAACACTTCATAGGGACACGTGAGGGCCAGAGGACCATCATTATTAGAAGAAGTATCAGTCATTTTCACCAACGTCAGAAGCGTACTTAACAAACATAGCTTTTTGTCATCCGCAATAGACACATGTACCGCCCATATTATTGTCCTAACTGAAACTTGGCTTCACGCACACGTGCACGATTTCGAAATTTTTCAAGACGCCCATCGGTATGCTTTATATCGATGTGACAGGACTGCGCGGAGGGGAGGGGGGTGCTGCTAGCCATATCAAAAGAAATCCCTTCATCATGTGTTCAAATTAACTGCGCTCTTGCAATAATTTGGGCTACCATCAACCTCGGTCACCAAAAACTGGTTTTAGGAGCATGCTATCGCCCACCGTCTTCATCCACCTCATTTGTAAGTGAACTACACTGTTGCCACACGTTTTCCTTCCTATCCATTATTTTTGCTGGGTGATTTCAATTTTCCCAACATACTTTGGAATCCTCAACAGGTCTCGTTGTCCCCCTTTTCTGCACAAGCTGAAGAATTTTTGAATTTTTGTTCTACCTTTTCCTTCTCTCAATTAGTAACTAACGCAACCAGAATATAATCCAGTTCTGCTAAGACTCGTGATTTAATTTTGACAACACATCCCTATATTGCTTCGCCTATCACGTTTTTGCCAGGAATTAGTGATCACTCCCTACTCAGCTTTTCAATTAAGATGTTATTGCGGAAAAATACAAAACAAGTAAAAACCATACGCGACTACAAAAAAGCGAATTTTGATGCAATTAACCGAGAACTATCATCCTTCGTTGACGTTTACTTGGCAGGTTTTGACGAACGCTCTGTTCAAACAAACTGGGATCTGTTTGCCTTTAAAGTGCATGAACTAACAGATAAATATAGTCCGCAACATACCATCACTGGTAATCCGTTAGCGCCATGGTATAACTCTCATTTGAAACGTCTGTCTAACAAGAAAAAACGCCTTTTTTGATCAGCATGGCGGTCTCCTAGTGAGGCTCGTTGGGCTGCCTATAAGACCGCTTCCGACGTTTACCTGTCAGCGCTTAAAACTGCCAAACATTACTTTTTGTCGACAACCTTCCCATCCACACTGGACACTAACGTGAGGAAATTCTGGAAATTAGTTAACCCGCCCCGTGACGACAACATAGTCTTAGAAGATTCATCAGGCAATATCATTCCATCCCACCAATGTGCATCCGTGTTGAATCACTCATTTGTTACAAACTTCTCTACAACTTCTCAAATTGTGTTCCCCACTGCAGCTTCCTTTGATTACATTACAATGACTCCGGTGCTGGTCGAAGCACCGGGTGTTGCTTCATTGATTGAAAAATTAAAATACCATTCATCTCCTGGACACGACCTTATCGATGCAAAGTTTCGAAAAAATACCATTTCATTTAGTTCAATTATACTAACCAAAATTTTTCAGCAATCATTAGATAGATCTACTCTTCCTGCTCAATGGAAAATAGGGAAGGTGGCTCCATTGCAGAAATCGGGAACTAAATCTTCTCCATTGAATTACCGCCCCATTTCTTTAACAAGCACATGTTGTAATATGCTTGAACACATCATTTTTACCAACCTTGTAAATTTTCTTGAATCTAACCTATTTTTTTCATCAGCGCAACATGGCTTTCGAAAATCTTTTTCGTGTGAGACTCAACTTATATCGTTTACTCACCAGTTACATCGTATTTAAGATATATCTGCTCAAGCTGATTGCATATTTTTGGATTTTTCCAAAGCATTTGATAAGGTATGTCACCGACTTTTACATATTTAAGCTAAACCGACTTAAACTTGACCTTACCGTGCTTAAATGGTTCGAGTATTTCCTTCTTAACCGATCACAATTCGTTGCTGCTAACAACTGCAATTCTTCTCTGTGCCCCGTTTTTTCTGGAGTTCCCCAGGGATCGGTTTTAGGTCCTCTCTTCTGTCTTATTTACATTAACGACCTTCCGTCTCTGGTGTCTTCAAACATCCATTTATTTGCAGATGATTGTGTTATCTTTCGCAAAATTAACACTGACAGGGACACTAACCTACTTCAGTCCGATCTCGACAAGGTAACTAACTGGTGTAATGAATGGCTTATGGAACTAAACGTGTCTAAATGTAAAGTCATGCGCATATCACGGAGTACTAACAGCCCCCCCGTGTACTATTTGAACAACGTTTCGTTAGAGCCCGTCAATTCTTATAAATACCTTGGTGTCCACATTTCAGCTAACCTAAATTGGACGCTCCACATAGAACATACCATTAGCAAAGCTAACCGCATGTTGGGTTATCTGCGCCGTAACTTCTGGAAATCCCCATCCTGATTGAAACTTTTGCTTTATAAAACACTAATCAGGTCAAAACTCGAGTATGCTACGCCAGTCTGGTACCCCTGCCGCGATAATCTAATTACTGCTCTTGAAATGGTACAAAATAACTCTGTTCGCTTCATTCATTCTAACTATAACCGTACTGCAAGCATCTCGTCCATGAAATCCATCATCGGGCTTCCATCTTTAGATTCCCGTCGGACCACTCTTCGTATTGCATTGTTTCACAAACTTTACCATCATCCCACCCTACACAACCAACTCATTAATCAGCCGCAATACCTTTCTCGCCGAATCGATCACGCTCACAAAGTTGGCAGCGACATTTTTCCGAATCGTTCATCCTCAGAACATCACGTGATTGGAACCGCCTTCCCCCAAGTGTCGTGTCCATTAATGATAACCGTTTATTTCACAATGCGTTAGTTAATATTGTATAACCAGGATAATTTGTTTTGTTACCATAGTTGCTGTATTCTCATGTGTTATTGCTTTGTTTTTGTAACCCACTCCCCTCTGTAATGCCTCTGGCCCTGAGGGTATAATAAATAAATAAATAAATAAATGAATAAATAAATAAATAAATAAATAAACACATTTCCACATCCCACACCTCCACACTCCATTCACCCCATATTACACTACCCTCTGTGTAGGCACTGCGGCAGTCCAGGAACACTTTTCCGTATGTATTGGGCATGCCCTTCAAACCCCAGACTTTGCCCGGATTCCCAGTCCTACATACGAGCAGTAGGAGAGTGAACTTGCCAGCTTGGACCTAAGCAAGCAGCTTTGGCTCGCTGAAAGGGCGAAGATAGCAGGCCGCACCAACGGAGTCCTGAACTGAAGACCCCGTACATATACAAGCTCGGTCTCACTTTTCGATAGTTTTCTCCTTCCCCTCCACCACCCACCATGCTTGGAAAGCTTGCCTTGTCTGGTCCAAGCACTTCCAACAATTTGCTGAGCCATTTCTGCTATGAATAGGAGACATTCACACTGTAGCTACCGACAATTATCCCCGAGACCTGACGATCAGATTTCGCTCCGGCAAAACGCACCCGCAAATGTTCCCGATGCAAGCTTTGGGAGATATGTATACATTACAGAATACTACGTCTTTGCTTGAACAACTCATACCATATGGAAGCACCGCCCACCACCACGTACCACTTAAAGTGTGACAGTTGGTGGCATTTCTCCCTTCCCTCGGAAGCTTTACGCAGACGTGGGCTTGGGGTGGTTTTCTATTGGCGGTGAGCGCGACCACGGACAGCGCAGTGAAGCGCGACTCCGTGACGTGGGCTTAGGAATTCTCGCATTGGTCGTCTGCCTCACTGGTTCTCGCTCTCTATTGTGTTTCTTTGCGCTAGGTTAAATTTTGATACTTGTCCGCACCAGAGTTAGCGTGCGCGTAACTTTTTATCGTAATAAATGACTTAAAATCGCATACACTAGCTTAAGGCGGGATTTAAAGGAACCCTGCGACACTTTTGATAAACGCTTTAACTGTTTGCTTCGCGTCTCGAAGCATTGCGAAAGCTACAGTTATTCCTAGCACGAAACAGCACCTGATTAGCTCGTCGTACCAGGTACGCCTTCCGCTTCTGCTTTGTTTTTGTGGTTTTACTTTTAGAGTTGCGGTCGAAAAGCATTCATTGCTGGAAGGTAGGAAAACCGGCCAACCGCTACATGGTCTCCGTGACGTAATTCGGCCCGTCAAAGAATGTCAAGAACGCGAAAGAGAGAAAAATCTTTTGAGCGAGTTCGCGAGTTACCTGACGGGCAAAAAGCAGTTTTTTGGCTCAGGTACTTTGCCACCACCTAATCTAGGTTCTGGGTGCGTTGGGTGACAACGTTGTATAAGCATTCAAGATTTCAAAGAAAAGCTAAAAAAAGTATTGCAGGGTCCTGTTAAAGAAGTTTTTGATATCCATACGGAATAAATATTACCGGCATCGCCCATTTCTTACGGCCATCCTGTGCGCAGCGGAAGAGTCGTGGCGTCAGCTTCTGTATTCAGCAATCTTTCGAACAAAGGGCAGAGCCAGCTGCTAATAAGTGACAACAGCGAAAATACACCCACCAAACTAGATTCCAGGCCTTCGGGGCTGTTGGGTTTGCGAGAAGTCATTGCGATTCCTTGCAGGTCTATGAAAGGAGTTAGTAGAATTTTTTGTAACCCTGCCGAACATTGGGAAGTATTCTACCACATCAGTTTATGTTCTAATGGCATGAGAGTAAGCCGGCATGCACTACGCTGCGCCAACAAGGTAGGTTGAGTTCTAAACACGACCTTCTTTGTGTATGGGCCCCAGCTGCTTTTTTACCGGGCTTCTAACCACTATGGAGGGTATTGAGCAAAACGTTAGCAATTCATTGCGGTTCAAATAACGTGGGCGGTTCAAGCTCGGAGGCTCTGTCGTATACACGGACGGCGCCTTTACCACTCCATCCACAAAGCATTCGGAGTTTTAACCTCGTCTGATATTTGTAGGTGTAAGCCAAAACATAGAAGCGTGGAAATGAACCCCATTTTTCATTACTGTTTTTATGTCCTTATAAAACGTCAGTACGGACTGTAAAATGTCAGTACGGAGAGGAGTTATCGGTTTCCATCATTTCTGCAGGTGCGCTAGCATAACACGTTTCCGCAGCAAAACACACAACACACACACGGACGCACACACACGCACGCACACGCACGCACATACAGGCACACCCGCCAGCAAGCACGCGCGCGCACACACACACGCACGCACGCATGCACACACACGCACGCACACATACGCACACACAAGCACACGCACACACACACAGACATACACAGATATGCAAACGTGTGTACTACGAAAAACAGATAGTTCAAACTGGCAATAATATTGGGAAGCAATAGCGTATAGTAAAGTCCTTCTTGAATAGTAGCACAAATAAAGCGCTATTACCGAAATACGCTACAATGAAGATATTTTTATTAACCCTGCCGCTAATGGAAATGTCTTCAGCAGATTTTGTTCTGTTCATCCGAACCTATCAACAACCGGTCACCTTTATAACAGTCGACACGTTTCGAAGTCTCGATTTGTCTTCCCCACGTCCCCGTGTGAAGTGGGCAGCATAGTCCTAAATATCAGGAACACTAGTCCCGGTGTGGATAATATGTTATCGTTTTACATCAAAGAAATACTTGACTACGTAGTCGATGCTTTTCCGCACATTATTAACTTAGTTTTTAAATCCCGAGTCTTTCCAAAATAAGTAAAAAGAAGTAAAATTGTTCCGGGCTTTAAAAAGGGCAATAAGACTCTAATAACAAACTACGGACCAATCTACGTTCTGCCGCTTTTCAATAAAGTCATCGAAAAATTGATAGACAAGCGTCATTCCCACTATCTTCAAAAATTAAACCTACTATCCCCGCGACAGTTTCGTTTCGGACCTGGATATTTCACTAAGCTAGCTTTAATTGCGTTAACTGACGTGATAAAATCTAAAATTTACGAGGGAAAGTTTGTTAGACCACTTTTTATTGATTTCATTAAAGCATTTGATACCATTGACCACAATATACCTTTCTAAAAATTAACATTTGATGTCATTACTGGACCTCCATTACAGTTCCTTCGCAGTTACTAAATTGATCAGCTGCAGACAGTTTGTATATCAAGAGTGCTTTCACACACAAATAACATTGGAGTTCCACAAGGATCTATTCTGGGGCCACTTTTATTTCTTCTTTATATAAATGACCTTCCAAACTGTTTATCGTCCATCAATAATTCCCTCTAATATGCTGGCGACACCGCTGATTTCGCTTCTGATGCAAACCTAGAAACATTACCCGCACTGCACCATTAAGACCTCAAAAATTTCATCGACTGGGACGAAGAAAACAAATGGTGCAATAACACAGAGAAAACGTATTACATAGAATTCAGCTCCCATAACAGTGCGGTGTACCATTTCTCCTGTTTATGTAAGCACACATGCCATATATCTATCACAACACTGCTGCTTTTTTGGTGCTGAACTAGACCCGTCCCTCAAATTCACTGTCCACATGAACTCGCTAAAAAGAAGACTGCATATGGTATCAGGGTCCTAATAAAAGGCCACCATTACTTTTCGCCACAAAGTCTTATCAAGCTGTGCTACGCCTTCATCCAAATTCATTTCAATTATCTTTGGAATTACATACCGCTGTCATGTGACTCCTCTGCAGCATCTACAAAATCCAGCTGTCCGAATCATCACACGGAGTTCCAACAATGCTCGCATTACACCACTTTTCTCGCAGCTAAATTTGATACGCATAGACGAACTCATCAAATACAGCTTACAAATCACTCCATATGGATTAATTAGAAATCCTAGATTCTATATATGAATAATGTCAATCGTTTTACTAACCCAAACGTCACGCAGTTTTCAATACAGACTAACTTCTTCATACGAAAAGGTCGCACAAATTAAGGCTTATAGACTGTGCGATTCCCGTAACAAAAAATTTTGGAACACTTTGCCCCTCTCTGTAAGCACTGTGCATCGCTTCCGCGCTTCAAAACAATACTGCGATAATACATATCTGAACAATCATACAGCATTTACCTTCCTATTGGGACACTTTGAAGTTTTAAAGCCCTATACTATAATTTACATTGGTGTATAGAGTGTGTTTTGTATTGAAATGTTCTTCCACCCTATTTCTTTTCTTTTGCCGTTTTTACATGAAATAAAGTGACTTTACCGCTAACTATTCTATAGAATATTTTCCGGCTAATTTCTCCGTTACTTTTTTGCATAACTTCTGTTTTGTTACGTCATTGCGTTCTCAGGATAACCCTATTCATAACTTTCCCTACTGCAGACAATTTTTTTCTACGGCGTAAATTGCAAGGGGTTCCGTTACAGGGCAAAACTGTAGGACCCCTTTCTGTATAATATTTTTCACCTGAAAAGTGCCATCGTGGGTATAAACAGCTGCTTTTTTTGGCCACGTTATCAGCGCAGAATGAGTGTCCTTATGAGATGAGAGATGACAGCTCTCGGAGGGATCACGAGACCAGCTGACAAAAAGCTGTTGGGCGTTTCCTGGGACCCTCTGATTATTACAGGCGCTTTGTAAAGAATTTTTCGGACACCGTAGAACCCTTCACATGCCTGAGAAAAGACAATGAACAATTACTCCACGACTAAGAATGAGTGCCTCGCCACAGTGTGGGACATCAGTAAGTTCCTGCCATACCCCTAAGATGGGCCACTTATGCTCGTACGTGACACCAGTCGTTGTGCTGAATGGCAAACTTAAAGCACCCATCTGGCCGCCTTGCTAGATGGTGCCTCCGTCTGCAGGAGTGCGACGTGAAGGTCGTCTACAAGTCCGGACGGATTCACAACAATGCCCGTTGGTTGTTCCGGGCGCGTATCGACTCACCAGGCCAAGAAATATAAGAGAAACTACCCTTTTTTGTGGAAGTAAGCACGTCGAAAATGGCCCAACAGCAATGAGCTGACCCAGAGATGTTTATATTCATCCAGCTTCTGGACTGTCTTTAGGTTAGTATACTGCTCGCACTTGTCCACAACATGGCCTCCTGCCACCTCCGAATTGGCGTGCTTTAAAAATGCAATTTCGGAAACATGAGCGAGCTTTTCTACTCGTTGTGCCGGCAGCAATGCCTGCGGAAATTTTGTATGCTTCTCACGACGAAACATCAGCCGGCCGCCTCGGTGCCAGCCCTAAAGTGGCCATCATTCCACAAACGTACTTCTCGCCGAAACTTTTACGTCAAGAGTTTCCGCGAGTGCCAAAGAAGCAGGATTCTTCCTTTGAAACAGCATAGCTTCTTCAGCGGAAAAAAACCGCCTGCAGCACCATTACAGCAAGTCCGTATGGACCTTCTTGGCCCATTTCCTACGTCAACATAGGAGAATAAATGAAGAGTGGTAGCGAAATAGTACCTGACGCACTAAGCCGAGGCAGCGTCTGCCGGGCGCGCAACATCGCAGAGGTTGCTGAGTTCTTTACAAACAGTGTCGAGTTATGGCACAGTGCTCGACAGATCGTAATGCACGGCCGAGGAACAGACCATCAGGATGTTAACTGAGGCCAGCCGTTGGTGAACGACAACATACCACCCGTAGGCCAATGACTAGAGCGAGAGATTAAAGAATACCCTCACCGACATGTATGTTGACAACGTACACAAAACACGCAATGACATTCTAGCGTATCCAATGTTCGCCTACAACAGGGCAGTTGAAGAAACTACCGAACTGACTCTCTTTTATTTGGCTTATGGTCGCACGGTCCCTACTACCCTAGATACCATGCTACCAGTTCAAAATGACGGATACAATGGTTACGTCGACGACTTTATACAGAAGTCGAAGGCAGCTCCACAGATGACACGGCAAAGAATTGAAAATCAACAGCGTGCCAGCGACAGCCATTACAATTAGCGCAGACGTACTGTGATCTACAGCCCTGGAGACACGGTGTGGGTGCGGATGCGAGTACGGAAGTGGACGAACAGAAAACTACTTGGCTAGCACTTCGGGCCATAGAAAGTTGTGTCTCGCTTTAAAGACCTGAACTATCATTAACTCTACATAGTAGGACACCCACCTCACGGCGCAAGTCAGCTTCTGAGGTCATGCACTCCGTACAAAGGGTGGCGTATTAGGACAAAGACTGCTTCCACTCATAACGCCCCCCCGCAAAGGCCCAGTGTTGAAGCTGATCTCGTCGCGGACGACTGCAGGTACTTGTAGAGTGAGGAGCAGAGCCGCATCGTTTTCGTGAGGATATGAAGCCATCCCCACCTCGTAATGCACGATTTCATCGCGACGATTCTCACAGAAGGAGGGTAGTGGCTAGGTATCTCTAATTAAAGTGCCGACGTGGTCAACCCCAGCTAACATTAGCGCGAGACTGGACAGGAAGAAGAGAAGGCCGAAGGCATTTTTATTATGCATTTTCCCCAGCTATTTCGCCATTTTTGACTCTCCGTGTGTTTAGTTATAAAAGTGTTCTCTAGATTTCTACCAACATTGCCAGTGCTTTCTACCAGCATTGCCATATAGCAATGTTGGTAAAAAGTTTTGTTTCTCGTCCTCACACCTGTTATCGCGTAATATTTTTCTACCGAAAACCAAAAATAAACTACAAGTTCGAGTTGGAGGTAGAACGCGTTGTCAGTGTGCTAGGGCACTTTGAATCTATGCTGTTATTCGTGCTCGTTTTCCCGCTTTCGGTGTACTACCAGCTTGTAGGGAATCGGTAGGCCACAAGTTTTTCGCTCTTACGGAGCGTTTATTTGCAGAAGCAGACGACTCATTGCAGAAGCAGACGGCTTTGTCCCGTGTACTCTCTTGTCCTTGTTACTGTAGCGCTTTTCCCACCATGAACTTGTACCAACACGCCCAACTCGCAGTTCTTCTGAATGTCAAAAATCTAAGCACGCACCATATACTGAGACTAGTCTCTGGCCATGGCATGCAAGAGATCCGTCCCTCCTCCTCATCTTTAACCGCATGATTATAAACTGCCGTCGTATGCTATATATTGAAGTTCCTCATGAGCGGCTATAAATGGAGAACTATATCGAAATTCTCGTCGAGGTGGTCTTAAGCGTAGTATGGGACTACAGCCTGCTAGTCAGGGGGCGCAGAAACTTCGACATCACTACATGTGTTAACACTTGTTTTTTGAAAACCTAAATTCCATTTTTTTACTCCAAATGACGCACTTTTTGCTGTACGTATACCATTCGCACGGCTGGAGAAATAGTTACTTTACGACTGAATTTCCAACGCAGTATATCTCACCATACCTCGAAAGAAAAAAGAGAAATACCGATGATTAGACTGCTCATTGGAGCTCACCACCTCTGGAAGGCCATAAAAAGAGAAATTCGTCGTCATTTCCGAAACAACAGCATGGTCGGCCTCACCTCTATTTATGGGTGGATGTTTAGGTACTTCTCTCCGTAATAAGGTGATCGGATGCCGCATCGAACGTCAGCGTGTTACGAGTCAGCCAACGTTGGAGCCGTGAATGATGTCCTCAAAAGTGCACCATCCGCTGCAAGAGACGACACCAACAGAGCGCCAAAAGTGTGAGATTCGATTTCTATGCGCCACAGCTGTATCTGCTTACACATGCACCAGAAGAACGAAAAAAGCATGAGTCGGGGTTCGCTACCTGAACAATGTAATTCTCGTTCTACTGAAGCCAATGAATTCCCGGAACCATGCAATGCTTCCTAGGTGTGGAGGAAAAGCAACCAAGTGGCCACGAAAGGACTTACATCACTTAGTCGTAACACGCGCTTCCCAGAACAACATGCGATCACGGTGAGACTAGTTGCTTTTCAAGCAAAGACAAGGAACCTAAAGAAGATAAAGATCGGCGTGGTTGTGTTTCCAAGTGTAAATTGGCGATCGCCAGGACAGAACCAGATTTTCCACGGGACTACCAAGACTAAAAGAGTATTGGTGGCTTACAAGGGTGTAGATAGCAAGCAGTTGGGGTCAAGCAGAATCGAGGGAAATAGAAACATTAGAAAGGAAAATGGGGTGGCAACTGTCACCTGCTTTCAAATCTCATCATTGTCTTTTAGCAGTGCTCTTCGTCATTAAAGGGCGCTCATTTCACGTTTCCCTTTCTGCAAGACATTTAACGCTTCCGAATGTCTTAAATTAGTCTCCTACGCTGTGGGCCAGACTTTTTGATGGGAAGATACGCCCCGGTGTTCAACATTGTGAGAACCAATTCGCTTATTCAACTGCATTCATCTGCTTCCTTTATCTGCGTTTACTGGCGCTCAGGCTGCCACGTCTCGCTTCTGCCGATTTTAAACTAGCGTTAATATTGCCGCAATCATTAGTATTCATTGACACGGCGGATGGTCAACCCCCACTATCATCGTCGACTAACGGCCAGAGGAAGACGACGTTTGCTCTCGACAAACCCGCGGTCGCTGCTCTTAGAAACCAACGAGTTCGTTACGATGATGATGATGATTGTGCTTAATGGCGCAAGGGCGTCTAAGCCAAAGAGCGCCAAAACAACGGTGCGTAATGTCGCACGTTCGTTATATGCTGCATGCTTGTGTTAAAAGTTGCTTATGTAAAATTGGTGTATAGGGCCAATGATTGTCAGTAAAAAGTGAATAACACCAGTTGTGAGAGTATCAAAATATTTGGGCTAAAAATCAGGGTGCCTCGGAAAGTGTTTGCCAAGGACAAAAAATGATGAGGACCCCGAGTGTCACGCAAACGTACCTCAGCAGTGTCCTCATTACTGACGGACAAGCTGGGGTCATGTGCGATAAGATATTTTCATTAAAAAATCAACCTGGCAAAGTAGTCCAAAACTTTTTTGAAACAGATTATCCCTTCATCCGAGAGAAAGTGCGCAGGGTGCAGTGGCATGTGTTGTGTGTATACACTAGCGAAGTGTCTTTGTCTGATTGTTTCGAGTGACTTACATTCAATAAGGACATGGAGCACAGAAAGGTCTCCTCCACATGTGTCACATGTCGGTCGTGGTGTTCCATTTAAAAGGTATCCATGTGTGCCATGTGTGTGCCCTATCCTTAAACGGCACAGAGCAACTTCTGAAGACCTGTGTAGTTTTCCGGTTATGTGTCTACCTATTTGTGGGTTAATTGTATGGAGTTTGTTTTCTGTTTGTGTGTCCCAGTGTTTCTGCCAGCGTTCCCGGAGTTTTCTTTTAATGAGCGATTTCAGGTCACAGTAAGGCACTGACATTATGTCCACATCTCTGCGAAGAGCAGCGACAGCTGCCTCCCTATCAGCAGCCTCATTTCCTGCAATTCTACAATGGCCAGGAACCCAGCAGAAGGTAATTTTGAGCCCCATCGAATATGCTGTCATGATAGCGTGTATGAGCGAATTTAAGACTGCGTTGTTATGCGGCTTCGCTAACGACAG
The DNA here is from genome assembly GCF_048455015.1 of Haemaphysalis longicornis. NCBI lineage: Eukaryota > Metazoa > Arthropoda > Arachnida > Ixodida > Ixodidae > Haemaphysalis > Haemaphysalis longicornis. Next base: position 2,144,383 of record NW_027526352.1, on the reverse strand, counting down.
GGCTGTCACCACACTCAAAGAATGAGACAAAACAGTTTGCTCGGTCATATACATGACCGAGCAAACTGTTTTGTTCTGTATTATATGTTCTATAGCCAGTGCAATGGCTTGGGCTTCACCTGTGAAAATGCTACTGCAAGGATTAATGGTTTTTGAAGCGCAGAGGTTCGGTCCAAGTGCGGCACAAGACACTGCAGAATTTGTTTTGTAGGCGTCTGTATAGAACTCTGCACATTGATATTTACGCTGAAGACTTAAAACGTGCTGCTGAATTAAGGCAGTAGGTGCTTTGTTTTTGTTTATGTTTGCAAAAGACATGTCGCATGCTACAGGCGACAGCTTCCATGGGGCTATAACATCAGCTAAAAATGTTTTGTAGGTGTCTATGAAAGAAATGTCCAAGTTGGAGGCTTTAGTATTTACTGTTATTGTATAGGGCTGCGGAAGTTATGGCCGCCTAACGAACAAAGATACAGTGGATGTGTCATTAATCAAGATGTTTGATGGGTGCTTTATGACTGAGGTTGTTTTTACAGCATATAACAAGCATGTGTAAGCACGCTCGTTTTCCAATGACCACATGTCAGATTCTACATAAAACTTTCGATCGGGCTCGTACGAAGAGCACCCGTCGCCAATCGCAGTCCTAAATGATAGACAGGGTCCAGTAGTTTCAGAGCAGCTTTTGGGGCTGACTGATACACTAGGCTACCATAATCAAGCCTCGATCTTACGAGCCTGTAGAAAATTTTTATTAAGCATGCTCTGTCCGTGCCATATGACTAACGTGACAGAACCTTTAAAATATTGAGTGCTTTCGTGCATTTTATAAGTAATTGTTTTATGTGAGGAATAAAGGATAATTTTTCATCCAGCAGCACTCCCAAAAATTTGTACTCCTTTGCTATCGGGATGGGCTTCCCTTCAAGAGTCACACATGGGTCTGCCCGCATGCCCCGTAGCTTGGTAAAAAGTACGCATCTGTTTTTCTCACAGCTAACTTTAAAACCGTTCCTATTTGCCCACCTTGAGAGGCTGTTCACTCCAAGTTGGAGTTGTCTTTCACAAATGCCCATATTGCAAGATTTAAAACTAATCTGAACAACATCCACATATACAGAGTAAAAGAGAGGGCGGGGTAGACTTTACTTTAAAGAATTCATTTTGACAATGAAAAGTGAACAACTCAAAACACCTCCCTGAGGTACACCATTTTCTTGGATGAAAACGCGTGATAAGACGTGGCCAATTCTCACTCGGAATGTCCTGTGGCTCAGATAGTCTTCTATGACATTTAACATAAAGCCACAGATTCCGAAAGAACAAAGATCGAGCAGAATGCCATAACGCCACGTAGTATCGTAGGCCTTCTCTAGGTCAAAGAAAATAGACATGCAGAGTTGCTTATGCACGAAGGCGTCACGCGCGTATGCCTCAAAGGCCACAAGGGCATCCGTTGTACACCTTCCCGAGCGAAAGCCCGCTTGACACTTGTCTAAAATACCATTGTGCTCTAAAAAATAAACAAGACGTCTGTCGGGCCGGGCCCGGGCGCAGGAGAGCTCGGTCCGTGGTCTTCGGGCTCCGCGCGACTACTGTTTTTTAGTCGCCCGCCGGGCTGTAAATAAATGTACAGTTTTGTATCGGAGGCTGAGTTTGTCGGTTGAGGATACCCGGGGTCAGATCTTCAGCGCTGCTGCAGCTTGAAGGAGAAGCCCCGGGGAAAAGAACACATCACGAAGATAACTGGCGCAGTCGGCAGCATCTTCAACAGCGACGACTCAGCTAGCCGGCGGGCGAGACGGGCCCCTCGACGGACGGGGCACGCGGAGAAATCACCGTCTGCTGAACGAGATCGGCAGGAGCAGCGAGCTCGCCACCCAGGTGGAGAAGCGGCTCGACCGGCGCTCTGCGAACTTCTCATCGGAGACCGAGGCAGTGTCTGCGGCCTGCTGAGCGGCGGAGAAGCAGCTTGACCAGCGGTCAGTGGAGGCATCAGCAGCCCACTGAACGAGGAGCGCCAGGATCAGCGAGCTGTCGGCAGGCGAGAAGTCAGCGGGCGATTGTTTGGTGGACGCCCCGGCGGAAGGAGCCGCGCATAAATGGATACGTATCGCCACCTCGACGGATCCAGCTCCTCACCACAAGCACCAAACTATGCAGGTCAGTGCCTCCCTTGATCCTGGATGCGTGGTTCACCATGACATGTAGGGGGTGCTACATGAGTAGCCCTGAGATAATGGGGGGCGGTGGGCTAGGTATGGTGAGATGGAGCTGACTGTGAGGGCTGACGAGGCAGGGAGCGTCAGAATTAGGTCAGCCATGTCTTTCGCTGACGAAATGGCCCTACTGCACGCGAAATTAAAGGTCGCTGAGGCGGAGTTAGCAGCGGCACGCCTAAGGAGTGAGCGTTTGAGAAGCGCTAACAATGCCACCGCCTCACCGATCGGGCAGCAAGCACGAGGGTGCAGCTAGATGGATGGGAGATTGGATTGCATGAGCATGCTGGAAGGGGTGCTCGTAGTTATGCCCTCCCAGGAAGCGCTTGTGCGTGATTGGTTCGCGGATGCCGAGGCCAGGCTAGACTCCTACTGTGTTCCGCAAAAATGGCGAGCAGGGGTAATTATTCCCTACTTGAGCGTGAGGGCTAGAGGGTGCTTAGCTGGACTCTCGGGGGAGCAGCGGAAGAACTATGGAGTTCTTAAAGCGGCAGTACTGAAGGGGCTGAGGCTGGCTTCAGTTGAGCGTGAGCCCGTTGTCGCCGCGTTCAGAGACGGAGAATATTCCAAGAGCGTGGGCGAGCGGTCAGTTGCTTTGCAGAATGAAGCAGCACGGGAATCGCGCGAGGACGCAGTTGGTGTCACGCACATTGCGTCTTGTATTTCTGGAGATCCCCAAATGTCATGGCGCGAAAATGTGATCGCCATGGGGACCTCCAACGAATTGAAACAGGAAAGTGTAAATCAGTGTACGGCTGCTTATGTAATGCAACCCCAGGCAGTCGCAGGTAGGACTGCAGGCGTAGCTGAACAGACAGTCAGTGTCAGCGGTAATGTGACCGCTAAGCAGCCCTCTGCTGCTTGCGCTGACCAACCGTGCGTCGGGCAGCACGGCGCTCCGAGCGCAGAAGCGTCCGATCCCGAGAGTTCGTTCAGAAAGAGGCGAAAGCGTCAGGCAGCTTCACCTAAGTGCAGCTTGGCTGCAGCGCATGCTGACGAGCCAGCAGTGGTCCCTTCCCGAGCGAGGAAGCGAGGAGGAGAGGGGCCCCTGATACTGTTGTGTGAGGGTGTGCGGCGCATGGCAAGAGCGTTTTCGGACGACGACGGCCGGTGCGTACCGCTTTTTAAAGGCAGATCGCTCTGAATGAGCTAGATGAGGATTGTGGCTATTTTGTCATGGTGACCTGCAGCCAGGGTCATATGGGGCACTGGCCACGCTGGTTGTGTGTCGTCAAGTGAAAGAGTGACGGTAAACGTGTGGAAAGGGTGTGTGATGTGCGTGTGTTGTGTGTGAAACATTCCGAAAGTTATGTTTCACAGTGGCGGTGGAGGTGTCGGGCTTTTCGGCACGCCAACTGGTGCGGTAATGAAACGCACGTGTCGCGCGGCGCCTGGAAACGTCGCGCATTCCGAGGAAGGTCGCGCCTGCCCGCACCGGATGCGCCAAATCGCCACCACATGGGGTTGGACCCCCACGAAGGACTCGCTCTTCCCCCTTCCCCGGCCCCAGCGGCAAGACGAAGGGATGAAGACAGTGGAGACGCGGCCCGGGCGCAGGAGAGCTCGGTCCGTTGTCTTCGGGCTCCGCGCGAGTACTGTTTTTTAGTCGCCCGCCGGGCTGTAAATAAATGTACAGTTTTGTATCGGAGGTTTGTCTGTTGAGGATACCCGGGGTCAGATCTTCAGCGCTGCTGCAGCTTGGAGGAGAAGCCCCGGGGAAAAGAACACATCACGAAGATAACTACGTCTGTTTATCATTTTCTCCAAAAGCTTGCATAAACAGCTTGTTAATGCAATCGGCCTGTAGCTGGCAGGTAAACAGGTATCCTTCCCTTTTTTTAATATTGGAACTACAATGGATTCTTTCCAAGATTTGGGAAGGCGTTCTGCATGCCATATTTTATTGAATAGAAAGAGAATTGCTGCTTGAGTATCTTGATGAACCTGTTTTAACATTTCATAAGTTATTTTGTCGGCCCCTGGAGCAGTTTTTATACAGTTCGAAAGTGCCACTGCAAACTCATGTTTGGTGAACGGGCAGTCGTAGCCCATCCGGTCTTTCTTTTTCCGTAGAGGCTGCTGTTCCATTAACTTTTTGTGTTCCAAGAATTGTGCAGTGTAGTGGGCAGAGCTGGAGACACTCTCAAAGTGTTGCCCAAGGGCGTTAGCTTGATCTTCAAGTGTGTCTCCAGCTGTGCTAACAAGTGGTATGGTGTTCGTGTTTCTTCCTTGTAGTGCAGTAATTCTTTTCCAAACTTTGTGAGTATCAGTGTAGGAGTTGATAGAAGAAAGAAATGTTTTCCAGCTGTCAGTTTTCGCCTCTCGTCTAATTCGGCGGCCCTTTTCCTTTGCGCGCTTGAAGGCAATGAGATTTTTAGTAGTTGGATACCTTCTGAGGGCTGCCCAGGCTTTATTTTGTTGTTTGCGAGCTTACTTGCACGTCTCATTCCACCAAGGCCTCCGTTTGTTGTTGTTTCTACCAGAGGTTTGGGGAATTGAGGAATGTGCTGCCTCTATTATGTGTGCAATAATTATATCTGTCGCTTCACCAATATCTAAGTTTTCTATTGAGGCATACGACAGTAGGGACATCACTCTGAATTTTTTCCAGTCGGCTTCCTCTTCACGAAATCGTTGTTGATTGATTGATTGTAGGGTTTAACGCGCCGATGCAACGCAGGCGATGAGGCGCGCCGTAGTGGAGGGCTCCGGATTAATTTTGACCACCTGGGGATCTTTATCGTGCGCCGAAATCTCGTACACACGGGCGTTTTTGCTTTTCGCCTCCATCAGAAAGGCGGCCGCCGCAGCCGGGAATCGAACCCGCCACCTCGGGCTCAGCAGCGCAACGCCTTAGCCACTGAGCCACCGCGGCGGGTACGACGAAATCGTTGTGTGTGTGTTGGAATTGTAGGGCTATCTATTACGATTAATGCGACAGGAAAATGGTCACTACCATAGGGATTTGGTGTAACACTCCACTCTACTAATGAAAAGAGGGTTGGGGAACCTATTGCGAGAGTGATCGCGGAGTAATTGTTGTGGGTTGTGTTGTAATAGGTCGGCTGTTTTTTGTTAAATAAGCAGTTGCCAGAGGAGAGCAAGAACTTTTCTATAAGTCTTCCTCGTGTATCAGCACGTGAAGAACCCCAGAGTTGATGATGAGCATTAAAATCACCCATCAATATGACAGGCTGCGGGAGTTGGTCAACTAAAGTTTCAAATTCATTGGCGTGGAGATGGTAATCTGGGGGTATATACAAAGAACAAACAGTTATTAGCCCATTAAAGATAATCGCCCTCATGGCAACTGCTTCAAGGTTAGTTTGCAGGCTTATTTGATGACAAGCAATCGATTTTTGAACGACTAGGGCAACACCTCCAGAGGAGTGAGTGCAGCCATCTCTATCCTTTCTAAAAACCATGTACTGTGTCAGAAAGTGTGTGTGTTTTGCGTTTAGATGTGTTTCCTGGAGACAAATTACCTCTGGCTTGTGTTCTGACAACATTTCATAAATGTCGTCAATATTTTTCAACAGGCCCCTACAATTCCACTGAATAATGTTTTGCAACATATATTTCGTTTTTGGGAAGATTGTGCTTCTTTTTTTAGTTGAGATTTGTTATTTATTGCGTGGTGGACCTGTTACTCTTGTTATTTGTTTTCTACGCTCAACTGAGGGGCGCTGCTCCCTCGACAGCTCTGGTGCCACCGGGGGCGGCGTTACGTCCATTTCCTCAGCGGGCGCCCCATGAGCAGCTGATGGGTCAGGCTCTTTCGGGCGTGCTCCGAGAGGGTTGGTGTCTTTGTTGGCCGCACGCACTGGAGGCGCATAACGCGGCACGGCAAACGTGGAGGGTGGAGCCTGCCCCCCCGAGTCCATGTCCCCCAACCTCTCAGGAACACTGAGGGTGGGTGCATCAGACACCGGAGTGGCCGCACTATCTCCAGAGGTCTTTGTCGCCACTGCTGCTGCAGTCACAGGCAGTGTAACCACGTTTTGGGCTGCCGAGGGCAGCACAGCGGGGGGCGAGGATGGGACCAAGTCAGCACGGCTGTACTGGGTCGCCAGCGACACCAGACACGACTCCACCCCCCGGCGAGCCGCATTGGCATACCTAGGAGAAAACATGGCATGTTTTCTCCCCGCTTCCTGGTAGGAGATGTTTTGTGTTACTTTGATATTGATAATTTCTTTTTCTGCTTTGAACTTTTCACATTTTCGGGAATAGGCTGCATGCGGTTGTTCACAGTTGGGACATTTCAACTCATCAGATGTACAGTTTTCGGACGGGTGATCGTGCGATGCACACTTGGGGCACGTCAGGCGTCCGCGGCAGGAGGTTGTATTGTGCCCATACCGTTGGCACTTGAAGCATCGACGTCGGTTGGGCATGTATTGTGGAACTTCGCAATGCAAGAATCCTGCAGTGACTGACTGGGGAGGAGTGCTCCGATCGAAAGTTAGAATTACATGCTTTGTGGGTATTTCATTTCCATCACGCCTTATCATTATTCTCCTGACTGCAGTAACCCCTTGGTCACGCATGCCATCTAGGATGTCAGATTCTGTCTCTTTCAAGAGGTCAGGTTCAGAAATTACACCTTGAGAGCTGTTTAAACTTCGGTGTGGAGTGACAGTTACTTTGATATTATGCATCTCAGTCTGACTCATGAGTTTATTGGATTGTTCTTTGGTTTGCACTTCAACGAGAATGTCGCCTGAAGTTAGCTTCTTCGCGTTGTAGTTTGCGCCAACTGCACTCTCTATGAACTTAGCCAACAAAAAGACTGATTTACTGGTGATTGGTGCATCTTTCTCAACGGACTGTATTATCAGAAAATTACGGAATTTGTCAGGTCTTGTAAATAATTGAGTAGAAAGTGGTGGGAAAGCAATTACTTCGGTGCGAGCCCTCTTCAGGGATCGATCGTTTGGTTGGGGGGGTTTAGAAGATACCTAATGCTACAGTATACAGCAGGGAACGGGGGTACTTTCTTCTCGAGCATTACCCTGTTAGCTAGAGAGCTCCCGGAGCTCCCTGCCTGGTAAACAGAAAGGGAGCCCATCCGCCAGAGCTTGACCTGCGCTCCGACGGCCACCGTTTGAGGCTTCTACCCTTCACCTTGAACCTCATTACCACGGTCGGTTACAGCGTGAGCATGGGGGCTCGAGGTCCGCGGTGTCGCCAACACCGTCACCAAGATTGATCAAGGTGCCCCGTGTGGGGAAACGAGCTCGTTACAATAAAGCCAATTCCTTCAACCCTAAACCACCAAGGTTCATTGTCCTATCGGTGACATTCTGGTGGGGGTGCCGGGGTACGTTCACCTGATGTCCAGCGGCTCTCGGCGACCCCGCGAGGCGAGTCCAATTCTAATCCCAGGCCGGTGCGCCTTCTTGGAGAACGAGGCTCGCACGAGCAGGCGGCTGCAAGGCCGTACTCCGGATTTCGGACTGCTACCAGACGGCCCGAGGACCACTGTATCTTTCAGGATGACGTCACAGGCACAGCAAACCGGTGCACCTTTCTTCCCCGTTGTGCACTGGCCCATTACCCCAAGAAAACCTGCCCCATTCCACTGCGATGCGTTTGAGGACGTCGATGACTGGATAGATCAGTTTGAACGGGTTGCTCGTCACAACGAATTGACCTCAGATCATTGCCGGCAAAGCTTTTATTTGGCATTGGAAAACACGGTCCGGATATGGTACGAAAACAATGAATGATTGCTTACCTCGTATGAGATTTGCAAGGAGAGGCCGAGGAGAGCCTTCGGCAACCAATACCGACGGCAAAATGCTGAAGACCTCCTTCAACGCTGAATCCAAGGCCCTAACAAAAGACTGATCAGCTTTGTCGAAGACTTCAAGAAAAAATAAAAAGAGCGCAAAGGACGAGGACAAAGAAACACAGTAGACGGGACGCGCGCTCACTACCAACTAGTTTATTTCGAAAACCCTTCCCACATATAAATGTCAATACATCAGGGGCGCGCCTGCGCACAGAAGACCTAAAAAAGGCAAGCCACATGCGCGCTACCGATTACGGCACAAAAGGCGGAACTCACTCTCCCGCAAATACACCGATGTCTGGCTGACACAATCTGTGCCCCTTTTTTTAATATGGTATGCCTCCAAAAGTTCACGTTCCACCGTATCCCCGCTGCGGCCCAGTATCTTCAACTGATTAAACAGAGGCACGCATTTACATTCTGCGCAGTGCGCCGGAAGATTGGCACCGGAATCCTTTATGTGGGACAGCTCATGTTCGCGGGCCCGGTCATTGACACATCGGCCGGTTTGTCCTATGTAGGACTTGCCGCAGTCCAGTGGCAACTCATATACTGCAGCCACTGCGCAATCCACATAACGCAGTGCGCGCCTTTTACCACTTGCAGCCCCTTTTCTGGCATCCCCAGGGATGCGCGCGCACAACTTTGCCAGCTTTCGCGGCGCTGAAAAAACAACGGGTACATTATGCCTGTTCGCCACTTTCTTAAGGTTATGTGTCACCTTGTGAATATATGGAATCACTTCGGGCCTCTCGGTGCTCTTTTGCCTTTCTTTTTCCCTCGCCGTGCCTTTTAGTTTCTGCAGCAGGGATTCCACAGTCGCCACAAGGATGGTATTTGGATACCCTGACGACCGCAACCTCTGTATCTGTTGTTGAAAACTGGTGTGGGCGGCATGCTCGCTAGACTTTTGGAGGGCGGATTCCAGACCGAGCTTGGCAATTGCTCGTTTAACAGTCTTTGAGTGGGCCGAATTGAACGGCAGCAGTGGTTTGCGGGAGCGTGGGTTGTACGCCCAGCATACATGAGATTGCATAACAGAAAGCTTAAGATCTAAAAATTGCAAGTTCCCCTCGGCAGGCAGTTCGTGTGTAAAAGACAAACCTTGTCCCATCTCGTTGAAAGTGTCCAACACTTCTTTGCACCCATCCGTAAAGCTATTAAAACCATCATTAAAATCGATAAAATCCAGCTTCTTAAAAGCAACTAAAAAATCATCTACATATCTAAAAACTTTAAGCACTTCGCTTCCATTAAAAGCACTGTGCAGACGTCTGTCAGCAGCCGACAAAAAAATATTGCAAAGTACCGGCGCCACACATGACCCAATGCAGATACCTCGTTTCTGCACATATAACTTGCTATCGAAGGACACGACCGTGGCACCTAAATAAAACTCCAAGAGGGACATAAAATCGTCAACGCATATTCCAGCACTATTTTGAAAGGGTATGTCACCATTCTCTTCTATGCACTCTCTAACAGCGACAAACAATTCATTGTGTGGGATCGAGTAAAAAAGGTCTTCCACATCCACCGAGAATAAATACCCTATAGAGACATTGTCGCGTAAAAATTCAATCACATCAAGCGAATTTCTTGTTGCAAAGGGGTCTTGGATGGTCAAACCACCCAAATGTTTTAGCAGGTACCGGCTAACGTGCAGCTGCCAGGATCCCTTCTCGCTAACAATGGCCCTAAAGGGTACCCCCTCTTTATGGGTCTTCGCGGTAAAGAAAATTGACAGACAATTACCTTTGCTCCCCAAAATGTTCTTTGCGAGCTTCTTCAGCTCAAGCTGGTTGCACTTGTTCACGGCCTCAGTCTTTGCTTTAGCCACTCTGGCCTTTACGGGAACAAAGTTCTTTGAAATAGCCACGGCAGCTTTCTCACTGAAGCAGTCAGATGTCAGGACGACAAATCCCCCTTCCTTGTCGGCTTGAAGAAGACGCAGGTTGTTATCGTTGAAGTAGTGCACCAGACGTCCTGTAGGTAACTTTCTCTGCTGCGGAGGCTTCTTCCGGGTAGTGGCCAACAGGCTGTCGACTCCCTCCAAGAGGCACCGTTCCTGCTGCTCCCTGCTTGTCTTGTTCGCCACTCTTCTGTTGATAGCGAGAAGTTCATGGGCGGGGACACCTGGCTCAAGGCAGAACTTGGGTCCTTTCCTCAAAACGCTAGCGACATCCTCGGGAACGACGACATCCCCGATCACAACCGGCTCGTGAGGGGCTTCCGCCGTCTTCTCATGACGTCTAGGAAGATGCACCAGGGTGCTACGCCAAAGAAACTCGGTGCATTGCGCTGCCTGTTGTCTCCACGAACGTAATGGGCTTTCACCCATCACGTCCCCTCCTTTTACGTAGCAGGCGACACGAAGCAGGTCGTGGTGCATCCTCAGCTGTCTACCGACTTGAGAGCGGACGATCCGGCACACACGCTTCGCATGGTTGAGGGAAGGCTTCGCAACACCGAACAGTCCATCAACTTCACTGGGCCCTTTCCGCAGGCAGTAGCCGAGGAACCTTACACGGCACGAAGCTACGGCAATGTGGCTTACTAAAACGGCTGGGTCGTTAATGTGGGAAGGAGTAGAGAGAATAGGGCCCACTGTAGAAGAAAGATAACTTAATAAAATGGATTGTTGGGCAAGTTGGTTCATGGCTTCAAGAAAAATAAAAAGAGCGCAAAGGACGAGGACAAAGGAACAAAGTAGACGGGACGCGCGCTCACTACCAACTAGTTTATTTCGAAAACCCTTCCCACATATAAATGTCAATACATCAGGGGCGCGCCTGCGCACAGAAGACCTAAAAAAGGCAAGCCACATGCGCGCTACCGATTACGGCACAAAAGGCGGAACTCACTCTCCCGCAAATACACCGATGTCTGGCTGACACAATCTGTGCCCCTTTTTTTAATATGGTATGCCTCCAAAAGTTCACGTTCCACCGTATCCCTGCTGCGAAAGGCAAAAGAGCACCGAGAGGCCCGAAGTGATTCCATATATCCACAAGGTGACACATAACCTTAAGAAAGTGGCGAACAGGCATAATGTACCCATTGTTTTTTCAGCGCCGCGAAAGCTGGCAAAGTTGTGCGCGCGCATCCCTGGGGATGCCAGAAAAGGGGCTGCCTGTGGTAAAAAGCACGCACTGCGTTATGTGGATTGCGCAGTGGCTGCAGTATATGAGTTGCCACTGGAATGCGGCAAGTCCTACATAAGACAAACCGGCGGATGTGTCAATGACCGGGCCCGCGAACATGAGCTGTCCCTCACAAAGGATTCCGGTGCGAATCTTCCGGCGCAGTGCGCAGAATGTAAATGCGTGCCTCTGTTTAATCAGTTGAAGATACTGGGCCGCAGCAGGGATACGGTGGCACGTGAAGTTTTGGAGGCATACCATATTAAAAAAAGGGGCAGAGATTGTGTCAGCCAGACATCGGTGTATTTGCGGGAGAGTGAGTTCCGCCTTTTGTGCCGTAATCGGTAGCGCGCATGTGGCTTGCCTTTTTTAGGTCTTCTGTGCGCAGGCGCGCCCCTGATGTATTGACATTTATATGTGGGAAGGGTTTTCGAAATAAACTAGTTGGTAGTGAGCGCGCGTCCCGTCTACTGTGTTTCTTTGTCCTCGTCCTTTGCGCTCTTTTTATTTTTCTTGAAGCCATGAACCAACTCGCCCAACAATCCATTTTATTTTGTCGAAGACGTTCTTCGGCTGAGTACCCGCGCGGACCCACAAGTTACTGAAGAAAAGACGTTACGCGCAATGATGAGGAACGTGAAAGGTGACATCTTTGGTGGTCTTGTTCACAATTCACCAACAGCAGTCGATGATTTGTGAAGGAGGCAACAAACATTGAGAGAGCTTTGACAGCCACGAACGATCACTATCACCGAATGACAGCTGCCCCGACGATTCCAGCTTTAGCATCGGCCCACTTCTCAAACCATGCATTCGAGGAATACATCCGGGAGCTCATCCTGGACGTTGTTCGAGAAGAGTTCCAAAAGCTGCTGCTGTCTTCGAAGTCGCCAGTTTCTATTTCTCTCGTTAAGGCTGTCCAGGAGGAGGTGCAACAAGCTCTTGTTCCTGGTGGCCCAATAGATGTAACCCCCCACCCCCCCCGCGCCCGGCCGCAACCTACGCTGCCGTTGCCAGGCAACCGCAGCTGTTTACTGCTGAGCCGGACACGAGCACGCCGCGACGAGAGAGATTTGCCCATACAGGCTACCAGCAACCTAGGCAGCAGCAGCGTGGACCCAGAAAGACGAATTTGTGGAGGGCGTCCGACAACCGCCCACTCTGCTTCCACTGTGGTGAAGCTGATCACGTGTACCGCCGGTGCCCCTACCGTGCGCTTGGGCTTCGAGGGTACCGTCCAAACATCCCACGCCCGAAGTATGGCCAGCAGCCTTGAGAAATCGAGGACTACCTTCTACGCTCGTCTCCGCCGCGCGAGCAGTACCTTCGCCGCTCGTCTCTGCCATGCGAGGAGTACTTTCGACGCTCGTCCCCGCCGCGCGAGGACTACTTTCGACGTCCGTCCCCACCGAAACCCCCTACTGTTCGAGGAGCTTGCTCGCCGTCCCCTCATCGCCCGACCTCACCTCTTCGACGATCTCGCCGGGAGAGTCAGTCTCCCGTTCCTCCCCGGGAAAACTAACCCCGGCAACCCCTGGAGGAGGTGTTGCCGATGTCGCAAATGGTAAAGAGCCTCCACGAACGTCGCGACGCCTGGACCATAACGCCGACAATGCGCACACCGTGTCAAATAACCTTGACATCATTATCTACGGCCGTGACGTTACTGCGGTCGTGGAAACAGGGTCAGACTATTCCGTCTTGAGCGGGAAGTTATCGCGTAGCCTGAGAAAAGTAATAACGCGGTGGGACGGCCCCGACATGCGCGCCGCTGGAGGTCACACTGTGGCGCCGATAGGACGTTGCTCAACCCGCGTCGAAATGACGTCCCTGGCGAACTGCTCCAGGGACGTCATCCTTGGGATATACGTTTTGACCGAATATGGAGCCGTCACCGACCTAGGAACGAACATGCTTACGCTTCGGACACCTGCACCTATTGAAGAGATCCCTTCATTGACCGCTGCGCCGGTACGTGCTGTAGCCGATCACATGAAGCTGCCCCCGCCCACCAGCGTGTTCCTGTCTGTACAGGCAGACATGACAACTAGCGGAGAGGCTCTGATCGTGGTCAGTGTCCAAGTTCTAGAAAAGGGGGTCGGCATTGCTCGAGGCACAGCACACCTTCATGAAGGACACGCGGATGTCCTTGTTACGAACTTCCAGAACCAGCCGCAGCATTTGACGAGAGCAATGACCGCAGCTTACCTGGAAGGCATTGCTGACTCCATTGACGATCCTTTGCTGTCCGAACTATCTACATGATCTACAGCACGCAAACCAGGCATGACTGCGTCCATCGAATTAGACGTCAATCCGAAGCTTTCGCTCTCAGAGTGGCACGAGCTATCCCAACTGCTCGACGAGTTTTCGGACTGTTTCGCTGCAGAAACCGGTGTTGGCAGGACCAGTGTACCCAAGCACAGAGGTATTACTGACGACATAACACATCCTGTACATCAACCACCCTATCGCGTTTCTCTAAAAGAGATAAAAGTTATCCAGCAGCAGGTTCGAAACATGCTCGAGGACGACGTTATCCAACGGTCGACAAGCCCCTAGGCCGCGCCGGTTGTGCCTGTAAAAAAGAAACACGGAACATTGCGGTTTTGTTTGGATTATCGGCGATTGAACAAAGTGACTAAGAAGGACGTATACCCCCTTTTGCGCATTGATGACACGCTTGATCGGCTCCGTCATGCTCGTTACTTCTCGTCTATTCACTTAAAGAGTGGCTATTGGCAAATCGAGGTTGATGAGCGGGACAGGGAGAAGACTGCATTTATTACACCAGACGGCCTGTACGAATTCAAAAGTTATGCCGTTTGGGCTATGTACAGCACCGGCAACATTTCAGCGTGTCTAGGACACGGTCTTCGCAGGCCTGAAATGGCCCACCTGTCTTGTTTACCTTGTTGACGTCGTCATTTTTTTTTTGCACTTTCAAGGAACACTTACGTCAGCTGATAGCCGTGCTTGAAGCTCTGAAAACCGCCGGCTTGACACTAAATCCCCCAAAAAATGCCGATTTGCTTACGACCAACTCAAATTCCTTGGCCATGTCGTCAGCAACGAAAGAGTACAGGCTGACCCAGAGAATACTGCTGCAGTGAGCACTTTCCCCAGGACAACAGACAAAAAGCGGTCACAAGGTTCCAGGTTCTTTGCGCCTACTACCGACGTTCCGACGTTTCATTCGGAACTTTTCCCACATTGCCGCCCCACTAAGCTACCTCACGAAGAAAGATGTTCCGTTTGAAAGGAAGCATGAGCAAGAACAGGCTTTCGAAGGACTCAAAGTAGCGCTATAGACAACACGTGTTTTGGGGCGCTTCGACCAGGAGGCGACGACAGAAGTTCACACTGACGCTAGCAACAAGAGGCATGGTGGGGTACTTATTCAAAACCAGGATGGCGCTGACCATGTCATTGCATATGCGAACCGCGTACTCTCTAGGGCAGAGAGCAATTACTCCACTACAGAAAAGGAGTGCCTCGCCGTCATTTGGGCTATCACTAAGTTCCCCCCTTATCTTTATGGGGACCGTTCCGCGTGGTCACTGACCACCACTTCTTATGCTGGCTGGACATCCTCAATAACACGTCTGGCCGTCTAGCACGGTGAAGCCTGAGGCTACAAGAATTCGACGTCACTATAGGGTACAAGACTGGGCGCAGGCACAGTGACGCCGACTGCCTCTCTCGGGTTCCCATGGGGTGTGGGCAAGCTATTACCGACGACGATGACGACGCCTTCTTGGGAGCAGTCCGTAGTGCGGACATGGTGACACGCCAACGGAGCGACCCTGAGCTCAGGCAGGTGATCGCCTACTTTGACGACCAATTAGGTGCTGTCCCTAGAGTCTTTAAACGTGTTGTGCATGCGCTCACTCTTCGGGACAATGAACTGTACAAGAAGAACTTGGCGGCTGGTGGTCCCTCGTGGCTCAAGGTCGTGCCAGACAATCTACGCACGGAGATTGTTGAGAATTGTCACGATGATCCAAACCTCCGGGCACCTTGGTTACACCCGTACGCTAGCGCGACTACGGGAAAAGTATTATTGGCCTCATCTTCCCAAAGCTATACGTCATTAAACCAGAACATGCCGAGAATTCCAGCGGTGAAAGTGGCCCCCCACACGCCCTGCCGGACTTCTTCAACCGATTGATCCGCCGACGGCCCCGTTCCAGCAAGTTGGAATGGATCTGCTAGGTCCTTTTCCTTTGTCCATCTCACGCAATCGCGGGGAGGGACGCTAGGGGGCTACCGAGTTCGAACGCTCTTCACATCGGTTCCCCGATTTTTCGCCTTCAACGTCGGACCAGCTGGTTCCTCCGCCTTCAGCCGGGCTCCATCAGAACCGGCAAGTTCCCCGACATGTGTGGATGCCACATTTTAGCTATTTACCTCATCTGGACATTACCTGTGATGAGAAATTCTACCGCCACGTTGAAAGTGTCTGCTAGGCCTACTCAGGCCTTGCAACCCGAAGTGAGCGCACGTCGCGCGCACCCAGCCAGCCAGAAACATCTCACATGGAGAGCGTCGTTGAAAGTGTTGACATCGACCCAGCGGAGCTACAGCAACTGGGACGGGCTAATATACGACGCAAGCAACAAGCCAGATCCAGCCCATGCGGAATCACCAAACGGCAGTTACGCGGCGGCCACTTCCACCGAAGGCAAGGCACAGCGCAAGAGCCGCAAGCAAGGACCAAGTAAGCCCCCTATTACTCCACTGCCGGACTCAGACATTAAGATCCTGCTTAGGCCACGAGGCGGGCTAGCCCTAGTATCGGTTTCAATCGCCACGCTTGCGGACCAGATTACGAAGTTTGCGGGCCTGAATGCCAACGATCAGGATCAAGTACGTCTCCACCCGAGGGCAAACTTCATCGTCGTCAGCACTCCTGATGAAGATCGAGCCAAGAAATACACCAGAATTTCCTACCTGGAGCTCAACGGGCAGCAATACCCAGTGGCAATGCATGTTTCCGCAGCGGCGAACACCGCACTCGGCGTGATATTCGATGTCCTCAGCACTGATACAGTAGAACAGATTGTGCACAGCCTAAAGCAATACAACCCAGACCATGGAATATTAGACGCGAGGAGGCTCAACACATCTAATATCGTGCACATCCTTTTTGACGGAACAAGAGTGCCATTTTGGGTTCACTACCGAGCGGCAACGTACCGCTGCGAAACGTTCAAAAGGAAGACCGAAGCTTGCACCAAATGCTGGCGCCCCGGCCATCGCCAGGGCGTTCCCCCAACAACGCAAGCGCCTCTACGATGCGCGCTGTGTGGACTACCGAATCCAACGGACAATCACCCATGTGACCCTCAATGCATAGTATGCGAGGGTGCCCACAACACCGGATCACCGGAATGCCCGCACCGATTCCAGCGTCAACGCAAGCCTAAGCAACCATCAATGCTGCCCTCTCCTCGGCTGGCAGTCTCCTCGGAAAACGACACAATTCAACGCCACCCTCCCACTACTTAGGGGAGCCAGGCAAGCACAGCGTCGAAAAGACAAAGCAAGATCAAGAACAGCGACCTGTTAACCAAACAGCCAAGGTGAGCTCCCCATGCTTCTCCTCAAACTGCTCGCTGCAAGCACCCACTTCTTCTCCAATCCCAATAGTCCCAGACTCCTTCTTGCGAGAGCCGCAAACTATACGTAGAAAGCTGTCCCAGCTACCCCAGAAAACGAAAAACTTAGACTTAGACAGGAGAACAAGGCTCTTAAGCAAGCTACGCAGCAATCATCGGAACCCTCCCCTACTCTCGCTTCCCAGTCATCCTCCCCTCCTCCCAAACGTAGGGCCATTCAGACAGCAGTGCCATCGGAAGAGGGACCAGACCCCACAGAGGACACACTGGGCGCGGTTGAAAGAGCATGTCAAAGCGCTCCAGCCGAGCAAAAGGCCGAATACATTCACCTTCATCATACACTCCTGACGAACCAGGCCACCATGCAGGCCACGATAGAGTCGATACGTGCTGAATTGCACAAAACCATCGCGGACCTGGCGACAGCCTTGGGCGTTTCGGTAGCCCCTCAAGCAATACCACAACCCATGTTTGATTTTACGCATGACCCAAACCAAAACCAATAATAGGCTACGTCTGTGGCAGTGGAACTGCAGGGGTTACAAGCGCAAGCGAGATGCCCTAATGCTACATATTCAATCCCAAACTAAAGCTCCCAACATAATCGCCATACAAGAAGCAGTGACAGAAGTTGAATTGCCCGGCTATAAAGGCCTTCAGGGCTCTAAATCATCCCCTAAAGCCATGCTCGTGCAACGGAATCTTACGGCAGAGCTTATCGAGCTCAGTGAACTTGAGCTCCAACACCATCTGGTTAGGATATTTCCCCGCTGCAAGACAGACCCCAATTATTTCGTCCTAAATATCTACAGCAGCCCGCGAGCCCATCATCACAGATTTGGTTCTCTTTTTGCAGCAGTTAAAAGGAAAGCAAACGGCAATCCAATAATTGTAGTTGGTGACTTCAATGCCCCCCATACTGCCTGGGGATACTCGTACACTACAAAAAAGGGCAGACTGCTGTGGGAACAAATTCAAAAGTGCCACCTCACAACTGAATCCCACCCATACTAGTGTTCAGCGTGACACTACACCAGATCTCACACTTACAGCCGGGATCACACACGCACACTGGTTATGCACGGAGCACACATTAGGCAGTGATCACTTCAATCATTCAGACTGAGATTACTACCGCGCAGCAGCTAGTAACACCACCCAAACACACATACATTATAGACAGGGATAAATTCCGCAAAATTAGAACACAGCAAGCTAACGATGATCTGTCCACAGCAGCAAACATAGACTTGGACCCAAAAGATAATCCAAGACACCCATGCAGCCAGCAACAGAGTAGACCCAGAAACACCATCCTGCCGGGTAGATTCACGACTCCAGCACCTCTCGCAAGCCTACCGCAGCCTGCAAAAACAGTGGAGGCAAAACAAGCACAACAGAACCCTTCGCCGAAAGATTGCAGATTTACAAATCACGATACAGCAATACACGAAGCAACTAGCTCGACAACAATGGCATGATATCTGTGATAAACTAAAAGGAGCACTCAGTATGAAGAAAACAAGGGTTTTTCTTCGACACCTTCTTAATCCCCTACAAAATAAGACAGATCAATTTTATCACATCCTGAAGCTCATTCACAAAACTCCCGGCTCCGTGACAAATCTCATTAATAAGCTTCGTAAAATTTATATTCTGGAGGGCGAACAAACAACTCTCCTTGACTATCGTGGCACAGAAAATCTATCACTAGATGAAGACATCACCAAGGCAGAAGTTAGGAATGCTATCCAGAACACCAGACCTGGCTCAGCACCGGGCCCGGACTCCATTAATAACAAGATGCTCCGCAATCTGGATTACTCATCTGTCGCAGATTTACAGCTTACTACAATTACTATTGGCGTAAGGGCGAACTACCTAAGGAATGGAAATCAGGAAAAATGTCCTTTATCCCGAAGCCAGGCAAGCCCATCGCCTTAGAAAACCTTAGACCGATATCATTAATATCCTGTTTTGGTAAAGTGTTCGAGCATATCATATTAGCTCGCATTACTCAACATATAAACCAAACCAATGCGCTGCCGTGTGAAATGGTAGGGTTTGGCACAAAACTGTCCACTCAAGATATCTTGCTGCAGTTATCGAACGAGGTCATCCAGCCGACTAGCAAGGTAGACACTACAGCACTGCTGGCCTTACACCTAAAAAAAGGCCTTCGACACATTGACACACGTTGCTATCCTTACTGGCCTGGCATCTATTAATCCTGGACATAGAACGTATAACTACGTCAAAGCATTTTTGACAGCGCGTACCGCAACAATACGGATTGGTCACAATGAAGATGGTCCATTTAATCTAGCAAACCGAGGCACTCCTCAAGGAGCCGTTATTTCACCCCTCCTCTTCAATCTGGCTCTCCTTCGCCTAGCAGACGAATTGAAACAAATTTCAAAGCGATGTTTAAGTTCGTATGCTGACGACATTACGCTCTGGGTCGCTGGGGGTAGTGACGCGCACATCCCAAGCACCCTTCAGGCTGGCGCAGACGTGGTCTCAACTGAGGCAGGCCTCATGTGCTCTCCCACGAAATCAGAGCTTCTCATTCTCCCTCCCAAAAGGTCAGTCTTTGCAACCTCTAAGTTCGGAATTCTGGTACAAGGTCACCCCGTTCATCAGGTCCCCAAACTCAAGGTGTTAGGCCTCATTATTCTGCAGAATCGAACCAATTCTGAACTCATAAGGCAATTAGGTTCCGAAGTAGACCAGCTGATAGCACTCATCAGAAGGGTGGCCAATCGAAACCGAGGTCTTGGCGAGAAAGACAGAATCAGCCTCGTACAGGCATTTTTCATTAGTAGGCTCGTCTTGCCCTACATTCGTCTTGCTCGTCTTGCCCTCGTCTTGCCTTACCTTGCCCTACATTCGCGCTGGCAAAACGGAGCTCACTAAAATCCACTGCCTCATTCGGAAAGCATATAGGGCGGCTCTGCAGCTACCTCAGCATGCTTCCACTGCCCGGTTTACTAATCTTGGGGTCTACAATACTGCTGAGGAGATCATCGAGGCGCACCTCTCCTCACAACGTGAACGCCTAGAGCGCTCACCACCAGGTAGAGAAATACTTAAGGCGCAGAATATCCCTGTCTCAGACCTGGTGCAGGAGGCATGTTCCATCCCGACAGATGTCCGAGAGCATCTTATCGTTCGGCCTCTGCCCAGGCATATGCATCCGGTTTACAACGCACCACGACGACTCTCAAGGGCTCGAGGCCTCGCCCGACAGCTACCCATCCGGCCCGATATCGTCTACGCAGATGCCACAGAATACAGGCATGGAAATGCCTACGCGGTGGCAGTTATCAGCCACCCGCACTCCCCCCCAGTTAACGCAATCACCATCCGCACTGATTCCCCAGATAAGGCGGAAGAGATGGCAATCCCTCTGGCTCTTAACTTGTCGGCACCAAACTAGAATCAATAACTCAGATTCGAAACTGGCCATTCTAAATTTTACACGAGGCAATATCTCCTCAGAAACGCTCCAAATTCTCCAACAAAATCCCCCCACTATCTCTGTGGAACTGGTCTGGGCCCCTGCCCATGCAGGGCTAGAGGGGAATGAGGCGGCACACATGGCGGCCCGAGAGCTTACACAGCGGGCCGGCATGAGCCCCATTCTCCACCACGGCGCCAGGTCCACCAGAGACAAGCTGATCACTTTTAACGATATTACAGAGCACTACCGCCTCTCCCGTCGTCTCTACCCACCAGCCCATGCATCTCTTCCAACACATAAAGTGCGAACATGTAGACTCCTTCAAACGGGAGCCTACACAACGAGACCCGTTCTCCATCACATTTGCCCATCAGAATTCCCCTCTCCCGAATGTCCCCTTTGTGGTGCGTATACATCACTCACCCATTGCATGTGGGAATGCCCTCAAGACCCTTTCCCCCCAATCACCAGCAGCGAGCAGTGGGAGGAGGCGCTGGGCAGCTCCGACCTGGCCACCCAGGAGCTCTTGGTGGAACGAGCTGCTTTAGTCGCCACCAGCCTGGTGGCCACCCCGTCTCATTACCCATCTGTTCATAATAAAGTTTACTCTCTCTCTCTCTCACGCAATCACTTGATAGTTGTGGAAACATTTATCTGACCAGATACGCCGATCCGAAAGCGCTTCCATTCGCAACCACATCGGAAGTAGCTGCTTTATTTATCCAGAACATTGCTCTACGACATGGTTCACCAGAGGTTCTCATCACCGACCACGGTTCCGCGTTTACTGCTCAACTAACGCAAGACATTCTGCGCCTAAGTCACACCAGTCATCGCAGAACTACCGCATCAGCATCATCATCATCAGCCTATCTACGCCCACTGCAGGGCAAAGGCCTCTTCCATTATTCTCCAATTACCTTTGTCCTGTGGCAACTGTGACCAATTTATCCCCGCAAACTTCTTAATCTCATCTGCCCATCTAACTTTCTGCCGCCCCCTGCAGCGCTTGCCTTCTCTAGGGATCCACTCTGTGTCCCCTAATGACCAGCGGTTATCTTGCCTTCGCATTACATGCCCTGCCCACGTCCATTTCTTCTTCTTAATCTCTACTAATATGTCGTTAACACGTGTTTGTTCCCTGACCCACTCCGCTCTCTTCTTGTCCCTTAAAGTTACACCTATCATTTTCCGCCCTATTGCCCGCTGAGTCATTCCCAATTTAGGTTGAACCCTCTTAGTGAGCCTCCAAGTTTCTGTCCCGTAGGTGAGTACCGGTAAGATGCAGCTGTCATACATGTTCTTCTTCAGCGACAATGGTAGGCTGCTATTCATTATCTGAGAATGCCTGCGATATGCACCGCACCCAATTCTGATCTGTCTAATTATCTCGGCCTCATGGTTGGCATCTGGGGTCAAAACTTGGACTAAGTAAATATATTCG
This sequence comes from Haemaphysalis longicornis, assembly GCF_048455015.1. Classification (NCBI taxonomy): domain Eukaryota; kingdom Metazoa; phylum Arthropoda; class Arachnida; order Ixodida; family Ixodidae; genus Haemaphysalis; species Haemaphysalis longicornis. The sequence continues at coordinate 2,122,696 of NW_027526352.1, read as the reverse complement.
CTTACCACTTCCACTGCCTCGCCACCTTTCTCAAACCGCTGTGCTGTCCCGAGGTTATTGATCATTACTATAGTTTTCTGCATATTACTTTTCAGGTCCACGGTTCTACTCTGTTCGTCCAGTGTGAAAACCATGCTTTGCAATTCGTCCCGAGTTACTTAGCAAGGCAATGTCATCAGCAAATCTGAGGTTCCTGAGGTATTCTCCGTTAACCCTTACTCCCACCTGTTCCCAATCCAACGTTCTGAATACTTCTTGTAAACATGCTGTGAATAACATTGGAGAGATTGTGTCTCCTTGTCTGACACCCTTCCTTATAGGTATTTTACTGCTCTCCTTATGGAAGATGATGGTAGCTGTGGATCCATTGTAGATATCCTCTAGTATTCTTACATAATGCTCATCTACCCCCTGGTTCCGTAATGCCTCAATGACTGCTAGGGTTTCGACCGAGTCAAATGCTTTCTAATACTCTAAGAAGGCTATATATAGGGGTTCAGTAGACTCAGCGCAGTTCTCTATCACCTGATTGATTGTGTGAATATGGTCCATTGTTGAATAACCTTTAGGGAACCCTGCTTGTTCTTTAGGTTGACTGAAATCTAAGTTTGCCGAAATTCTGTTAGCGATTACCTTGGTAAGTACCTTGTAGACGACTGACAGTAAGCTGATCGTCCTGTAATTTTTCAAGTGCTTCATGTCGCCTTTCTTATGGATTAGGGTGATGTTCGCGTTCTGCCAAGATTCCGGTACCATTGCAGTCAATAGGCATTGCCTATCCAGGCTTGCCAGTTTTTCAAGTACAATTTCTCCGTCATCCTTCAAGAGGTCTGCTGTTATCTGATCCTCACCAGGTGATTTACCCCCTTTCATTTCTTTTAAAGCCTTCCTTACTTCGTCGGTCGTTACTGGTGGGATGTCTATCTCCTCTTAACTACTGTCTTGTTCGCCGTTATCCTGGATGTCCCGGCTACTGTACAGATCCCTGTAGAACTCTTCGGCCACTGTGACTATTTTATCCCTATTTGTGATGACATTGCCTTGCTTATCTTTCGGTGCATACATCTGATTTTTAACCACGCCAAGACGCCTCTTCACAGCTTTAAGGCTACCTCCGTTCTTTACAGCGTATTCGATCCTCTCCATATTATACTTCCTTGCGTCAGCTGTCTTGCGCTTATTGATTAACTTCGAAAGCTCCTCTAGTTCTATTCTCTCAGCTGCGGTAGAGATTTTTATGGTTTGCCGTTTCCTAATTAGATCTTTCGTCTCCTGTGAAAGTTTGCCAGTATCCTGTCTAGCCATAGTGCCCCCGACTCACCACTGCACACTCCGTGATAATACGTGTAAGGTTGTCGCTGGCTTCCTGTGTCGTAAGCTCGGTTTCCTCGTTAAGAGCTGATAATCGGTTCTGCAGCGCGATCCTGAATTCTTCTACTTTACGTCTTAGTGTTAGCTGATTTATCGGCTTCTTTCGTACTAGCTACTTTCATAACTACCGCATACCACAACTCAAGCACATGGAGGAGGAGGGGGAGGAATGCCTTTAATGAATGAAGAGAAGTCAGCCTGGCAGCGAGCTTGGCTTGCTACTCCACATGAACATGATGTGCGAAAATGAAGGGAAACGAAGACACAAAAACTCATACAGACACTACGAAAGCAAATAAGCACACAAACTGACAAATGCAGGATCACGCACACGGCGCACAAACAGAAGTGAAGTTATGGCACACATTCACAGAGTTCGTTCAGGCCGGAGTCACGTTGCCGCGGCAGTTGAGTGCCAAGGACCAATTGCGTCACAAAGCTTCACTGGTGCATCAGCACGCAGTCCCAAAGTTGTCTTCCAGGTTAGCCGCGCAGTGTCATAACGGGGACACACACACAAAACATGTCCTATGTCCTCACGGACACTGCATACTTGACAGTGAGGGGAGGCAACTCGGCGTGTCTTGTGCACGTAGTGGCTGGTAAAAGCAACATTGAGGCGAATGCGGTGAACGACTGCTTCGTCGCGCTTTCCCAGGCCACACGGCGTTCGAAAAGTGCAGGCGGGATCGATTCTGTATAGTGGCTGATAATTTTTTGTCCCGTCCGTCCATATGGAGAGTTGTGGCTGCCGGGCCACAGAGTACGCAAGTGTCACGGCGTCAGGTCTAGAGAAAGAAATCGGGATGATGACACTAGATTGGGTGTGGGCCGCGCAAGCTGTTTCGTCGGCCACCACATTCCCATTCACCCCACAATGTCCATGTAGCCACTGTAACACTACCTCGTGAAGCATTCTGGCAGCCTGTGTATGCAGGGTGTGTATTTCGTGGGCCAGTTGCTCGCGTGGGAATGATGCTAGTTGCTGTAGCGCCGCCCGTGAATCTGTGAAAATCACCCACACAGAAGCTTCTTGCCCAAGAATGTACTGCAAAGTGGAGCGCAAGGCAGCAAGTTCTGAGGTCGTCGACGTTGTTTTGTGGCTTAACTTGGCCGCAATTGTGGTGCGCGTTGAGGGAACCCAGATTCCGACAGCAGATGATGTGGCCGTCACCGATCCATCAGTGTAGATATGCTTGTGGTTAGGGTAGCAATTCCACATGTGCTCTAGAGTGAAGTACTTTAGGGCTGGAATTGGCAACCTTGATTTACTGCTGATGCCCGGTATTGTGGTGACGATTCGCCAGGGGGAGTACAACCAGGGCGGGAGATGAAGCGGCGCAGGGCACTTCTGACACAAGGGTGGTAGAGTGTCTTGTACCTCTAAGACAGAGCTAGAACTCAGCGGATGTCCATGGGCCCTAGTCGCCAGCCGCAGATGTAGCCGAAGCTGCTCCTCTTTCACCAGTACACTGGGTAAGAAGCGCCTAGACTCTCGTATGGTCCCCAGCGTAGAAGTTGTCTTCGGAAGACCCAGAGAAAACCGCAGAGCTCGGGCCTGCATACTTTCTAACAGCCTTGTGTTGGTCTTGGAAAGAGGGCCGAGTACTGGGAGGCTGTATCGGAGCAGTCCTTCACAGAGTGCCGTGTAGAGACTTAGGAGGCGCCCAGCAGAACAACCTCCTGAGCCGCTGGTCAGCATGCGTAACACCTGAGCAAAGGAGCCCAGTTTCTCCTTCAGGAGACGAACGGGGGGGGGGGGACCACGTCATCGACCTGTCAAGTGTTACGCCCAGGAATCGGTGTGAGTCCACAAAGGGTATGGGGACCCCTGCCGCTGAAAGATGATGGCGGGAGACATCACGCCTGGTGAAGGCTATTGCAGCACATTTCCTAGCCGAGATTTCGAGGCCACGTCTCGTCAAAAAGTCCGCTATAGAATTGATGGCTTTTTGAAGGCCAGCTTGTAAAACTCGCATGTTGCGGCCAGAGCTCCAGATGCAGATATCGTCAGCATATAGCGATATTTCGACAGTGTGTGTCACGCACTTCTCAATTCCAATGAGGCTGATATTAAATAGGGTTGGGCTTAAAATGCCGCCCTGTGGCACACCTCGCGTGACATTGTGAGGGGCTGTTTCGCCGTCCTTCGTGGACATAAAGACGGATCTGTCAGACAGATAATCGGATATACGCATACATGCGACTTCCGATGCCTACCGACTCCAATGCAGATCTTATTGCCTGATGTGCCACACAGTCAAAGGCTGCTTTAATATCAATGAACACTGCTAGAGTGATGCGACGCTGGGCTTTCGCACTCTTAACGTCATTGACAAGGGCAAGCACGTTGTCGATGCTGCTGCGGGACTGTCTGAATCCAGTCATCTGAGGGGCATACACGTTCCGCTCTGTCAAGTCGCAGTCTAGGCGAGCAAGGACCATCTTCTAAATCAGCTTCCCCACGCAGCTGAGGAGTGCAATGGGTCGGTAAGTCTCAATTTTCGTAGGGAGTTTGCCGGGTTTGAGCACGGGAACAAGGCGACCGCGCTTCCAGCCCGGTTCGAGGCGGCCCGTTTCCCAGCTGTGGTTGTATGTGCCGAGAAGGAAGCGCTTAGCTTTGTCTCCAAGGTGTGACAAAGCTGCATAGCTTATGCTATCTGGGCCCGGTGGAGAAGCCTTGTTTACGGAAGACAAGGCAGCAAATAGTTCTGCCATTGTGAACGGCTTGTCCATTACGGTCACAGTTGCAGAGGGCGGAGAGACATCGGTCAGTCTGGCAGGTAAGACTGGAGCCGACAAGGCTGTGGCCTTGGCTCAGAAATCTTCAGTGACATCTAGATCACGGCGGTTCTGCCGCAAAGCGATACAGAGGAAATGATGCATAGCAGTGGACTGACAGAGCGCCTGAAAAAGACTATTACAGACATGATGGCGATGTACGTCGACGTGGAGAATCGAACCTGGGACGAGCTTTTACCTTTTGTAACCTTCGCGTACAGTACTGCCGTCCAGAAGACTACAGAATTTTCTCCGTTTCACCTAGTACATGGCCGGCAAGCAACCACAATGCTCGATGCCATGTTGCCCCTCCTGCCCAATGATGATGCCCACGAGGACACTCGACTAGTCTCTCAGCGCGCAGAGGAGGCCTGGCAATTAGCTAAAACCCGAATTTCCGCTCAACAGTCTGTCGACGCTGCTCGCTACAATCTTCGTAGACGTGACGTACACCTAAGTCCTGGAGATAAAATGTGGGTCTGAACACCCGTTTGACGCCATGGGCTCAGCGAAAAGCTCCTTAAGCGTTATTTCGGGCCGAATACAACACTGCAACGTATCAGCGACGTTAACTACAATTTACCACCGGACGCAGTGCGTTCTTCATCCCGTCGACTTTTACGTCCGGACGTTGTACATGTTGTGCGCCTCAAACCATACTTTGTTTGCTAGCATTCCAGCCATCACTTCCAGAGTAGCGCATTGCAGTTTACGTATCCACTCGTATAGGGAAGATGCGTTCTTGAAGAGGGCGATAATGCCGCAATCATTAGTATTCATTGATACGGTGGATGGTCAACCCCGACAATCATCATCGACTGACGGCCAGAGAAAGACGGCGTTGTTTGCTCTGGACAAGCGCGCAGTCACTGTTCTTAGGAACCAACGAGTTCTTGGCAATAAAGCCAATTCCTTCAACCCTAAACCTCCAAGGTCCATCGTCCTATCGGTGACAATATGTCCCTCGCGTCGTTTGACGCTTCCCAGGGGGCCGTTTACCGGCCACTCCGGCCGATGATTGCTAAATGAGCTATTTAATGCTGTCATGTACTTAAAAACAACATCCAATGATGAGTGATCTTTTGATGTTGTGCGCAAGTGTGGTCGATATCTCAGACTGTGAAGAGGAGGAAAAAGTGAGCTTGAAAGCAGTGTAAACTATGAAAATGCGCCTTAAGAGCTGCTTGAGGAAGAGGGGAGCCATTGCCATTTTTGAAGATTTACTCAGAATGCACGTCGAAAGAAAATCGGCATTTCCAGCAGGTTTTCATTTTTCTAAAATGAATGAGTGCAAATCCGTAATGATGCTTCCAACACCATTGAAATGGCATTGGTGTCGCAGTTGTGCTTGAAAAGGTTCCCACGTGAATTATTCTCTAACCAGGCGTGACGTTCATGAACAGCACAGTGAGGATGTCTTATGCGCTGATATATCCAGGAAATGGCATCGGTGAGGGGTGGGACACAACGTCCAGCAAGGTCAAAATAAAACAATGGTTTTCAAAAGAAGCCACCCAGGTACTGGAAGACCGTATTGTTGCCTGAAGCAAGCCAATGCCTTGAACATAAGCATCAGGCATGCTTTGCGCTATGCTTCGTTCGTTTACCATTTATGCCCAATGTATGGTATAAGATACGCCATCTTTTGGATTTTTTACTCGAACCTTTGGTAACTGGCCGCATGGAGTCCGAAATACAGTTTAGAAGATGGATTTCTCCATAGTAAGAGCACCAGGTGGGTCTGCACCTACTTTCAATGGGTGTACTATTCACTTTTTTTCCGGTGTATGATGCATTAAATACCTCCTTTTTATGTTGGTATACATATACCTACATGTAATGGGGTATAAGCTGCATTATATACCTGCATCATATAAGTAGGTATATACGTACTTGCTTTTTACACATTTATGACATGTAACGTAATTTTGTAACCATGTGAGAAAAACTTCCTTCGCGTTTCTTTGTTCTTTGAGTCAGGAACTCTGATTTAATAAAGCATGAAAAAACTTTATCTTTTGTTTTTATTGTTTTCTCATTACTTTATATTGGCTAGTTTTTCCACTCTAGATCTTGGGTCATATATATAGGATGCGATGGCACACGAATTGCAAAGTTCTAGGACACATCAGCAGTCCTTGTGATATTCCGGTGTACCATGGATTGGCTTTGATTATGTTTTGTTTGTACTGCCCGGCCTGTGTTTTCTGGAAGCCGACAAGCCATTCCTACCCGAGGAAGCCGCCGTCTTCAATGTTTACCGGTCGGCCTTGTTGTTCTAAGAGAATGAATTAAGAGAAATACCGCTGCTACCAGCAACATAGTCCAACAAGCCGCTCACCCTATCGTCCTAAAACAGCTCCGGCAACAACCATTGTTCCGCGGATCCCCCAGTGAAGATCCTGAGGCCTGGTTGGAGATAGTAGAGCGCGTGCGGATCATTAACAGGTGGGGTGACAAAGAAACGTCCGCCATTTTTTATCTATTTAAAATAGATAGCCCGAACTTGGCTTGAGAACTATGAAAGCTTCCTACTTGAATTTCCCTTAAACATTAGCCACCGTCGTGCGGTAAGAAGGAGTCGCACTTTTGTTTGGAAACGCGTACGCAACAGCCCAACTAAGGGGGCGTGATCTTTGTTGACGAACTGCAGCGGCTATTTCACCCCGTGGGCCCCGAAATGGCAGAAAAAAAAGAAACTCAGGTTTCTGATGTGGTGAGTGAAGCTATTTGCTTGCCCAGGCCGCAACCCCTCTACAACAGTTGCCGAATTCACGTTTGAGGTTGACGCAATGGAGAATATGCTGTAAAGTCGTACGAGGCAGTACGACCACCCGCCAGATGCGCCAATTTTGGCCACGAGTGTTGCGGGGCTATTAGCTCCGAGACAGTAAGCGAGACAATCCGCGCAGCCGTAAGGGGGAGCTTCGAAAAATTTCAAACGTGCCGCAACCTCACGTGGTTTCCCTGATCATCCGAGAAGAGGTTCAACAGGATCTGGGGACTTCTATGCAACCCGAGCAGCCCGCGAGAAACAAGCAAGCATCTATACTGAGGGCACGCATGCAACCTGCGTATGTGCGACGCAATTAAACCCAGCAGTGGCGTTGGTTGAAATTTGTATCGGGGTAAAGAGTGGGCGCGTTTTTTATATGAAAGGGAGGCCGCGGAGAGTGGTCAAGTGTCATTTTGTGCTCCGTATCCTAAGGCAGAAAAAAAATTCCGGTAGGGGGGGTGGAGCCGGTGGTACGTGCCCGGCTCCCATTTTGCCACCCAGTGCAATCAAAATAAACTGATTGCTTTTACAGAGCAGTGGAGTGCATGAATGCAGAATAAAGGTTCAGAGAAAATGCAAGATGTTTTTATAAACCCCGAGGCGAATCATACGACTATATGCTTAAGTACGTTTCTGTAGTCACGAGCCTGGACTAGTTAAGCTGGCGTTCACTTGAAGCACACACTCCAAGGGCTCGCCAACTTGCGTCGGATGACAATGACATGAGCCCTCAGCGATCGGATACCTTCTAAGGCTATTTAGAGGTCAAAGTTTCCCGCTAATGCCACAAAATGTCGTCACTTTCTGACCGGATCTTGCGTCTCATCCTGTTTATTTTTTGGTTTCCCGGAAGTGTCCCCGCTAAGCCTCATGAGCAGCTTAAGAGCTGCCATTTTCTGAACGTATGGGCTTCTATGGCAGCTTCGCTACCAGTTACATTTACGTTGGACATGCCGTGTAATTTCACGATTCACTCATAAAGATCGCAATAAAGGTATCAAATATTGCGCAAGAAAGATATAAAAACACCTGGCATGTACTATAAAAATTAGGATGGTAGGTCAGGCTGACAAGAAAAAAATTTCTGCAGGTCGAAATTGGCGTCAACACCAGAAGGCGATTGAGTATTGATCCAAAGGTGAGCGAAAGGCGGATGTCGAGCTAAAGAACATTACAGAATTTTTTACCGTATCTATTTATGTCTTTCAATAGCTTTTAGAAACATACTTGAGTTCTCTGCTTCAATGCAAGCTTTGTTGCGATATCACCTTAGCCCGGCGCCACGCTATCGTCTGCTGCTATGTTACAAGTTTATGGCGTGAGCACAGAAAAAGACGGCGGCGGCCATCGCTTGTGTGACACATAAAAGCAGCAAAGCGCTACACCTGATAACCGCGGAGCTCACCGATGTCTCCGATTGACTCATTCCTCAAGCTCGACATCAATCAGCGCTGTATTAAACATAATGGTCACTTTTCTTTGTTATTTTTCTCTTGAGTTCGATCATCTCACCCAGCAGCTTACATGGAGGTGTGTGGACAAATGCCATGCGTTTGCTTCTCTTTGTCGTGGAGAGGCTTGTACTGCGGTCTTATGTTGCAGTTACGCCAAACAAATAATTTTTGTGTAATTTGCAAACATAAAAGCAAACTAACGCACATTATTTGTATGCTCCCTGATCGCTGACTCGGAAACAGTCGAAACTATTAATTGTTTCGGTAGAAAACATGCTTTAAACCGCGCGTCATGCGAAACTGCGCCTGCTGCAAATTCGCGGATATTTCGTGGCGCCGAAAGGCGTGGCAATTTTTTGCCCTACTTTGCTTGTATTTTGCGACAAAAACAGCCGCCATTTTCAAGCTGTTACGTAGCATTACGTCACTTTTACGCAAGCTGAAGTTGCCAATGTATGACGTAATCGTTCGCGCCAACTTTTTAAATTACGCCATGTCTTCTCAGCTAATCACAGAGAGGGTGTAATACAAGCAGTATTGTTGTTGAATAGCAAAGACAGGCTTACGTTGTCATTTCCGGTGCATTTATCTAGTTTTTCATTGCCGGCCACGAATTATGCGCTTTCAGTAAAGCGAAATAAGGCAAACTTTAGAACTTGTGCCTGTAAATATCATGAAACGTCAAAACGACGACAGCACACACAGCCGCTTTGTGAACATGAAGCACGCGACCAGAACTGAAAGCCAATAAGAAAAGACTTCTGGCAAATTGCTAGAATTGCCGGCAATTTGTGTAGTCGAGAATAGGGCCCCTGCTCCGCACTCGACTTGCAAGTGTTCAAACTCGTGTCCAGCAGGAGTGTATACGTGAATAATCTAGAGCCTTATCAGCTAGCGATGGTGCATCGCAGTGACAGCGAGTTCATGTTCGTGCGCTTAAACTTGAAGTGATCCCTGTCGTTACAAGCGTAGCCAAGAAATGCGCCGGATATCTGTCGTGGGTTACTGTAGAACGTTCCGTGTGTGTTGTGTTCGTGTGCTCCAAATATTACGATGTCGCCAAACGAACGTGATCGTGCCCATTTATGACAGGCTGTCTGATTCTTCAGTAGCTTCAGCAATAACAGGTGCTACGTGCTGTCCCAGGCGGCACAGAAAGTGTGCCCAAAACCGGCCCATCTATGGCCGCTTTCTGGCATTTTTCCGTCCGCCCGTGTCCGGACGCACAACGGCAGCTAACCGGCTGCCAGATATTCAGTTCTCTTACGGCTGCCGATGTTGAGAAAGAGAACGGCCGAAGTACGGCCTTAGGGCGTGCGTTTTTTCTTCGGGAAGCGGTAATCGGCCGAAGCACAGCAAGCGACCGGCCACAGAATATGCGTATTCTTGTGGCAGTTGGTGTTCGAAAGGAGACCGGCCGGAGCACGGCTGCCGTGCATTCGTTGTTTCAACGGTTAACCGCGCGTCCGGCGGTAGAATATTCGTTTTCTTCGGGCAACCAGTGTTATGAAGGATAACGGCCGACGTACGGCCCCAGAATATACGTTTTTCATTCGGTTAGCTGTCCTCGGCCGAATTACGGCAAGCGAATGGCCACAGAATATTTGGCAACCGGTGTTCAAGAGGAGACCGGCCTACGTAAGGTATCTGGTTATAAGTCATTTTTTCGGCAAACGGCATACAGCCGAACAACGGCACGCTCCTGGGCACCGAGAATTCATGCACAAACGTGTTTGGAAGGAGACCGAACAGTTTTTTTCTGGGGGGAGGAAAAGCCGTTAGGGAGCCCAACGACGGGTACGCGTTTTTTATCCGCTCCGTGTTTCTACGTTTTAAATGAACGAACATCGTTTTTCAAACAGTAATGAGTGTTCTCGGTGAACGGGCAAGGTGCAAGGACTCACTGGACATTAGGAGGGAACCTTTTAGGCCATCGAAATGTCATTTATTGCCACAAGAAGACTGTGCCACACCGACGGGCGAGCTACGCCTCGCCAGTCATCGCCGCTACCACGCCTCGGCCGCCGGCTTCGTCGACGCATCAGCTCGAAGCTATTCGCCCCCTCAAGAAATGGAGACCATTGGAGACATCGACCCGGCAGCGATATCCGACCCGAGATGGAGATTGTTCACCAAAATAACTAGCCTTCAAGGGCGTCGAGCAAGCGGCCACCACGCAGGAGCTCAACCGGCGCCATGCCATGGACCCCCCTCCAAAGAAAGGCAAGTGCGAGCAAAAGCGCAAGTTATTCTGCGCACAATTAAACTGCGACAAGCAATGTTGCACTATGTTGTTGGTTATAAACGTAGAAGAGACTCGCTCGTGCATTGGTGGGATCAACTTCATGCCCTGCACTATGTTACTTCATGGGATTTTACGACTGCCTATTTAGAAAAAAAATTAGTTAAATTTGCGATAACAACAGAGCTTTGTAACAGACGAAGCCTAGCTGTTAATTTAGTTCCGATGTTTGAAGGTGAGCTTAGCTACTCTTGGGATATGACTCATTTGGTTCAACATAATCGCCAGCATCCTAGCAAACACGGATTTTTTCAGGATTTTCTTTCTCAACGAAGATTGAGTTCACGCACGATTTGGCTCTTGCAATAGATAAGCTTAAAGTGGTTGACTGTATATTCTTGGACTGAAAAAAAGCAAATGATGGTGTTCCATATCACCTTCTGGGTAGTACATTTCATCCTATGAAGTGAATGAATCGGTTTTTGCATTGTTATTACTATTGGCCCTATAGCTTTGTTCAAAAGTACTGTGTAGTTTACCGGACTATAGCGAATGAACGTGATTCCGCATACCTGCAGCTTTATTCGAATTTAATAACATCCTGGTGTGCTGATTCAGAAAAGTTTTCGGATGTTAGACAGTGTGTTAACGGCACATTTGCAAGAAAACCTTCATTCAATTGAATACGTATACCGTAAATTAGGCTGCTGTAACAACGGCCGAAGAATATCAATACCTAGGAGTTATTTACGAGTGGTTAGAGGTTAAATAGGCAGGTTCACACCATAAAAGTTACGGCTGTATATGTTTTTGGCTTTCTGAGACGAAATTTCAGTGAACCTCCATCTAACTGAAAAGAACAACCGTATTTAACTCATGTGCGCTCAATATTGGAGTACGCATGTGTTTTCGTGGATCCCTACACCAAAGAGCTGGTTGAGACGCTCGGAAACATACAGAATATGTCAGTGCGATTCGTAGTAGGTAATTGGCAGGCTCAACTTAGCATGAGAGAAAGTAAAAGTAAACTGAAATGGCAGGACGTGAAAGATCACAGACGAAACCACAGGTTGAACTTTTTTCGTAATATCTATCATTCGAAAACTGGAGTAGAGGGGAGAAGTATTTCCATTCGCCATTCTACATATCGCAAAGAGGGAACGCTAGCTTAAAGCAAATTATTAACTTTCCTTTAAAGGCGACGCTTTGCGCGATTCATTTTATTTTACATCAATACTGCAGTGTAATTATCTTCCACGTATGATTGCGTTAACTCTTTACATTGACGATTTTCAGCGCGCTGTGTAGAATTATTTTGTTATTTTGTCTCATATTTAATGCTTAGTGTTATCAGAGTCTTTCAATGTTTTACTGGTCACGAAACTTCGGCGCTCGTTTCATATAGGGACCGCGCGCGCCACTACAGGCGCCACCGCCGCACGAAGGTCATGCAGCCGCCGCGCGTGCGGCGTATTGACCAGCTCTTGGCGTGCAAACGCTTGCTGCTTTTGGTCTCTGCGCTCTGATTAAGTGTGTTTTTTTTTGCGTAGTAGTTAGCGATGAATAGTCCAGTCATTGTATATATCACCTGCCTTCAATGGGGTTTTATTTTTCGAAGTAAATTACCGTTGACTTAGGCCGCGAACGGCAATGGCTTCTGTGTGCTCTGGCACAAGCGCTGCGCCGTCGTGTTTACGGATTTTAAAATCTATATTGCTTCTTTTAGTGAAGCAAAGTTGTAATTACCACATATAGGGTAGCTCCGTAAAAGAATACAATACAAAGACAAAAGAATACAATAAAAATACAATAAAAGAATACAATAAAAAGAAAGTGAAAGAAACCAAGTACGCGTCATTCAGACTACGCTTAATGAATCCGTTGATTGCTCTGGATTGCACAGAACGCTAAAAGAGATAGCCCACTAGTATTGTCGTTTCGATGAGTGGGTACATGTTTGAGAACATCTAAACACGCTGCAGAAACGCGAAGGATCAAAACACGAAGAGATATACGTTGCACCATATGTCTTTCTGCATCCACGCTTTGCAATACTTGAAAGAACAGCAAGCGAAAAAAGAACAATAAACTTAATAAAACTGATCTTAATACACGCAACAAAAAATTTCAATGTTACGAAGGGAGACAAAAGAGCGTGGTCCAGCGTACAAAAATTTATTTTTTCGCGCTGCGATGTGCAGCACACGGAGAAAACAGAATATTTCCACGTAGCCAAGAATGAAGCAAAGCTTCTCTGAACGCAGCAAGCTAGCGATATCCTGCACTACAAAAGACTAGAATGAAACACAAACGTCGAAGAAGCAGTTTGCAGTGTGACGTGCACAGATGAACGTCGATAAACAGCTGCGAGGCGTTTGCTATGCATGCATTACTCTCGGAATGTTATTAATTTCAGATCCATGGAAATGGGATCGAGAACATTGTCGAAGAAACAAAAAATCAAGTTAGCAACAAGGTGGCGCACCCTTTCCATATCAAACAATATTGCCTGACGGGACGTACGACAAACAGAGCAAATGGGCGCTCCGGTTGAAACGCCAGATAAGAAACCGGAATCGGCCACGCGCGGTTACAAAACAAACAAAATGAACCCTAAGGGATAATTAACGGAAATATGAAAAGTAAAAGCACAAGGACGTCACAAAGCTGTTTTTGGTGTTGGTTGTAGGGTTTAACGCGCCGACGCAACGCAGGTGATGAGGCGCGCCGTAGTGGAGGGCTCCGGATTAATTTTGTCCACCTGGGGATCTTTAACATGCGCCGAAATCTCGTACACACGGGCATTTTTGCTTTTCGCCTCCATCAGAAAAGCGACCGCCGCGGCCGGGAACACAAATCTGTTTTACATGCGAGCCTGAGCGCAAGGTAATACAAGTTTGCAAACAGGTAATGGAGCACCGCTACAACCTGACTGATATGAAAAAATCCGGCTTTAATTGTTAGCCTTGTACAATTCTAGGTCCACGATGCTCTCAAAATGGTACATTGCTTTTTCCATTCTCACACACAGTGCATTTCCACACACTGTCACACACTTATAATCGAAGCTGAAATCTCCCGTTGCTTGCCTTGGAATGGCGCGCCTCCAATTCTCACGCAGCTGCCCGTCGCTCGGTCAACAGAACAAGGAAACATTTTCTGTGGTATCGTAGTACAAGGAACGACATCCCGGGACCCAACACATGTTCGGCATCGTCGTTGCACTACTTAAGTCTCATCACAAGAGCGCGCTATGCACATCACATTTTTTAACCGCACAAAACAAACACAACTCGCCGCGGCTCCGCCGTTCGAGCCAGCGCAACGCCGCCCGAGGAGTGACCTCAGTGAGAGGGTGGCGCCACCGCGCGGCGGCCAAACGCAGCATATGAAGCTCTCCCATTGAGTTACGGAGCAGTTTCGTGACCAGTAAAGCATTGAAGGACTCTGGTGTTATGTATCTCCTTTCTGTAATGCATGCAAAGACAAGGAGGCATCAAATAAATAAATAAAAAAAATAAATAAGACAATGAATAAATAAATGAATAAAAATAAATAAATAAATAAATAAACTTCCACAGGCGGAAGTTTGCATGCGACGGGTTGAGAACCTTACGCATTCAACCTTGACCAATAAAATATTTATTGCCCTATTCGTTGCAGTATGCAAGGTTTTCTGTATGCATACAATAATTGCTATATTATTGGTTTGAAACAAATTATGTAACTCTAATTTTACGCCTTTCCTTGCGTGAACACAGAGGGATACAACTGCAGCCACCTGAAGCAAGGCGTCATTCGCAACGCGTCTAGAATTTTTTGAACGTAGAATGACATTAGAAGAAAATTAGGTTCTTTTGGACTAATAAGTGGTGTGGACGTAACTCATGAAAACAACATCAAAATAGATTGAAAATGAAAGTACCTATTCGCTCCTTCTTAGGATCAGCCCTGCGCAAGATCATCAAAAAAGTTGATCGAGTAGAAAATGTCTTTGCAAGAAAAATGTGCAAAAACTGGACTTACTGTTTTGTGAAGGAGTTATATTAAATGCTCCTGAGTGTTTTATTGCGAACCAAAACGCTTCGTAAGGGCATTCATGCCGGTTTTATATGCATTAAAATTGGTCAAGCAACTGTTCTAAAAATAGTTTATGTAGTCATAGCATGAAAGTGTTCCAGAATATTGCCCTAAAAGAAATTGACTAAAAGCGGCGCAATTTATCTCTCTGAAATTCAACCCAGTAAAGTATGCGCCCTGCGCCGCCCCCCCCCCCCCCCCGCCCCTCCTCTTCCCCGTTTATGACAGGTAAGCCGCCCCACAGAGGATATCAGGACCTGCACAATACATCTATTCAAGCTCTACAAAGAACTGAATATTTTTTTGTGTTCGGCAGTAAAAGAGACACAGCAACTAGAGGAACAAAAATTTGTGAGCACTGTTTAATAAATGAATTTTACTGTCAACTGAGGCTGGTAATTAAGCAAGGCTGCGCTGAAAGCTTGACGGCTGGTGGTTGCGCGCGAGCTCACTTTGATGTGGTTGCATTGGACCCAAATGCTGGGTTTGTGCTGCTGCTGCACTGCGCGAATGAGTCATCTGCTTGCGCGACATGCAGTGACCGGCCTCAGGACAGTTAACGTACTGTGGCTGAACTCCAATGCCCGCAACACGGCCGTATTTCCAGCAGCTTTAGTCCGGCTGGAGTCCGACGACCGCATCTCGGCTGTCCTCCGGCGGCCGTACTTCGGCCGTTCACGGGTGGCTTTGGAATGGCCGCAGTGCTGCGGCTGGAATCTGGCCGTATGAACGTTAGCCGGTCGACTGGCCGACGGACACTGGCCGTTGGACAGCCATGGGAGTACGGCCGTATACGGCCAAAAGGCCCACATTTGGACACGGGCCGAACATGGCTGTCAGAAAACAGCCGGACAGAAACTCACAGGCCAAAGTACACCGGCCTGTTTTAGGCCGAACAGTCCTGTGCTGCCTGGGCCTGGGGTGTTGAACTGTTACACCAATATTCTAAGCATACCATATAGGTTCCTGTTCTATTTGCTCTAACCTCAGTTGCCTTGTTCATCTTTTTTGCAGGGTACTTTTATTTGGGTCATTCCACGCGAAACGTCCCAGCCCAAAAATCGACCATCGCCAATTTCATTGAAAAAATTTGTGCTAGGTGCTGATGAAGTGTAGAAGGTCGGCACGGAGTATTATCCTTGAAAAAAAATTTTCGGTCGCGGGAGCGCTCCTTGAAATTTCTGCAAACACGCAAAATGTGGTTGGAGATAATAAATTTAAATAAATAGTGAAACTATGTGTAATGCCAAATATTGACTTGAATCATTCCCCTTGCATTGTTCTTTGATGTGGGACTGTGTCTGAAGCTGTGTATTTTTGGCGTTGTATTGGCTAAGTAAAAACACAAAAATGGCACGTTTTTAGGAATTTTTTGCGAAGGCACCGTGAAAGTTTCACCCAAAATATTTCTATCGTGCATTGATATGGCCTTTGAGTGTCGAGCAAAAATAATTTAAACCGATTACAGAGCGTACTTTTCAAGCAAATTGCTTACAAAGATGCAAGAAAGTGAGTTTTTGCCGAACTTCACACCTAAAAAAAGCCCCAAGGCCCTCAAGGTAAAATTACATGAGATGGCTCATTATACGCACCAGCACCTTGCCTTTTAATTTAGAAAATTTGATTCGGGTAAATTTTGTTTGAGGCGAGAAAAAATTTTTTAAAGTTCACAATCAGCTGCACTTGTGTCCACTATGCAACTGCGCCCCCAACTCGGAACGCGTTCGTGCCGCCACCCCTTTTTGTGGCAGGCATGTGCACACGTGGGTCGATACTGAATGAACATTGGTTGTGTCGCTTGACAACACAAAAAATACACCGTAAACAACATACTCCACTCTGTCACTTTTTTATTTTAAAGTCTTTGCCCAGTCACTTCCCATCATTGCAGTTTGCATATTTAAGAGCGCAGTGCTCGGAATACAGAAACAAAATCAGCCTCAACTAAAAGAAGAAATTCATTATTTCTTTGACGGAGCTTCTTCGCAATACAAGAAAAAAAAAGTAACTTCGTGAGTCTCCTACAAAAGGATGGCCATAAACTGTCGGCATAATAGAATTTCTTTGCCACTTTATACGGCAAAAGTGGATGTCACGGCGTTGGCGGCGCACTTAAACGTCTGACGGCAAGAGTATTTCTCCAGACACCTTCTCAAGAACAGATTGAGACCCGAAAGGACCTGTATGCCTGGGCTAAAACAATATAAAAGGAGTAATGGTTCCAAGTTCTAAAATACAAGACACAAGGGCACAACTTGGGTCAACATTCGCCAATGCAATCCCAGTCAAATGAGCGCGACAATTTCATCACTTCAGACCACCTACTCTTTCAACACTTTTTTTTACCATTGCATCCTAATCAAGCTAGAAAGAAATTAAGGTAAAAAAAGAAGAACAAGGCAGACTTCGTTGACGGTCATTATTCACCTGGTGAAGCGTTGAATATCTGTGAATAACAAAAAAAAACCGTAGGCAAAAGAAACAAGTGGAAAGAAATGGTATGTTTGCAGTGAAAAATATTGTGCGTTGAATTTTCTGGGGCTATGTGAAGTGTGTTGCGCAGGCAAAATTACTCTGCGATCGTTCTTCCTCCGGATCAGATTATGTCCAGCTCGCTGATAACTGCCACTACAAAACACTCACTTGCTGTGTTCACTGTACGAAGACCCAAAAATAAAAATGACGGAAGCTCACACTAACACGCAAGACTTGAAAGTAGCGAAGCTGTACGCAACAGCAGCTGTTTCCTCTTTTCCACCTCACGGCGTCGTTTAAGCCTCACCAGTTTAGGAGTGACCACAGCTGGATATTCATCTTCCTTCATCGCACACGGCTCTGCGCCGCACGTGGCCTCCTGGCCTCCATTCGTGCTGCGCGCTTATCACTGCGGCGGCGGCGGCTTGCTTGCACATTCCCGTTCCCTCCTCGCCTATCTCTCCCCTGCCGTCTATCTGTCCCTACCCTAAGGCCGCTGCTCCGTGCCGGGCACTTGCGGAAGGGGGTTGACCTCTAGCGCTCAATGTCAAAACTGGTCATCCCGCGAAGACTTGCCGAGATAGTGTAGTGTAGCTCCCGCCACAAAAGTGGCAGAGTGGAGTATGTTGTTTACGGTGTATTTTTTGTGTTGTCAAGCGACACAACCAATGTTCATTCAGTATCGAGCCACGTGTGCACATGCCTGCCACAAAAAGGGGTGGCGGCACGAACGCGTTCCGAGTTGGGGGCGCAGTTGCATAGTGGACACAAGTGTAGCTGATTGTGAACTTTAAAAATTTTTTTCTCGCCTCAAACAAAATTTACCCGAATCAAATTTTCTAAATTAAAAAGCAAGGTGCTGGTGCGTATAATGAGCCATCTCATGTAATTTTACCTCGAGGGCCTTGGGGCTTTTTGTAGGTGTGAAGTTCGGCAAAAACTCATTTTCTTACATCTTTGTAAGCAATTTGCTTGAAAAGTACGCTCTGTAATCGGCTTAAATTATTTTTGCGCGACACTCAAAGGCCACATTAATGCACGATAGAAATATTTTGGGTGACACTTTCACGGTGCCTTTGCAAAAAATTCCTAAAAACGTGCCATTTTTTGTGTTTTTAGTTAGCCAATACAACGCCAAAAATACTTACACAGCTTCAGACACAGTCCCACATCAAAAAACAATGCAAGGGGAATGATCCAAGTTAATATTTGTCATTACACATAGTTTCACTATTTATTTAAAATTTATTATCTCCAACCACATTTCGCGTGTTTGCAGAAATTTCAAGGAGCGCTCCCGCGACCGAAAATTTTTTTTCAAGGGAAATACTCCGTGCCGACCTTCTACACTTCATCGGCACCTAGCACAAATTTTTTCAATGAAATTGGCGATGGTCGATTTCTAAGCTGGGACGTTTCGCGTGGAATGACCCATTTACGTGCGCATGCAGCAGATTAACACTAAATCAACCTTACACACTTACCTGCACATGCCACCAACCTCTATGCAATCACGTGTGCATGTGCTCCTGGAACGCTGCAGTATTTCATCAAAAGCTGTGCATGCTAGCAAAGATTGTTTACATGACGTTCTGAACCCTTGCTAATAGGCTGAATTTTCTTCAGTATTACTAACAAAACTTTTTCTTTCTCACCTGTTGGCTTCGTGTTGCTTTCAAAAGGAATTGATGATTTAACGCTGCGTCAAAAGGTATGTCGGACAAACCTGCAAAAAACGTAATGTACGGGATATACCTGCTAAATTTCTCAATGGCACAAAGCACGTAAGTTTTGATCGCACCGGCTAAAAGTATGTCTGACGTGCTCCACACTCTTCGTCTGCCCGTCAACGCGGTCATGCTTGATTTTTACTCAACCCGCAAAACCACTTCTTCTCAGTGATGAGCCAGGGTCACTGTCCCGCCCACTTCACAACATCTGGCGAAAGCAGTCTGTTCTCATTTTTACCAAACAAACGAAACCACTTCCAATCACTGACTAGCCATGAAGAGTCACTGGTAATATTTACGCAGCGTCTGGAGTTACGTCCGACGAAACCCAAAATTGAAAACTAGAGTTACGTCTGACAAAACTTTAAGGCAGTTTGTAGAGTTACGTCCGACGGAACTCAGAATTGAAAACTAGAGTTACATCCAAGGGAACTTTAGGCCAATGTTTTGAGTTACGTCGGGCGTAACGTAAAGCACACAAAAAATTTTACAGCTAGCGGAACCACGTACCCTGACGCTCTTTATGTGTAATCTACACGCAACCTTATTGAATGGCCGCTTGTCGATGCATGACGGCAAATTCGAAAACACAAAGGTTGCTACTTCACGGCCAAACTGGATCGGAATGAGTAAATCACAGGTAACATGTTTGACAGCGCAGGCGCGGCGCCGGTTTCCCGTCGGTCGAGTGGTGAGGAGAGTGATACAAGCGCCCACACAACTGCAGCGATATGTGTTCGAATCTCACCTGGGTTGATAGAGCTTTTTTAATTAAAGGTCGTAAGATTTGTCTGTACTTGCCGACGTACACTTCTTTCCGTATGCAACACATGCAAGCAAAGAAGAAGACGGGAATTACCAAAATAGAACATCCTGCTGTGGGCACAGTGCCAATTTGCAGCGTCTGCAGTTTGTGCGGAGAAGGAATTTACACGGGTGTCAAGAGTCTTTTAACAAATGTAATTATTAGGTCTGATATTTACCCGACGCCTATACCTATTAATTACAGTTGTAAAAAGACTTGACCCATCTAAATTCGTTCACGGTACTTATTGCAGACGCTACAAACTGGCACTGTGCCCACGGTAGGAGGTTCTATTTTGGTAATTCCCGTCTTCTGCTTTGCTTGCATGTGTTTGATGTGGAAAGAAGTGCACGTAAACAGGTACAAAAAAACATAATCTTTTGATTAAAAACCCCATCAACTGAAATGAGATTCGAACCCACATGGCTGCAGCAGTGTGGGCGCTTATATCACGCTCCTGACCACTCGACCGACGGAGAACAGGCGCTGTCAAACATGTTACCTGCGGTTTACTCCTTCCGAACCAGTGTGGCCGTTAAGCAGCAGCCTTTGTGTTTTCAAATTCGGCGCCATCTATCCTACACGCGACAATTTCAATAATGTTGCGCGTAGATTACTAATATAGAGCATCACGGTATTTGGTGACGTTAGCTGTAAAATTTTTTGTGTGCTGCACGTTACGCCGTACGTAACTCAAAACATTGGCCTAAAGTTCCCTCGGGCGTAACTCTAGTTTTCAATTCTGGGTTCCGTCAGAAATAACCCTAGCAACTGGATTAAAGTTCCGTCGGACATAACCCTAGTTTTCTCTTCTGGGTTCCGAAGGACGTAACTCTAGAATCTTGCTTAAAGTTCCGTCGGACGTAACTCTAGTATTCAATTTTGGGTTCTGTCGGACGTAACTCTAGACACTGCGGAATCATTAATCGTTACTAATAATTTCAAAAATCCAGATGTAAATCTAGCGATGGTGAAGGCTGTAGTGAAAGTCCGGGGTGGGCGACTTTGACGGTGTTAATGGGTTTCAGTGCACTTGGACTAAAAACGGCTCTCACGGGGTGGAAGCCCTAGCACCCTTCTATTCGCAAATCTATAAAATGTTACTCTGTCCCTTTGTTTAGTTCAATGCATAGTTGAGGCCATTGAAAAGCACCATCAGGGAATCATGAGAAAGCGTTGCTTTTGCCTCCGTAGAATTAACCAAGGTGGACCGACTAGGTATCTGCCTCTAAGCATACATTGGGTGCTACGGCGCAGCCGACTGATACCCGTTGGCAAACGTGCTTCCCACAGAACAACGCAAACACATGCTTGTTGCATGCGGCCTGTGCAGATTTTGTTTTTCTGTATGGAATGGAATGGCTGTGCCAGCAGGAAACAATTCACGACGCACAGCAGGGCAGTGCAACAGTCGCCTGAAAAAATTTCGAATGGCAACTGTCCGGCTTCATGGTTCAACACAGTGGTAATTCCAGTGTGCCACCAATGCAACAAGTCTCTCCTTAGTATCAAGTAACTCGAATATAGGTTAACAAGAATGGTGTGACAACTGTCGCCGTGCTGAAAAATGCCACAACAGGGGCTATATTGTGCACAGATTTTTTGTTGCCACTCCCATCCCACTGAGTTGTGCTAGCTTCGAAGTTTACCACGTATCATTTCAAATTACCTTATGTGTACTGTTGTTTGATAGATGCAAGCACCAGTAAAGTGTGTCTGTCATCTTTAGCGCTGAAATCATGTTGTCAAGGGGAAATTGAGTTTAACGAGGTTGCGGACATGAAAGCTGGCAGTGCTCATGGGGGTCGTAGCAGTAAAGTCGCCGCATGACGTTATGCTGTTTTTGCTATGTTGATGTTATAAACCGCATGGTATTTATATGGGTCATACGCTTCAAACAAGGCTCCAGCTTAAGGTCGTTGCTCTCTCTTCCCTGTGTTACACTTTGTAGTCATTCTTTTTGTTTGCAGAAATGATTAGAAACTTGCTAGTGTAATTTTAGAACCAATTTCCTGTGAAGGAAATGCTGCCTTGTTCCTGCTAAAGGATATACACTCTTTTGGCTACACACATCATAAGACAAGATAGCAACGCAATACTCTACAGAGCCCGTGCAAAAGATGCTGCCTGACATTGGTCTGACCCACAGAATTGACAATAACAGCTGGCCAGGACTGATCCCCAGCAAAGGTTCTGGCTCGCTCATGCCTCTAAACTTCACAACAGTCAATGAAACCTTCCTACACAGGCTGCGGCTTGGAGTAGCATTGACCTAAAAGTATCTGCAAACAATCGGACGCGAGGACAGCTTAGACTGCCTTCTGTTTAATGCTGTACAGAGAAAATTTATCATTTCCATTGTGTTTGACCAAGGTATACTGGTGGGTGAAAAGACCTTGAAGCAGCCTTACTGCGCTTGAATTCTTACCCTCTGTTTGAACGAAAGATTTTGTTGACGTGGGCGAACGCGAACAAGCCAGATCGAGATGTCAAATCGCTGCTTGTCCTGTCTGGACTCTTAGGTCTAGGTGGTGAAATTTCACAAACTGCGGAACATTTTTTAAGGGCGGTAAATAAGTTATGTGAATTATACAGTGATTAGTCTGTCTCTGCGCCGCATTGCTAGTTATACTCATGATTTACCAGCGCAAATTACACGGGACGAGAGAGGAGTACACAACACGAGCGCTACTAACAACTTAAGGTTATACACACTCTAAGAAATCGGGGGAGCAGTTGAAGAGTCCAACCGTCATTGTACTCTTGCAAGCGTTGCTGGACTCCCCTCGAAAGCTGCGGGGAGTTGGATGCAATGCTCGCTCCCCATGAGGAGGAGAGCAAAACTGACCGCGTACTCTGCTCGTGCGCGGCGGAGTGCAGCCCCAGTTCTGCTCCCGCACCAGTGAAGAGTAAACCTGCGCATCGTCTCCCATCTCCAGTACTAAGAGTAGAATTGCAATTTCATTCTTGTCCAGTGCGGGAGTAAGCATGGAGATGCACTCCTGCCATCTGCGCACACCAACTCATCAGCGATGTTTTATTTGCATACGAATATATTATATAAAGCGGTTGTGTAAAAGCGCCCGATTACTTCTGCCGCGCATTCTAAACGTGCAAGAATATGAATTCGTGTAACGATTGCTCGCAGCGTTCAGTGGCGGCAGGCGGCAAACCGAAGGAACTAATCTACGGACCGCTGCAGACGGTCGCTTTGAAAGAGTTTGATAGACGTACGCTTGTCCCGCGCCTAGTCGAACTAAAAAAAAACGGATTGTAAATCTGAGATCGATTGAGAAAAATGGTGTTGCAAGAAGTGAAGTCCGCGCTCTTCTGATAGCTCAAGCTGCAAGCGCAACACAAACCCGACCCAACAACCGTGGCTAGTGTCGCCGAGATAGGCATGTACATACGATAGCTTTTATTAGGTTAAATAAAGGAAATCCGTATACATAACTGGTATTAACAGCAATATGGGGCCTATCTGCAAGATCGGAGTGTGAGGAACAGGCGATACCACTGCGAGGGCATCTCAAATACACCCTCTACGGTGAAAACTATCTCGTCGGCTGACGAGCGACGATAAAAGCGTACACACCGATCGGTTGCTGGAACTCAAGCGTCTTTGTTAAGCAAAGAGAAATGAGGACCCCCCCCCCCCGCGGCGGCGCAGGCGTGGATCACGATACGTAACGCGTCATACATCCGGGGGATCAGGTAACGCGAACCGCCCGAGCAAGCGTGAGAAAGGCACCTTCAGCGAGCCACGAAGTGCGCGTGTTCTGCAAAAACCTACACAGGCGGTGAACCCGCCAAGGCCGGACGGCCGACTTACAGGCCGCGCCAGACCGTGATGTCAATGTGCTACGAACGAAGTGGGCTTTCAAGCAGACGCTTCGTGCAACATGGGAAGTTGGACCTGCCCTTATCGTCATACTTGCTTCGACACAGTATACGACGCGTGTTGGCTAACTGCTGGCCGCTTGTGCGTCAGCGCGACATCATGCACACGCGAGCAAGTCGTATATTCGTTCATTCGTACGTGCGTGCGTGGCACTAGTTTTTCTTTCGGACGAACATCACAGCGGCGACAGCGCTGAGGCCGATTTCGGAACCATGCCCACTGTGTAGCGATGCGCGCGCTATGGCCGGACTGTATCCGCGGCTGTCGCAGGCTTCGCGCCTTGAGCGTGGGATCTTTCGCAGCTATTACGACCTTGGATTTATCTACCGGACGAAGAACCGCTGGCGGGAAGTAGAGGTAAGCCATTAGTTTACCTCGTATTCTTGTCTTGTGTATTTAACGAAGCAGAGTTACTCTCGGTACTTCGGTCCGCGGAAGCGGTTAGTCCTAACGTTTTCGTGACTGATTTTGACCGTTGCTTAGTTTTGAAGGGCGGCTTTTGTACCCGTGTGCTAACAGCGTCGATTCTTGCACCGTTTCAATCCCTTTGATTCGTGAAGTGTTGGTATCCTTGCGGAATGTTTTCGCAGGTAGGAAGTATGGTCGCGCGAGTAGTCGCAGCGCTACGCTGTACTCTTAGCTCGGCGGCTAGGGTTAGAGTGGCGGCCGTGCAGTAGCTGTGGCTACCTGCGCGGCTCCAAAGAATTGCGTACAATAGGCTGAGTGATAGGAGCGCGTCTAGCGCGTGGTAGTCACTAAATTACAATAATTTTAGTGACCGCCGCGCGTACAGCAGCAGATTGAAATGCTGTTCAGACAAGTTTTTTTACGTTTTGCTTGAGGGCAGGATGGACGGAAATGGGACTTTTCGGGGCGTACTCACTGCACTGTTAAGGGGTAATTACATGCGTCTAAGGCGATGAGCGACGCGAGAAACCTCACTCAGTGTGTACGGCAAACAGGTATTGTGTGCGACACAGACAAGCGAAAATTTTTTACACAGGCCGCTGACGGCGGCGACAGCGGCAGGCGACGGGCCGTCGCCGTCGCGGGTTTATTCCTGGACAGAAGCAGCCCACAAGCGAGCGGCAGCAACGACGACGAAGGGCATTGGCTGCAATGCATTACTTTTTTTCGTTTGTCGCTGTCGCCCACACTGTTTGTTGTACCCATTACATTACTTTTTTCGCGTCGGTTGTCGCCGTCGCTCGAGCGTTCGAGAGTTCTGATCGTTCAATAACGAGCCTATTGGTTCTCATCAAATGTTGCGATCTGCAGCGTGCATGCAACGAAGCGTACTCGAGAATGAAGAAAACAGTAGCTATATGACCCATTAGCAACTTTTCCACGCTAGTCTTGTGAACGTATAATTGGCCCTACGTTGCAGTCGGCTGGGGACAAAATCCAATACAAATTATTCAGGGATTATACCCTTACAAAAAGAGTTATGTTTCCTTAAATTTTGTGCAATGTTTTTATACCGGGAACGATAGCGGGGTAAACAGTTGAAGCTACGGACACGTAAGCACTAATGGGTTTGGGGCGCAGTGCGTAGGCAGACAGCTGTAGGGCGCGCTGTCTGACATGACATTGGCCAAGTGGTACAATGAGCGTGGTGGCATCCAAGGTCACCACATCCGCATCTCGACTGGTTACTGCGCCAAGCAGTATGGCATTCCAATACGGGTTCAGTGCGTGCTCTCGGCGCAAAAACTAATCTATCACCCAATAAACTTCATTTAACGTTGTCAAACTCGTTAATATTTTTTTCATTGTAGAACTTATCTTTGCTGTCCCCCTCTTTCTGTCTATGTAGGAACCAGGGGAAGACGCTACTTGCCCGAAGATTTTTTTTTTTGAGAGAGAGGGAGAGATCCCCGAGGCGTCAGCAGCAGTGGCCGTCGCATTCAAGACACTTCTCCTCACACCCTTGGACATCGTGGATGGGTTCCCACTGCTGCTGTCTGTGTTTTGGCCGTTCATTGTGTAATACGCTTCAAAGGCGAAGCGCACCTTCTTGCTTCTGTAGACGTTACTTTGGCTCAAGCACGGTGCCCTGGTCGGTACTGTTCTGAAGGCCGCCACCAACATTATGAAGCAGTCAGCTCGAACGTGTTTGTTTTTAATACCAAGTTATGCCTTTATAAATCTTACTAATAGCGCATCCTCATTTGAGAACCACCCTCTTAAAAAACCCAGTGGGAATGTTTCCTGCGGTTTCCTATTGTACCACCAAAATATATCTGTTGCAAAGTTGCCGTGTAAATGGCTTTGTATCTTTGTGTTGATTGCACCTTGTAATGCGTTAATAGTAATCCACGCTGAATTGTTTTAGTCCCAGATTTTTCTTTCGCAAAATTTATTTGTAAATATTTTTTGTGTGCTAAATAAGAGCTGGCTTTTCCAGTTCATGTGAAGCACTCACTGATGTACTAAGGCCATTTTGTTTTAGGTTAATACTGTTAACTATTCTCCCACTGCTGTATTTCTACTGACGCTTTTCGTGCTAATGCCAGTACGTTTTTATTTGTGGAAGTTAATGTCATTTTTATCGTCATAATTTAATGTTTGTATTTCAGTGTTTTCAATTGCTTTGCTGCATTTTTATTTGTGAATTTTTCTTGGATGTATCCTAAATAGGCGCTACGTCTCCTGTGTGCATGTGGAGTAGGAACCGTGTTTATGCCGTGATATTTTTTTCCCAATAAATTGCATTTTGTGTTAAATTGCAGAATGAACCGATTGTTGTGGTATTTTGAAAAATAAAGTCTGAGCTTGTTTTTTCTTCTTTTCCATGTTTCAAAATAGCTTGTCCTGTTTTGTTTGCTTGAAACTGCCTATAGTACCATCGTGGGGAAGGGGGGGTCTAGTAGCAGGCGGAGCGAAAGCACGCTGCCTCGCGGGGAATAGCAGAACGCTCTTGAGGCGTAACGAGATGCTTTCCAAGAGAGAGTAGTAGTACCCGTCTGCAGTATCCGGGAACGCCGCCAATAGAGCTTATTTACGCCTAAAGGGAGTGACGGAACGCTGCCTTGGAGATGGCATTGCAATTCCCACACAGGGTTCAAGTACTCCGCTTCGAAAGCAGCAAGTAAATCCCACGGGGAGTGTTTCGCCTCTCGTTCGGCCGCCACGCGCTACTCCTCGGAAGAGTCGCCCAATGCTTCCAAAGGGAGTGAAATATGGGACAAAAGTTTTTACTCCTAGACAGAGTGCCCAGCACTCCTCGAGTTCTTAGAGTGCATGCTTTAAGTGTACAAAGTTCATTGGTTGATATCGCTGTTATTTCTCATACCCTCAGTATTCAGTGCCTTCCTTGCCCCAGTGGGATTTAAGTAGCTGGACCAAGTTCAATTTCTCAGGCTGGCCTTTTCTCCTTTCAAAAATATTTTACTCTCTCTACCTCTCTATTGCCAGCATTCCAGGTACTTCTGACGGTTTACTAAGATTCGTAACGGTCAACATGGGATAAAAATTTCTTTGTGACTACTTTCATTGCTAAAGTTCACTGCACTCAATGTACAAGGATGTTTGGCGCACAATAGTAATTTAGACTGCAGACAGCCTACACACAACCTACAGTTCTTAAAGCCCACTGTCATGAAGTGCCCGTGGACGAAGAGGAAGAGAAGACCGAGCGCGCGGCTGCAACGAGTGCGTGCAGAAAAATCGAACCAGGGCGGTGATCAGGGGACGCCTGTGACGCGCTGGGCTTGAGAGCGCGGCACTGTGATCGTTTCGGGGAAGACCCGGAGCGCAACCGCTGCTGTTCCCGAGAGCCGTCCGCCGCTGATCCCGACAACCCGTGGGCTGGCCGTGCCGGGAGCTGGTGACGCGCTGGGCGAGAGAGCGCGGGTCCGGATTCACCTGGAGGTGGAACCCTCCGCTCACACCCGCTGCTACGCCCTCGAGCCGTGACTCATCGGAAAGGTCGACGATGCCTGCCCGACGTCCCGCGCCTGGTTACGACGGGGCCTAGAGCCGGTCATCGAGCCAGCCTCGCCGTGACTTCCTCGTCGACTCCGCACGCATCGGGACTTCAACACCCCGAGGGGCTGCGACAAAACCCCGTAGGACGTTTGCTTTCTTTATTGCGGACATTTTGCCGTTAGCTTCTTGTTTTTCGTAACGCTTATATCTTTAGCCTCGCATCCTTGCTTCCGTGCCCTATCTTCTGCTTCCTTCGTGTCATGCATAAAGCAACGTTTACTCGCGCACGCACTGGCCACTGACTCGTGACTTTCACGCCAATCCTGGGCCCATTCATTACACCCACATCGAAATCTTTCCCCGGACTCGTTTTTGCCTTCACTTCGATGGGTTGATTTTGTGACCATGTGCGACCACAAACGGGTTAATCATCCGAACATGCTGGAAGGGATGTTTTTGTACACTCCTAATTAACGTCCGTACATTATAGCATTCGTGCTGGTTCTTCCTTTTTATCTCTTGACACCCAGTGCAACCAATGGGCCAGTGGAAGCTGCGGATTGTCATGTGTTTCCAGTACATAATAGTGCATTCTGCTTGTTGCCAAAGCCAACTGTAGAAAAGGTCTTAAGCCCTAATGCAGTGCTGGCGATGGTATTTTGGGGGCTATGAAAGCCAAACGTACTGGTTGTCGATCAAATAAAGTGAGTCAATTTTAAACGTTTGTTCCTAGTGCCTGGTGTGTTTTCTTGGAGGTTGTGTGTTTGCTTAGTCCTTTTGGGAACAGTAGGGCATATATGGCTCATGTGTAGGCCATGAGACTAATCAGCATTTCAACGTTCATGGGATAGTCACAAATTGTACAGCTGGTGGGGGAAAGGATATAACTATTAAATTTTCGATTTTCTTGCAACATGTCACTAGCACACAAAAATTATGTTTTAGAATTTAGCTTCAGTTCCTCTTATCACAATTCTGCCATTGTGCCCATTATGAAATGAATAATTATTCAAGAAGAGTTATACAATGTCAAAAATGTTTCATTTATATGTTGCTAGTGTTCAACCCAAAAGATAAGTTCGTAGTATAATGTTTTGAAGCAGCACCATGATTATGAGGCATGACATGGGGTATGGCAATGAATAAACTTACACCACTTGGAAGTGTTCATTCAGCAGCAAGATCGCTTGCTCACATACAGCTGTGTTTTCCGCCTCCTTCTGGTATGGCCAGGAAACCTGCTTCCTCGTGTTCAGTAGGGAAACACCTCAGCCTAGGGCTGCTACTTTGGATTGGTATTAGTATTAACACTAAATACATTTATGCTCTTAAATTTCGCATAAGTTTTTACGAGAGCCCTTCCATATGCATCGATTGACTGGTTAGGTCTAGCTGGCCAGGTTGGACATGAGCTCCTTATTTTCGTAGCTCAGCACCTTTCTCAAAAGCTCATTGAGGTAATTTTAGTTTCAAAATGAGGAACCGACAAATTCATTTACCCCCCCCCCCCCAAGCCACGTTTTAAGAACGGTATGTCTTATATTCTTATAAATGAGCTGCCTGCTAAATACTGTTTCCTTTATGTCTGTTCGAAGAATACCCAGAGCACGAGCATGTGCGGCCAATCTTTACCCAAAGAACATTGGCCAGCCCTTTTCCCCCCGGCCAATCTTCGGCCAAAGTGTCTGGCCCTTAGTACAAAATGGTCCTTAGCATGTAAGGCTGGAGCTTGGCTGTCATTCATTGGCCAATCTGCTTTGGCCGCTAATACCATTGGCTCACCGCCCATTGGCCGAATACGTATGGCCTACAATTCGCCAAAGTATGGCCTACCATTGGCCAAAGAAGTATGGCCTACTATTGGTCAAGCATGTATGGCCGACCATTGTCCAAGCACGTATGGCCTACCATTGGCCAATTATGTATGGCCTACCATTGGCCAGATTCAGGTCATTCTATGCAGGCTAAAGGAAGCCCGCCCAAGGCAACTGCCATGCATATCCTGGAGCAGGCCGCTAACCTTGGCCCTGCTAATGGCACACAGGTGTTAGACAAATGAAACACAAACCAGTCAGTTTTGTGTCTATATTTGTCCTTACGCAATGCATGCAATTTCCTTTTGTTGGCTTTCAGTGCACTTAGATGGAATTCGCGGAGTATATTTAACAATTTCTTCATAATCAGCATCGTCCAGCATCGTGCTTATTTATATTGCCTTTCTATCTCTCTCTTCGTCTTTTCTTGCATTGTTTTCCCATGAATTCTTCACAATGGCTGCCCCGATTCCCTTGTCGGTTTCTTGGTCTGGCTTTGATGGTCCTGAAAATGAAAACGAAACAATTACGAAACAAACAAATGAAATCAAAG
Source organism: Haemaphysalis longicornis (assembly GCF_048455015.1). Classification (NCBI taxonomy): domain Eukaryota; kingdom Metazoa; phylum Arthropoda; class Arachnida; order Ixodida; family Ixodidae; genus Haemaphysalis; species Haemaphysalis longicornis. The sequence continues at coordinate 2,092,784 of NW_027526352.1, read as the reverse complement.
CAATAAACAGACCTGCCAACTTTCCCTGACTGTTTGCGGGGACCCTTGAATTTAAACCCCATCACTATTGCACAAATGATATCTCGAATTTCCCGAAAAGTGGCCGCCACAGCACAGAGGTTTTTTTTTATTGACGCGTACACGTTCTTTAAAAAAAAATGGCCGCCACAGAACAGAGGATTTTTTTTTGTCACGCGCGCACGTTAATTTTCGCTGCTGCGACAGTTGCGGTGCTGCGAATGAGCACTCATCACCATACTTAAACATTGTAACCATAATATACAGTACCAATAAGTGCAACTAGGTGCTGCTCGAATGGTGTTTATGGCTTAGAAAAGCTTCCCACGGGACGCGCTCACCACAGTACTCCCTAAAAGTGTTAAAATAAGTATAACAACGACTGGGTCTATCTGTTGTAGCTAACGTTGAACGCATATTATCGGCAGAAATATTATCGGCAGAAATATTCAATTTCGATGGGGAGTGTGGGCAAACATGCGCTATAATGGCAGTGCCGATTGAGGCGGCCGTGTGTGCGTAAATGTGTGCTTTACTAATGGTGGAGAGTCACTCAACCAGGCAATGTCTTGAGCACATGCATTCTGAGCAGTTTTGAAAGCATGAGAAGCCCGCAATTGCTACCGTAAAAGTTCGAGCAAGTGCTCCCCTGCACGCAAGTCGAGATCCCCGGCAAAGTTGGGAGGGAGCGATATCCCGAAACGCCAAAATTCAAGATGGCAGCAACGATCCTTCACCAGAAAAAAAATACAGGATGCACATGCACCTAACATTTCACCAATGTTAGTCATCGATTTCAAAACTACGGAGACGGTTTCACCGAGTCAGTTTCAAAGAAAAAGTCGCAGAATTTCTCTTGAAGTCCGCCCCAGTCCCATGCCCTGACAGTAAACCATGCAGGCTGCCTTCCTGCGAACCATCCCATGCATTCCTTATACCATAGCTACCAAAGGACCGTGCAAGACCATCTTCTGGTACGAAAGTCCATGCCTCGGCAACAAATTCCAGCACAAATGTTCCGCCAAGATAAACCGACACCATTAAAGGAAAATCGACAAATTGCGAGTAGTTCTCGGGCTATCAGCCAGCTAACCACGATTAAATTGGATAAATTGGACTGGCTGTGGCACGCCAGTGTTGCCTGGGTGTGGTGGATTTCAGGGTGTGGACAGTGTGGAGCGAAGGAGGAATGACCCTATCCCAGAACGGTGACAGAATTTGAAATTAGCAGTTAATTTAGGGTAGCCCTTGCACGGGTGGGGGAGCTGCTGAATTTTTCGGTAGGTACCTCCACAAACAAAGACGTTTTGCGCTCTCCACAACAAGAACCAGGAGTAGAGTTTCTCATAATTAAAGAAAAAATCAGCTTAAAATAAACACCCTTACCCCATTCTGATGTCAGTTTCCAGTGTTGGTAATTTCTAAAATGCTGAACTAAAATTACAACCTACCGCCCATCACTGCAGTCTCCCCTATTTTCATGTTGCTAAGTGGGCAGGTCTAAATAAGCACAGCCTAAGCAGTTTCACTGTATTGCGCATGAAGTTTTGCCTCATGCACACCTAACCTAATCTAACCTAACCTAAACAAACAACTGCGAGGCCTGGAACCGTCGGTTTAGTAGCTTAGTCGGACACAGCCATCTAAGTGTCTTGAAGGTCGTAGAAGCTGTACGCTGCAAGGTTTTATCACAATCGGTGAAAATTGCACAAAAAGCCGTTAGAGCTCCTCCAAAGAAACGCACAGCGTCTTCCCGGGTCTAGGAGATTTCGGTGCAGGAAACCTCGGTGCAGGACGTTTCGGTGCGGACATTGCGGTGTACGCAAATTTCGGTGTACGGACATATCGGTGCACGGACATATCGGTGAACAGACGTTTAGGTGCAGGGACGTTTCCGTGCGCAAACATTTCGGCGACTGAACTACATGGGTGCTTGTATGGGTGTTTGTATAAAACAGCTTAAAATTTTTATTTTCGCTTAACATGGGTTATGGAAAGCAATCTAGGGCAGGGATTGCATTTTATATTGATGCCGTGTTAGGGTTTTCAAGGTATTTTTAGAAACTAAACTTTTGTATATCTTTGTTTAATACCTCGGCCACGTAACACCTGTTATGCCCGGTAATTAAATTCTTTCGCACATGTTTTGTTAAATTTACGACGAGACGAGACTCTTTCTTGGGGAATGCAAATCAGCTAAGACAATAAACCGGTGTCTACGATGGCTAACGCATGTTTTGTGTAATTTTTTTCTACACAAAATGCACTCTCACTATTCGAAATTTAACAAGCATTCGTTTGCCCCCCACAATGCAGACAATCTTATGAAGAGTTTATTTAGGCTGAGCTGTCATGCTAAAATGAATTTCGAGACACTGTTCTCCCCAGCTTTTTTTTACCGACAAGTATGGGATATTGTTGCGGAGGAAAAATGGGCCCTTTGAAAACAGCTGCCGCTTCTATATCTCCTTAATGATTATCAAGCACACGGGTTGTGCTTACAAATACCACCCATTCTGTTCGGTCAAACCAACCTTCGTTTTAAATTTACAGGCATAATTTAATCTAGTTTTAATTCTCTGTCCCCTCCCCTCTCTTTAAGTTTTAATCGTCCCCAGATTTCTTTTTCTGTCAGATTAGGTATGTTCTTTTTCCGGTGAAAATCTTACAGGCATAGAGGAGGTCGCGGTCTCCGAAGCGTCACCGCATTGATGCAAGAAAAAGCGATACATTCAGCATGAGCTCACAACCTCTCTAGTGCACAACAAAAAGCCACCCTGTCCTGTCTAACTCTCGTTCTTTTTGTGCCGTGTTTTCGCGCGCTGGATTGTCAATCATGAACTTTCACCAACTCGCCCAAATCACAGTCCTCTTGCACCCGAAAAGCCGCTGAGGACACAATGACCAGGATCGTTGGCGCCTGTCACCCCCATCCAGGAACAAGCTTGCTGGCCGCACTCTTCTGCGCGTCGCGGTCACACCGAAGGCGCCCGTCTCCAGCATCGCTCTTTGTTTGCTTTCGGTAGTCCCTTCCGCAATTACCTCTTCAAGTTTCGCACGCCACGTACACTCCAGACATTCCTCCCTTTCTTTCATTGTAAGAGGGGAAAATTTTGAATAGGCTTGTTTGGCGAGGGCCGCGACAGTCGTGTTGAAGTTTTGGATGTCGGTTTTAGACTTTGGAGAAGCACAAGTGACACCCCCCTCTCTCTACAAGGAGGCTGGTACCAGGCGATGCTCAACCACCCCCCCTCTCGTAACCCCAAAACTTTAGCGATGCCCCTGTAAATACGACTGTTGATAAGCTTATAAATAGAACCGACACCGAACGCAACGAAGACGAGATTAATACAGAAAAGAAGGATGAGTAAATGCACACGCGCTTAAGCTACCTTGTTTCCTTTCTTTCTTTCGCTGCAGCTTTGCTGTGGGTAGGGGGGTTGGGTGAGGCAGGAGATATAGGAAGGCACTAGAGGCAGCAACGTCTGGCAGCGTTTGGTGAAGTGAAATGACAGCACTTCGGTAACACTTGAATTGAAGTGCTAGGGTTCTTCACATGGATGGTTAAATAAAAAGAAGGCGGAACGGAAGTAAATTACAACGTTAATTTTTCACATCTACTATCGAAATGGGGCTTTACATGCTGATGTTGCGCCTCTATTTACCATTAGTTTCCGCGCAGCGTGGCCCAAACCCAACCCTTGAACGCAATGTCATATCATCCGATGAAAACAAATATTAAAGCTAAAGCTTTAAAATAATTTCTTATACATCTCGTGCATCGAAATGGCTGCACCGAGACATCCTGCACCGAAGTTTTCTGCTGATATAATAATGTTAATAATAATAATAGGTAATCAATCAATCAATCAATGGAGTGGGCACGGGAGCAGTGCTTACGGCATGGCTCCAAAACAACCCGTTTTTCTGCTGCAGGCTTTGCTTGCTGCCTTCTTCGTCGCCCCGTTATCGGCTTCGCCTGTGGATCACGGCCGACTATCTACGCCTCTGCTCACGCCTTGCCCGGATCGTCTCTACCACGACTGCGCGCCGCTGGTGGACGGAACGGCTACTGCGCAGTCAATCTACGCATCACCAGCCCAATCGACAACCTCCAGGCCCCCTGCCTCCAACATAAATAGCCGGCTCGGCTTCTGGAACTTCAGTGGGCACGGGAGCAGTGCTTGCGGCATGGCTCCAAAACAACCCGTTTTTCTGCTGCAGGTGTGTAATCAATATTCCCTACATACTAAAAAAAATGATGACGTATGTTTGCTAGTGTTCCCGTGCCCACGGACATTGCGTAGCATTGTGTGCGACTGTATTTCTATGTCTTTTTTATTATTGCGCTCTGGAGACGTCGAGAGCAACCCTGGCCCTGACACTCGGTCGAAAACACTTTTGCAAACTGAATCATTACCAGATAATCCCGGTGAACAAATGAAAGTTATGTTTGAATTTTTGAAAGACCTGCATGCACGTGCTGTGCAAAGTTCGAAGTGTCAGGGGGATCTTGCTACCGACGTAAAGGAAATTAAAACCTGTCAGAAAAGCATTGAAGGTGAAATGGCTAGTATAAACAGCAGACTTGATGCACTGGAAAAGAAATCGGGAACATTTGAACACTTCGGGCAGGAGCTTTCACGTATGGAAGCCTCTGTCGAACAACTTGCAACTGCAAACACCACTTTAACATCCCGCTTGGACGAGCTCGAGGACAGATCGCGGCGTGATAATTTAATCTTCCATGGTATCGCTGATTCCAAAGAAAGTTGGGAGCAGACTGAATTAAAACTACTGACAGCACTAACACAAGTTATTGATTCGTTTCCTACAGGTTCGATTGAACGCGCTCGCCGTCTAGGTACATACTCACCAGGAAAATGCCGTCCAATTATAGCTAAATTTTCTTACTACAAAGTTAAGGAGAAAACCCTGTCTTTTCGTACCGAGCTAAAAAATAACAATATTACTGTGAGTGAAGATTGTTCTCTTGCTACCCGTAATGCCCGCAAAAAATTACTAAACTTCGGTAAAAGTTTCCCTGGGTCACCGAAATTTCAACTACGTCACAACAAACTATTCGTCAACAAAAAATGTTTTATCTACGACGCAACCACCGATAGCGTGCAACAGATTGAGCAGCGTGATGAACCCGTGACCCAGAGCTCAGAGCCTCCGCAGCCCATGACTAGCTAGGAAAGCGCGAGGGGAAGTGGCAAAATATCGCAGTCAACCTCTTCGCCCCAAGTATCTGTCCTTTTTGCCAATGTACGAAGCGTGCTCAACAAACATCACCAGTTATCATCTGCTGTCGACTCTTGTTCAGCTGATATCGTGGCATTAACTGAAACCTGGCTTCACGATCACGTCCGCGACCAAGAAATTTTTGACACCTCATCTGAGTTTAACATATACCGTTGCGACAGGACTGCGCGTCGCGGTGGCGGAGTCCTGTTAGCCATTTCAAAAAATATTTCGTCCTCACCAATACACGTTCGCAGTGATCTGGAAATTATCTGGGTTTCACTAACTCTCAGTCATCATACAATAATTCTTGGCGTCTGCTACCGGCCTCCGTCTTCCTCGCACGATTTTGTTAATGAATTGCACGACGCACTTAACCTGGTTTGCACTTGTTTTCCTACCTCCAAAGTAATCTTAATGGGTGATTTCAATTTTCCTAATATCATGTGGAACACCCAGCCACCATCCCTGTCACCATTCTCAACGCTAGCAAATGACTTCATTGACTTGTGCTCGCTGTTTTCATTATCCCAATTAGTAGCACAGCCTACCAGACGCACATCTAACGTACCGAATATTCTAGACTTAGTTTTAACAAGCAGACCCGATTTTATTTCCTCCATTTCACATCTCCCTGGCGTAAGCGATCATTCCTTACTTACGTTTTCTCTAAATGTAACCAGGCCGAAAGCGAGCATAACCAGGAAAACAATTCACCACTACGGAAAAGCTAACTTTGCCGCCATAAATAACGAATTATCGACATTCATTGACCCCTTTTTTCAAGACTTTGACAATAGATCAGTGGAATCTAACTGGAACATTTTTGCCTGTAAAATAAATGAGCTAATTGACAAGTTCATCCCAAGCCGCACCATCACCTCCAACGCTCATGCGCCATGGTATACCGCTCATATTAAACGCCTATCTAATAAAAAGAAACGTATGTATCGTCGTGCGAAACTTGCCCCTAGTGAAGCACGCTGGACAGCTTGCAAGTTGGCCTCAGACACCTACGTTTCGGCACTCAAGGATGCAAAAAAATAAATTCTTAACTACTGTGCTACCTTCTTTGCTGACAACTAATACACGAAACTTTTGGCGTGTTATTAACCCACCAACCAGCAATTCCATTACGCTTTTTGACTCATTTAAGAACCCTATTCCTGCCAGCGATTGTGCGTCTATCCTTAATGACACCTTCATTAAATATTTTTCGCAACTTCTGACTTGGATCTCCCTATCACGCATCGTTATGATTACGTTATTATGCCTCCCGGGGTCATTGATGTACCTAATTGAAATGTACCTAATAAACTAATTGAAAATCTGCCTAATCACTCCTCGCCCGGTCATGATGGCATCAACGCGAAATTCCTAAAAAATACTAGCGCGTTAAGTTCAATAATATTAACAAGAATTTTTCAGCAATCAATAGACTCGTCATCACTACCGTGTATGTGGAAAATTGGTAAGATAGTCCCAGTTTATAAATCAGGTGACAATACTAACCCCATGAATTACAGACCTATCTCCCTCACAAGTGTGTGTTGTAAATTACTAGAACATGTAATTTTTACAAACGTAGTAAATTTTCTTGAAAGTAACAGTTTCTTGACACCAGCTCAACATGGTTTTCGGAAATCATATTCCTGCGAGACCCAGCTCATATCATTCACACACAAACTGCATTGCATTTTAGATCGTTCTTCGTGTGTTGATTGTATTTTTTTAGATTTTTCGAAAGCCTTCGACAAAGTGTCTCACAAATTACTACTTCATAAACTTCAGCAACTAAATATTGACTCAAATTTATTGAAGTGGATTGAATGCTTTCTAACTAACCGATTGCAGTTTGTTTCAGCCAACGGTCACAACTCTCTACCCGGCCAGGTTCATTCAGGTGTACCACAGGGATCGGTTCTTGGTCCCCTATTATTTCTAATATACATTAATGACCTTCCTTCTCTTGTAAATTCTAACGTACACCTTTTTGCCGATGACTGCGTAATATTTCGGGAAGTACTCACTGATTATGACACTACCACTCTTCAATTTGACCTCAATGTTGTCGCTAACTGGTGTAATTCGTGGCGTATGGAACTAAATATTAACAAATGCAAAGCTATGCGAATATCCCGCTCTAATACCACTACATCTTCTTACTATCTAAACGACACTCCGTTAGAAGCTGTAGAGTCGTATAAGTATTTAGGTGTCCACATAACAAGTAACCTAACCTGGTCCCTGCATATTCAAAATATAATAAACTCCGCTAACCGCATGTTAGGTTACTTACGACGAAACTTTTATAACGCACCGCTAGAGCTTAAATTACTACTGTTCAAAACACTAATTCGACCGAAATTGGAATACGCTACGAGTGTTTGGGACCCTCACCACGCTAATCTAATTAACGCACTTGAATTGGTACAGAACAACTGTGTTCGTTTTATACTATCTAATTATACCCGACGTGCAAGTATAAGTGCCATGAATTCAAACATTGGGCTTCCATCCTTATCATCTCGCCGAAATATTTCTCGCTTAACCTTGTTTCATAAGCTTTATCATCATGTTGCTCTTCGCGATGAACTAATCCCCCGGCCTCTGTACCTTTCTTCTTGCATCGATCATCGCCACAAAGTGGGTTTTCAGCCAAGCAACACGAAATCGTTTTATCAGTCTTTTTTGCCGCTTACATCTCGTGAATGGAACCACCTTCCCGAAGATATTGTTACCATTGCCGATAACCATTTGTTTCGCGCATGCGTAGCAAAGATTGTATATTAGGAGCAACGTCATGTATCTTCGTGTTAGCAATTACACTGTATTTGTATTCTGTATTTCTTTGACTTGTAACCACTCCCCTCTGTAATGCCTCTGGCCCTGAGGGTAAAATAAATAAATAAATAAATAAATAAATAAATTAATAAATAAATAAATAAATAAATAAATAAATAAATAAATAAATAAATAAATAAATAAATAAATAAATAAATAAATAAATAAATAAATAAATAAATAAATAAATAAATAAATAAATAAATAAATAAATAAATCATTTATTTGCGTGCCCAGGAACAGCCGGGGGGGCCTTTGTGCTGGCGCACGGAAACAGAAACACACGAAACATAATGTACACATCTCTCAAATACAAAATAAAATACAAAAAAAACGAAAGGACAGCTTATGTTGAAGTTACGGAATTAAAGTCATTTCAGTGCATGAACTCAAGAATAAAAGACAAATGCAGAATAAGAAAAGTTGGCAGTTACGCCAATACAAACTCACAGACATGTTTGCGAAACAGAGTAGGGCAATCATTAAATATATCAAGGTAATCCGAGTACCGATTGTACCTGCATTGCAGTCGGAACACAGGGCACAAGACACGCAGACAATTGGGGTTGCAAAAGGTATCATGTTTCCTGGTCCACTTTTGCGGCACATAAAGATGAACATGTTGTAGCAGCTCACCACAAGACACTATGCCGTGCATAATTTTAAAGAGGAAGAGAATATCAGCCTTGTTCCGCCTGGAAGTTAAGCATGATAGCGTCAATGAAGAGGGCGATCCAGGGTTATAATTACTACTATCGCCAAAGCGGTGGTTGAAAATAGATATGAACTTATTTTGGACCCTTTCTAAAAGCTTACGGTTTGTTTTACTCGTGCTGTTCCAGACAACCGATGCATATTCAAGCTGAGGACGACATATAGTTGTGTAGAGCTTGAGAAGAGAAATCGGCTCCTTGAACTCCTTGGACACGCGACAGACAACGCCAAGCGATCGAAGAGCTCTACGAGTAATTACCTGAATATGCGGAGAGAAGCTCAGTTTACAGTCGAAAGTGACGCCTAGGTCATTAACCTCTACCACACGTGGGAGTAATGTTATAGGGACCGTTGATGTTATAGGAAAACAAGATGTTGTCAGTCTCTCTTGTGTATGTCACTACCTTAGTTTTAGACGTATTAATGAGGAGTTTGTTGCATGAGCACCAATGCGAGAAGGACGAGATTGCTCTCTGGAGAGCGGAACAGCTGGCAGAGTTGGAAACAGATTTAAATATTTTTACATCATCGGCATATACAAGAAAATTACAATCATTAAATATTGTCGCGACATCATTTATGAAGATTGAGAAGAGAAGTGGCCCGAGAACTGAGCCCTGAGGGACACCGCTGGTGACCTCATAGGAAAGAGAAGACTGTCCATTTACATGCACGAAACATGACCTATCACATAGACAATTGCATATAAGAGATATCAGGGATGGTTGTATATGAAGCTCAGATAGTGTTTTGGCTAAGAGCTCGTGGCAGACGACATCAAAAGCCTTGCTTAAATCAAAGTAGACTACATCAAGTTGACCTCTCCCTTGCACAGCTTCCGAAGCATGCAGCATGAAGTTGACGAGATTGGTAGTGGTCGATCGGCCGGCGAAAAAACCATGCTGTTCAGGTATTAATGTGGTATTTATACTGAATGTGAGTAGTTTATGCAGTATTGACTCAAACAATTTAGAAGCAGCACATAGAATAGATATCGGTCGGTAGTTCGTGGTGTCCAGTTTTGTACCTGTCTTAAATACAGGAGCAACCCTTGCATTCTTCCAACGAGCGGGGAACTTGCCAGACTTGAGAGAAGTTTGAAATATACACGTCAATACTGGAACTAGGATATCACCAAACGCTTTCAGTACGACAGATGGAATGCCGTCAGGGCCGCATGAAAATGACGATTTCAATTGTTTCAGAGCTTTCAAAACGAGACTTTCCGAAACCAACACTTCTGAGTTTTTACAGTAAACAAAGATTGTGGAGGGGGGCAAGCTGCACTGTTGTTGCCATAGGTGGAACGGAATTGTCGCGCAAAGGCATTGGCAACGTCCGATATGCTCTCTCCTGGTTCATCGATGAGGTTAATGTTCCCATGTGAATTTTTACATGTTTGAGAACGGACGTGGCCCCAGAAAGCTTTTGCATTGCGTGTTGCATCAGCCTCAACCGCGGCAATGTAATTCGACCTATCGCGCCTAACCAGACATTTACAAAGACATCTGAGTTGACGAAACTCATTCTGCCACCTTTCCTGCCCCGTTTTCTTAGCTTGCTTGTGCGCTCGATTTTTCCTCCCCAAAGCTCGTTTAAGTCCAGCAGAAAACCAACGCGGAAAATTGCCTTTCTTTTCAAATTTTCGGGGAACAACGCTCCTCTACTATTAGAGGAGCTATAAGAGGAACAATAATAATAATAATCAATCAATCAATCAATCAATCAATCAATCAATCAATCAATCAATCAATCAATGTTTATTATAGTGCCCAGGAACAGCGGAGGCCTTCGTGCTGGAGCACTCAGAGGGGAAAATGCAGCACTGTAGTACATCAACAATTTGCTAATAAACACTCAGTGAGCAAAAAAAAAAGAAAAGAAAGAAAGACCTACAAAAAACGGCAAAGAAGATTAGAAATAAAATAGTGCAATCCAACTGACTTTACACAGTCGTCGTGCTGGCGCACAGAAAAGGTATAAGACAGCAATGAAATGCATCAACAGCTGGTAAAAGAACAGTGAGTGAGCAAAAAATAAGAAGAAACTACAACTTCACAGAAGAGTAAAAATGCCATAGTGTAATTTTAGGCAACATTACACAATCAATAGAAACTGTAATGTCTGGTCAATTGCAAGAAGGCATCTTACAATAAGCGTAACTATACGGAAGGGTGAGTGAAAAGAAGAAAGTTTTTACAAGATTCTGGAAGCGTACATTTTCAGTTTCAAATGGACGCATGAAGTGAATATGACAACTTTTAATGATAAAAACGGCAGAAAAAGAAAAAATTCTACGATAATTACAGTCGTAGTATCAGCACAATACATGAATAACCAGGAACAAGAACAAGCTCGGTGAAGTCAATGCACACGTCAGGACGATAAGTGAAGAAAAAGAGCACTGCCAAGATGAACCTAGTGTGTCAGAGCTGACAACCCGGCCAAAAACTCCCGAAGAGGACGCTGAAAGATATCGAGCTTCTCGGAGTGAACATTATGCAGATGCTGCATCCTTTGAAGAGGAGAACGTGTGCTGAGAGCTCCAGCTGCTTTAAAAGGGTGGGCGAGCCTTGTAGCTTTTTGTGGAACGCGAAAACTGATTGATTCAAGTAGTTCCGGGCATAAAATATTACCATGAAGCAATTTGTACATGAAAAGAAGGTCTGAGTGGGTCCGCCGGGAACTTAGAGAAACAGTTATAGGGATAGGCTCCGAAGGAAAACGATGCCTAAATATTGATGAAAATTTGGTTTGTACACGCTCTATACGTTGACAGTTGGAACTACAGGTTCCATTCCAAACGACAGAAGCATATTCTAGTTGCGGAATACAAAGCGTTCTGAATAGTTTTAGGAATGAAGAAGGAAACCGGAATTCTCGAGAAAACCTGCATACAGCCCCAAGAGAGCGTAGCGCCCGCCTAGTAAGTTGAGTGACATGAGGTGAGAAAGTTAAGGCACTGTCGAAAAGCACGCCGAGGTCTCTGATCTCTTCAACTCTAGACAAGTAACCGCCGTTAATACTGTAGCAAAATAAAGTGCGGTTCGTTTTCCTGCTATAAGACATGACCTTTGTTTTTGTAGAGTTAAGATTTAATCTATTGTCTGAGCACCACTTGGAAAATGAGGATATATCTTGCTCCAGGGCAATGCAGTCATTAATGGACTCAATCCGTCTGAATATTTTAATGTCGTCAGCGTAAAGAAGGAAAGAAGACATCTTAATTGCGGCTGACACATCATTAACAAAAATGGAGAACAAGAGAGGCCCCAACACGGAGCCTTGAGGCACACCGCTTGTTGATCTGCACAGAGCAGACGTCTGCCCGTTAACGCTAACGAAACTGAACCGGTTATCTAGATAACTACCCAACAATGCCACGAGTGGTGTATCAATTCCTACCTGTAAAAGCTTTGTAAGTAACAGCGTGTGGCAAACAACGTCAAATGCTTTGCTCAGATCACAGTAGACAACGTCGAGCTGGCCCCTCTCAGAAATGGCTGCCGAGGCCTGCTCCATAAAGCAGGAGAGATTAGTTGTTGTCGACCTTCCTGATATAAAGCCGTGCTGTTTACTTACAAGAAAATTCTGTACAGAACTTGACAGTAATTTGTACAGCGCTGTCTCAAACAGCTTGGAACAAGCACAAAGGAGAGAAACTGCTCTGTAGTTTGTTGCATCCGATTTGGAGCCTGACTTGAAAATAGGACGGACTCGAGAAATTTTCCACGCGAGAGGGAACACGTTTGTTTTTAGACACTGGTTAAATATCACCGTCAAAACAGGCACAAAAATGCTGCGGTATGTTTTGAGAATAGCTGGAGGTATTCCGTCAGCTTCACACGACAATGACGGTTTCATGCGCTTTAGGCTCTCCAAAACCAACTGCTCGTCCAAGAGCACTAAGCTGGAGCCTTGTACGCGATTTAACAATATGTTCATTTCAGAGACGTCACGCTGGCCGCATGTGGCACTGAAGTGCTGAGCAAAGTGGTTGGCGACATTATGAACTTCTTCCCCAGAGGAATCTACAAGATTGATAAGATCATGTGAGTTGTTCTTACGGGACCGGATGTATCTCCAAAATGTTTCAGGCTGAGAATTCGCACTACTCTCTACAAAATCGAGATAGGAGCGCTGGTCCCGCTCATAAAGGTTTTTACATAATTTACGGTAAGAGCAGAAGTTCTGTTTCCATTCGTCACTCCCGGTTTTCTTATACTTTCTGTGGCAGCGGTCTTTTAATTTAAGAGTCGTACGAAGTTCTTTCGAAAACCAATGTGGGTGCTTGGAGTAGTTTGGTTTATACTTGGGAATAAATTGGTCCATACCGTTTTGACAATTTCGGTGAACCGTTCGACCTGTGCATTGCAATCAGGAAGTTCTTGAATTTCCGACCAATAATAATATTAATAATGACAATCAATCAATCAATCATGTTTATTTACGTGCCCAGGAACAGCCAGAGGCCTGAGCGCTGGCGCACGGATAGTTACTTGAAAACAAAATACAAGAAACATATTGGAAGAAACAAACAAGCGACAAGACACACACAAATTGAAGTAGCGAAAATTACAGAAATAAAGCACAGGCGGAGCCTGGGTACAGGTAAAAAAGAAAAAGAAGATGCCTTTGTGGCTCAGCTTATTGTAGTGAATACACAACAAGCAGAGAACAAAGTTTAACAGTAAGACGACAAAAACAATGACAAGAGTATAGAGACAAATGATAAGACAAGCATGATAAGTAAACAGTTTCAAAAACAGGCAACTATATTGGTTAAACAGAACCGCAGAGAAACCAAATTTCAGCAATAAAAAAAAGAAAAACGAACGACAGAGATATCATAGATGTTTAACATACTGTGTTCAACAGCGCAGTATGGTAAATTGTAAAGGAGCTTTGAAAGATGTCAAGGCGTTCAGAGAAGCGGTTGTAGCAATTCTGTATTCTGCGCACAGGAGAATGATTGGAGTTGCGCGCAGCGGTCAAGAAAGGGCGATGCGACCTGGTGGGCCTCCGTGGAACACTAAACTCTAAACAGTTAAGCAGGTCCGCGCAAGAAAGGTCACCATGAACAATTTTCTAAAGAAATGTAAGGTCTGCACGCATACGTCTGCAGGTCAACGAAGGGATGGAAGGAACTATGGGTAAGTCAGAATCAGGACCCGGACTGTGATTGTGATGAAGGTGCCTAAATATGGATAAAAACTTCTTCTGCACACGTTCTATTAATTCACTACTAGATTTGGAGATGCCGTTTCAGGCAACAGAAGCATATTCTAACTGGGGGATACATATTGCATTGTATAGCATTAGAAATGGATCTGGAGAAGAGAATTCCTTTGTAATCCGACACACATTTCCAAGACTTCGGAGCGCTTCCTGATTATTATCATGACATAGTCAAAATGGGTCATAAATTAGGTTAAAATTCACAATGATGCAACTGGCTGTCCGGGACATCAAATTGAAGGTTCGGATAAGGAAAATCACGTGGGACAAAAATGTAGTAGGGCTATATCATGAGATAGTCGTGGTTAGTCATTGATTGGTTTAACGTTCAAATTGATTCCGCTAGGATGTGATGGGTATCAAATCAATGGTCTTGATGGGCCGAATCACGTCGGAGAAATACAAAAACGCTTCCTGGTTATAACCATTAGATTGTCATGGCGAGTCTTATATTGGGGTAAAATTCGAAGCGTGTAGGGTATCAAATTTACGGTCTTGACGAGGGGAATCACGTGGTACAAATAAAAAAAAGGCTTCGTAGTTCGAATCATGAGATGGTCATTATGAGTCATAGATGGGGTTAAATTCAAGGTGAGGCCGCTGAAGCATGTGGGGCGTCGAATTGAAGGTTCCAGTTAGGGGAATCATGTCGGACACCTAAATAATGCGTCCTGATTACAGTCATGAGAGGCATCGTTAGTTTGACTAGTATGAATTTTGTATGACCCTCCTAAGGTGTGTGGGGTATCAAATTGAAGGTCTCGTCGAGGGGGATCACGTGGGACAAATATAAAAATGCTTTCTGGTTATTGGTTATAATTATGAGGATATAGCAAAAGGTATATAGCAAAAGGTACACACTCACACTCACTCACACGCTCACTCAGTCACTCACACTCACTCACACTCACTCACACTCACACGCTCACTCACTCACTCACACTCACACTCACTCACACTCACTCACACTCTCACTCTCACTCTCACACTCACACTCTCACTGTCACTCTCACACTCACACTCTCACTCACACTCTCACTCTCTCTCACTCGCACTCTCTCTCACTTTCACTTTCACTCTCACTCACACTCCCACACTCACTCTCAATCTCAGTCACACTCACACTCTCACTTTCACTCTCACACTCTCACTCTCACACTCTCAATCTCACACTCTCACTCTCACTCTCACTCACACTCTCTCACACTCTCTCACACTCACTCTCACTCTTACTGTTACTCTCACTCACACTCTCTCACACTCTTACTGTTACTCTCACTCACACTCTCTCACACTCACACTCACTCACACTCACACTCTCACTCTCACTCTCACTCACACTCTCACTCTCACTCACACTCACACTCACACTCACACTCTCACCCTCACTCTCGCTCTCGCTCTCGCTCACGCTCTCGCTCACGCTCTCGCTCTCGCTCTCACTCACACTCTCGCTCACACTCTCACTCTCACTCACACTCACACTCTCACTCTCACTCTCACTCAGTCACACTCTCACTCTCACTCTCTCTCACACTCTCACTCTCACTCACACTCACTCTCACACTATCACTGTCACTCACACTCTCACTCTCACACTCACACTCACACTCTCAATCTCACACTCTCAAACTCTCACTCTCACTCTCTGACTGTCTCAAACTCTGTGAGGCCATGTGAGTTCTGAATTCATTTTGAGTTCTCAGCCCATTTTGAGTTCTGAGTTTATTTTGAGTTTTGAGTACATTCTGAGTTTTGAGTACATTTTGAGTTTTGAGTACATTTTGAGTTTGAGTTCACTTTGAGTTTGAGTACATTTTGAGTTTTGAGTCTATTTTGAGTTTTGAGTTCATTTTGAGTTTGAGTACATTTTGAGTTTTGAGTCCATTTTGAGTTTGAGTACACTTTGAGTTTGAGTACATTTTGAGTTTTGAGTCCAAATTGAGTTTGAGTACATTTTGAGTTTGAGTACATTTTGAGTTTTGAGTCCAAATTGAGTTTGAGTACATTTTGAGTTTGAGTACATTTTGAGTTTTGATTACATTTTGAGTTTGAGTACATTTTGAGTTCTGAGTACATTTTGAGTTTTGAGTCCGAGTGAGTTCTGAGTTTTGAGCTCAATGTGAGTTTGAGTTTGAGTGAGCGCAGATGTGCTGCTCAGCATTGAGTCTGAGTTTGAGTGAGTGGTGATTCGAAAAAAAAATTGTGAGTGAGTTTGAGTGAGCCGCTCCAACTTTGCCGAGGTATGTTGCCGGGTGATGAGCCTATTATGAGAAGAAAAAGAGAGGGTACTGTCGAAAAGAACCCCGAGGTCTCTAATCTCCTCAACCCTTTGCAAAGGAGCTCCCGCTATACTGTAGGAAAAAGTAGACGATGGGTTTTCCGGCTGTACGTGACAACCTTTGTTTTAGCCGGATTTAAAATTAGACAGTTTTTGCTGCACCAGACCGATAATTCCGACACATCCCTCTGCAAGGCACAGCAGTCCTGAAAACTGCTAATGTGCCTAAATAGTTTGACATCATCAGCATAGAGAAGAAATGAAGATTTTGTTAACAGTGTTGACACATCATTGATAAAGATAGAAAACAATAGAGGACCCAGCACAGAACCCTGAGGTACACCACTCGTTGCAGTGTAAACACTAGACCTTTTGAAGTTTACATCTACGTAAAAGGACTGGTCAAGGAGATAGTTGGACAACAAGGCAACAAGACTTGCATCAACACCGGACATAGTAAGCTTGTTAATTAATAATTTATGGTTCACTACATCAAACGCCTTACTGAGGTCAAAATAAATAACATCCAACTGGCCGTTTTCACAAACTGCAGCCGAAGCCTGAGTCATGAAGCTTGCAAGATTTGTAACCGTCGATCGACCCGAGAAAAAGCCGTGCTGATTTTGTATCACAATGTTCTTGACGCAGGCAGCAAGAACGTTGTGCAGAGCTGACTCAAAGAGTTTTGAGGCGACACAAAGGAGTGAGATTGGGCGATAGTTGGTAACGGCTGACTTATCACCAGACTTAAATATTGGAAAAATTCGAGCAATCTTCCATGCACGAGAAAATTTGCCGAAAAGCAAACAGTTATTATAAATGGAAGTTAAGACAGGTACAAAAATGTTGCCGTAAGCCTTCATGAGGGCTGCTGGAATTCCGTCTGCACTACAGGAAAATGACGGTTTCATCCGATTAAGGCTATCATTGACAAGTTTTTTATCGAACATAAGTGTACTAAAATTAGACATATTATTAAACGATAGGCGTTCGTCGTGACCATCTGGCAGTTAAAAGACAGAATGAAAGTACTGAGCAAAGCTCGTGGCGACATCCTCAACTTGTTCCCCATCGGAATTAAGCAGGCTAATGTGTTCTTTAGACGCCTTAGAACGGCCGCGTACATACCTCCAGGAGTCAGCCCGTTTCTTAGCCGCAGAAGCCTCTAACGACTCTATATAGAGCTGGCGGTCACGCCGGTAGAGGCTTTTACAAATTTAGCGATACCGACTAAACTCCGCTTTCCACTTGTCATGCCCAGAGCGCTTGGCCTTTTTGTGGGCGCTGTCCTTAAGTTTAAGCGAACTTCGAAGTTCTTTAGAGAACCAGTGGGGAAATTTGGAATTTTGGAACCAGTGGGGAAATTTGAACAAGGGATGTACTTTTCCATGCCACTCCTGACAATTTCGGTAAAACGTCGAACCTGTTCGTCAACATCATTGACATCAAAAACACTAGACCATTCAGCAGATGAATAAAAGTGATAGAGCCCAACATAATCTCCACGCTTGAAAGCATATCGCGGGACTGCACAATCGTCAACACCACCATAGCAATGCTGGGCAGCGACAGAGATAGAGACAATAAGAGGGGGGTGAAACTTGTCGGGGCGTACAAGAGATATTTCGGAGGCACACACTTGTACGTTTTTTCAAGTTCGAGAAGCACACATCCAGGACATTACCACAGAAGTTTTCTTTGTGGCAGAATTGCTGCAAGGAGGTGAATGATTGAAAATCTAATAACATGGTGCATTTCTGCGCTGCATAATGGTTTTTATGCTGAAATGAAAGACTGTTCCAGTGAATACCTGGGGTGTTGAAGTCCCCAAGTATAATTAGCTTATGGTTGAAGTGTGAATTGGAAACATTTTCAATATATGTGAGCTTTAGATTATATTCAGCAGGTAAAATATCCGGGGTTATACAGAATGCACCGATGAGCAGCTTCTCGCCCCTCTTGAGGCCTACCTCAAGCCAGACTGATTTCTCAGTCTCGAGGTCTGCACGCCGCACGCATTGCACTGAGCGATCGATGGCAATGAGAACACCGCCACCCTTTTGCTTAGGCCCAGTTAACTTTCTGTCACTTCTAAAAATTTCATAGGTCGGAGGAAAACAGTCGGAAGATGAGATATCATCGCAAAGCCAAGTTTCAGTAATAACAATAGTAGAAAATTTGGAGCACACAACATTTCTAAGAAATTCGGAGGACTTAGTACGTAGACCCCGAGCATTTTGATAATAGATGTCGAGAGTGTCGTTCTTACTGGTCATTCTCAGAAGTTTCACAGCTGTGCACCATGCCAGGGTGGAGCTTGCCTTGGAACGGCTTGAAGAGGCAGGCCTTTGGCCACATAGACGCGTCGCACAGGCCCCTGAAACACTCTGCGTCAACAGTTACACAAAAAGAAGAATAGGAGTCATGCTTGGTTTTAAGGCGTTTGCACGACAACGGCGTGATTTGCACATTCGACAAGTGGGCCAACAGTTGCCCAGATGTCGTGTTAGCCGACAACTTCGAAACAAAGATGGCCCTGGAGCTCGGCGGTCGGCGCACCACAACCAACTCAGAAGCTTCCGATACACCAACGCGAGGAGGGCTACCGCTCAAAGCAGCTACCTCTGCGCGTAGGTCCGCCGAAGGGTTCAAGCTTGCTCCGACAGGGGACGCCACTCGTTTGGCCGGGATGTTCGCTGGCTCACCGTCTTCGCTGGTTTGGTCACCGGGGTCGCTAGGCCTAGCGGGTGACGCCGCAGCCACACACAGATTGCAGACGAACGGCTGCTCACCGGAGATCAAACGCTGCAGTTCCTCGTCCGGAAGAGCAATGCACTTTCCGTGCGCACGGCGTTTACACGCAGAACATCGAAAAAACTCCTGCCTGCCGAAGAAACCGAGGCACTTGTCCTTAGTGGGCGCCATCAAGCAGCGAATAATGATAATAATAATATTAGTCTTTATTTCCATCAATACAAGTGATGGAGGAGGTAGGAGTAAAAGCGAAAAAAAACAGAAATCGCTTGACGAAGCTCTCACCACCCTTACAGCTGGCAGCGACAACAAACCGCATAAGAGGGCAAAGTTTGGCATTGTACTACGGTCTGCGTAGTGAAAAAAAAAACATGTTTCTACGCTCTGCGTAGTAAACAAAATAAATATCAAAAAATAAAACAAAGAAATGACATTAAACGAAGCTCTGCGTAAATAAAAAAAAAAACAAATGGCATTCCACTGCGCTCTGCGTAGTGGGCTAAAAAAAGCAATAAAGCAAACAAAACCATACGCACAAACAATTCAAGACTACTCATTAATAAGTTCATAACACAAATCAAGCCCCCCTTTTTTCAAACACACATTCATTCAAGGTAAACAGCACTGATCACAATATTAACAATGAACCTTTTGAAACATGAATGAAATATGCCGTGAACTTTCGTACGGAAGTTACGGATGCCCCCGCCCGCACTTTTGCTGCCTTGGCTTCGGGACCATTTTTTTCTACCTTGGATTTGGGAACTTTTTTTCGGGACTATTTTCTCCAGACCATTTTTTCCAGGACCATGTTTTCCGGGTCCAATTTTTCCTACACCCCTGTCAATACATGCATAGCACAACAGGGATAAACACGCTTGGAAATACATGAAATATATTAAAGGAAGACCAACATACCTTCAAACACCGTCACCATGCACTGCACTAGCGGGCACTCACGACGAATCGCAGCACGCCGCTTCGTTGAAGTCCCTCGTTGCACCGAATTTCGAGTGCACACACACAATTGTCCCCTCAAACAAAAACCGAGCACATAGTACGGAAGAAATAAGCAAGTCGTGGCTTCCTGCCGCGTATAATACACGTGTCGGATGCTGCTCTGAAGTTGAGAACGGTAGTTTAGATTGACAAGCATCGAACAAGTTAAATCAACTGAAAATTACGCGTGGAAACGATCGAAAATTATCCCAACGTGCCTGGCCCCACAACTCTGTAGCCGGCCATTGCTTACTGGCTTCGCTTTGGCTTCAGCTACTGTCGTCTTGCTGCTGGCTGTACTGAATGTTCAGTTTCGGTTTCAGTTTTTGTTTTGTTGCTGTGGAGATGCTTTACAAAATAAATAACTGTAGGAGATCCCATAGTCGTACACCATAGAGTTTCCCAAAGCTCCTGATAAACTTTGTCATAGACTAGGGAAGGTAATATCGGCGTCAAATGAAACGCGAACACAAAAATTTGAACCAGAACGTGCCAAATTGAACAATACTGTTCGCTGTGTTCATATATCGGCTTGCTATTGGTATGCTTGGAAATCCACATTTTCCAACGTTGTTTTTGTAACTAATGCACGCGTCATTTTGGCCTGCATAGAAAGAAATCGCGTTATTTTTGTGTTCAGGTTTCATATATTTGTGTTCGCGTTTCATTTGACGCCGATAGTACGTCGACGTACATTTTGGTTTCACCCGTTCTTGCCAACCCTCAACCCACTGCTGAGCGCAGTCGCTGTTTGAATAACTAATGACCTCATTAAAAGATGTCAAGTGAACTTCACAAGTTGAAGAGTAACGTAGATTTTTTTATGCGCTACCTTGAGCTTGTCAGCCGCTTTTAAACGACATTGAATTTAAATATTGGCTCATTTCGAGCATGAGGCCGTTGCTTAAGTGGTCAGTACGCCTATATGCTATTGCTACAGACATATTTAAGGTTGTTTAGCCACCTAACCAAAAGCAATTTTTAAAGATGTTTTCGCATACTTTAGGCAGCGACATTTCTGTTAATAAGAGCTTTCAGACGTTTCACACGCGGATTGAGGAAGTTTAGCTGTAACAATTATAGGCAATGTGAAAGGTGCAACATTGCAAACAGGCGGGTGCAGTACGCGAAGCAGTAACTTACAAAAAAATAACAAAACCTGAAAGTCGAAAAAAAAGTGGCTGGAGGGGGAGTGGGAAGGCTAAATCCAGCAAAATTAGAATAGGTGACATATCAAACACTGATGGTGTGGCTCCTGTTGGTACGTAAGGGTCACAAGTTTTGTATTTATATAAAGCGCGCGAAACGGGCCTTCAGTTACAGGAGTGTAGGGGGGGGGGGGGGGGTTAGCCTATGAGGAAAATTCCGAATTTTATTAGACCACCAGCCGCATCGTAAACAAGGGGTTTCAGGTAGAGTTGGAACTGCGACTCACCGCTGCGTCGTGAAATGAGTGGCGAACGCAGCTAGAGGTTTTCTTTTTTTTCCCATCAGAAAAACAGAGATGGACGTCCGCATGCCGACGTTTATCTTCTTGGCTCGGTGGAAGGATTGCCGAGCAAGTAAAATAAATAAAATTTTGCCATACCTTTCCCCTGAATTCTGTCACCCCTATGTCTAGAGCTAAAAAGAATTACTGACAATCCACCTCCACAGAGTGGAATGCCTAATGATATTTATATGGAGAAAAAGTTCTCGTTACACATTGTAGCGTGTAGCGTTAACGCTACACATTGTATTTAAAAATTTGTCATAACGGCCATTGTCTGCTGCATATTATGCATTATCTTATCCACAATGTGTTAGGAGGTCCCCCCGGAAGTTCTTACTCTGGGACCTCCTCATGTACTCCGCTCATCTATTCCTTTATATGTATGCTTTCCCTTCAATAAACTTCAAACATCAAAAAGCACCTATCTCCTCATCCCCCCTCTGCTACCCTTCCCCTTCCCTTGAGCCGACAGTAAAACTTGAATTGATTGATTGTATGGTTTAACGCGCCGACGCAACCCAGGCGATGAGGCGCGCCGAAGTGGAGGGCTCTGGATTAATTTTGACCACCTGGGGTTCTTTAACGTGCAATCTCGTACACACGGGTGTTTTTGCTTTTCGCCCCCATCAGAAAAGTTGCCGCCACGGCGGGTAATCGAACCCGCAACCCTGTGCTCAGCAGCGAACGCCTTTGCCACTGAGCAACCGCGGCGGGTGACAGTACACTTTCACTTCCTGCCCTAAGTTTTAAAACAAGCATATCGTCTCGCACAGAAGCGATGCTAATTATTTCTATCTTTCGAGGGAGAAAAAATCTATAGAAGTAGCTGAAAAACGTTTTAGAAACCACAAATGTCCGCTATGCCGGAAATGTTCGTGAACAAATTGGAAGCGACCGGTGCAAGAGTAGAGCGCATGTGGGAGAAACCGGATGGGAGTGACGGCGGCGTAGGGGCAAACATTTTTGTGTTTAGGCGAGAGGCGACCTCATGCCGGATCCTCTTTCAGCAGTGTCACCCGTTACCTCCATTGGTGTGTCGTTCACTATATAGATGGCTTGTCGCTGGCGATATAAAATATACTATTCAAGTTCTTGGCCAACTGATATCCTCACAAGGAAATTGTAAGGATGTAACTATTCGTAATGCTGTCGTAATAATTCATCTTGATGATGATGGTTTGATTTTATTGGCGCAAGGCCGACACGGGCAAAGAGCGCCAAACAGAACGTTATTTGATGAGGAGACAACACGAAATAAAATCAGTTAAAAACTATGAGTACGGCTGGTGTAAAGGGCCAGGGTGAAGAACAAGAGTGGTTAAAAAATAAATAAGGTGGCTGGTGTATAGGACCAGGGGTAAAGCTATGGGTGGTATGAGATGAGTTGTAAAAAGTGAACTTCTGATAGGAACTTAAACGTGCGCTGAACAGAAAACATGGCATCATCTCCTAAGAAGTATGATGGGTGTGGTGGAATATGTCGTGTGTGTAGTTGTGGGAAGTGTTTTCGTCGTGTAATGTCGAGTGCCTTACATTGTATGAGGATGTGGATAACGGATAGGGCCTCTCCGCACCTGCTGAACAGAGGTCTTGGAGACCCCGTGAGAAGGTGCGAGTGCGTTGCATGAGTGTGCCCTATCCGTAATCTAGCCAAGGCGACTTCAGTGTATCTATTAAGTGTGTCGGTGGTGTATGGTCTTAAGTGTGGTTTTATTACGTGTAACTTGTTGTCTGTTTGTTCACTCCAGTGCGTTTGCCATGTTTTGCGAAGTTGTTGTCTGATGTGTGGTTTCACGTCGGTGTAGGGTAATGTGGTTATGTCTACTGTATTCGAGAGTGTAGCAGCAGCAGCCATTCGGTCCGCTGCTTCGTTCCCGGCTATACCACTGTGGCCAGGGACCCAGCAAAGAACCAGTTCAAACTTGCGTACATACACCGACATAATACCCTTGACTATCAGATTTACAACGTGATTTTTCGAAGACTTTGTTGACGACAACGCCCGCACGACACTGAGGGAGTCTGTATATATAATGGATTGTGGGATGTGACTTTGAAGTATATGATTGACAACAAGAAGTACACCGTAAGCCTCTGCCGTAAATATACTAGTATGACTATTCAGAGTTTTGATGACACTAAGGCCGGGCCCATGCGCCGCGGAGGACACAGAGGTGGAAGTCTTAGAGGCATCCGTATAAAATTCAGAGCACTCATACTTCTGCTGCAAATACAAGAAATGCTGCAGAATTGCACATGTGGGAGCTCGGTTTTTATCTACATGTGTGAAGGATGTGTCGCATGATACAGGGCGGAGATGCCATGGTGCTATAAAATCTGTTTGAGAACTTTGTATGGTGTCTAAAAAGGAGACAGAAAGCTCTGACGCTTCCTCTCTAACTCTGTAAGAGAAGGGCGCAGAGAACGATGGTCGGTTTAGGAGTAGTGCAGTCATAGACGTATCATAAAAAGCCGATTTAAAAGGATGGTGTGGCATAGATGAAATTTTAAAAGCAAAAAGGAGATCTGTGTATGCTCGCTGACGTTGTAGGTTCCACTTATTACACTCCACATAGAGGCTTTCGACCGGGCTAGTCCGGAAGGCGCCACATGCCAACCGCAGCCCCAGATGAAGCACTGGGTCCAGCATTTTGAGGGATGTCTTACTTGCTGACCCATAAACAACGCTTCCATAGTCTAATCGTGAACCTATCAGGCTGGTAAAAACACGTAAAAGAAGTTGTTTGTCAGCCCCATATGAAGAGTGGGAGAGAACCTTGAGTATATTCATGGCCTTTAGGCATTTATGTTTAAGTTGTTTTATGTGTGGAATGAACGAGAGCTTTTCGTCAAGGACTACACCTAAAAACTTGTGTTCATTTCTGACTGGAATTGAGACACCATTGAGTTTGATGTCTGGATCCGGCCGAATGCCGCGCCTTTTCGAAAACAAAACACAAGTACACTTCACTGGATTAAATTTAAAACCGTTGCTATCTGCCCAGCCAGCTAGCTTGTTAACACCAAGCTGGACTTGGCGCTCGCAGATAGACAGGTTACAAGACTTAAAGGATAACTGCACGTCGTCTACATAGATTGAGCAGGAAATGGTTGGTGGCAGAGCCTTCCGAAGAGAGTTCATTTTTACAATAAACAAAGTGCAACTCAAAACTCCACCTTGCGGAACACCGTTTTCCTGCACATGAACTCTAGAGAGTGCAGTTCCAACTCGCACGCGAAACGTTCTTTCAGAGAGGTAACTGGCAAGCGTGCTCCACATGTTACCCGACATACCAAAAGACTTCAAATCGCTGAGGATGCCGTACCGCCAAGCAGTGTCGTACGCCTTTTCAAGATCAAAGAATACTGTCATACAGTACTGCTTATGGAGGTAGGCATCTTTAATATACGACTCTAACGCAACGAGTTGATCGTTCGTAGATCGCCCCGCCCTAAAGCCTGCCTGGCAGCTCTCGAGAAGACCGTTGTACTCTAAGAAGTACACGAGTCTCCTGTTTATCATCTTCTCGAAGAGCTTACACAGGCAGCTTGTCAGGGCAATGGGGCGATAACTGGCGGGAGAGGAAGGGTCCTTCCCTTCCTTTAGGAAAGCCACTACTATGGCCTCCCTCCAAGAGCGTGGGAAGTGCCCCGAAAGAAATATTTTATTGTAGAGGTGAAGAAGTGTTTCAAGCGTGTCTGCATGTAAGTGTTGTATCATTGTGTATGAAATCCTGTCTGCAGCTGGAGCTGAAGGTTTACAAGTACCGAGTGCGACCTTCAGCTCATGAAGTGAAAAGGGGGTGTTATAGGATGAGTTCGACTTATTAGTGTCTCGCAAGGACTTCTTCTCACATGATGCTTTGTGTTTAATGAAAGTGTTGGTGTAGTGTGCTGAACTGGACACGTGTTCGAAGTGTTGCGCAAGTGTGTTAGCCTGGTCTTCCAGTGTGTCCCCTGTTGTACTAACCAGGGGCAGGCTGTGTGTCTGTTGTCCTTTTAGTTTTCGTATTCGTGTCCAGACTGTGTGTGTGTCAGTGTATGAGTTGATGGAAGTGAGGAAGGTGCGCCAACTCTCCCTTTTCGCCTCACGACGCACTCGCTTCCCAAAAGCCTTTGCCCGTTTAAAAGAAATGAGGTTATGTGACGTGGGGTACCGGCGAAGGACACCCCACGCCTTGTTCTGGGCCTCTCGCGCCCGCCTGCAGTCCTCGTTCCACCAGGGCCTCCTCGGGGTGCGGGACCCACTGGAGGCCTGGGGAATGGACTTTTCGGCGGCGTCGACTATGTGCGCCGTGACGAGTTGGGCTGCTTCCTCCACGTGTAGGTGTTTTATGGTTGTGTGGTGTAGTTTAGATGTTTCTGTGAATGTACTCCAGTTTGCTTTTGATTCATTAAACCTGTTATGGGCAGATGGACTGCATGGGCCTTTACCTCTGTATGTTAGGGATGTGGGGAAGTGGTCACTACCATATGGGTCCGTGCCCACGCCCCACTCAAGACATGGAAAGAGAATTGCAGAACCAATAGCCAAGTCGAGATGTGAGTACGTATTATGTCCTAAGTTATGGTATGTAGGCTGTTTTTTGTTGAAAAGGCATGCTCCAGAAGATGTAAGGAATTTCTCTATCAGGCGACCTCGGGCATCCGTTCTGGAGGAGCCCCAAAGAGAGTTGTGCGCATTAAGGTCGCCTGTTAGGATGTATGGTTCGGGCAGCTGGTCGACCAGCGCCTCGAAATCAGAGCTCGAAAGTGCATGATCAGGAGGAATGTAAATGGAGCACACCGTTACCAACCTATTAAATATTATTGTTCGAATTGCTACAGCCTCGAGGACAGTGTTCAGAGTGACAGGGTGGCAGGCTAAGGATTTCCGGGCGACAATTGCCACACCTCCTGAAGAGTGTGTGCAGCCAACCCTGTCCTTTCTGAATACCATGTACCTATTTAAGAAATTTGTCTGCTTGGAATTGAGGTGAGTCTCTTGGAGACACATGAGACTTGGCTGATAGGCATGCAGGATATCATACACATCATCAAGATTTTTAAGGAGGCCTCTGCAGTTCCATTGAATGATGTTTTCTGTTCCCATTATTTAGGTTTAAGAATGAATGGAGTGTGTGTATGTGTTCATGTGTCGTCTTTCGGGGCTGTTACTCTGGGGTTAGGCTTTTTAGGCCTGTCTGTAGGCTTGGAAGTCGGTGGCCGCTCCTTGCGCTGCGTTGCAGGCAGGAACGGCCCGACATCCATCTCGTCGTCGGATGTCCGAGGGGTGCCCGACGGACTCTGTTTTTCCTTTTCTTAAAGCCGGCCTGCTTCATATCATCCTAGCACAAATATCTACCCCAGTGTGTCGAACCGGAACCGAACCGAAAACCGGAGCGGAACCCGAGTTTTTGCCTGGAACCGGAACCGAACCGGAACCGTATTCTTTCCGCCATTTCGGAACCGAACCCGAACCGAAACGAATCGAAGGAACCATTGCAAACCGGTTCCGGGCCTCAAAAGTGTGATTTCTAGTTTTCCAATTCGGTACCCTGCCTTGCGTCTGTAGATATTTTGCCACTCGCCAGACTGCACCTTGAGATATTTTGCATAGTCTTCAGTTCCAAAGGCACATCATGTTCTCTTCTAATTATTGCGCTCAATTTAATGTAAACTTGTTCGTATATACTATCAGTTTGCGTTAGGTACTGCCCATCTCTCCCAATTATCTTTTACATTTAGCATAACTTAAGTTAGAAGGCATATTCCGAGGCAACATATCATGAAATATTCTTCATGTTTTCTATCTGCACGGTGTTTAAAACCGAGTAATGTTTTCAATGTGTTGTTAATTCGCATGCATCCCTGTCCGCTTGTGAAGGCCTTCAGGGACACCATCAACAATAAATCCACATCTTCCACTTATTTTAGTTTGAATGGGCAGTTATGTACAAACAGCACTAAGACACAAACATTCGCAGTTCTCAAAATTAAAATCCCCTTTTCTTGAATACAGTGCCGTTGGGTGCTTTGGTTACTGCTTTAAGAGAACATGAGATATAAAATACGGGGGATTCTAATTTATAAAGTATATTTGATAGCACTATCGTGTTATCTTGAATCTGCTCAACCTTAAACTTAAGAGGGGGTTGGATTAAAGTCGATTAATGCAAGTTAGCAGGTAGACTGGGTGGATTAGTTAGGTGAGTGAATGAGCTAATGTGAATTAGTGGGATTGGTGTGTTGAATAATTTGGATTGCAGGAATTATCGGGTTAGTTAAGGCGGATTAGACGGTCGGACATCTTTGGGGTCCCTGGCATTTGGAAATTTTGCAGCGTTACACTTCTCCACCAATCAGGACATTTTGCCACGCACATAGTAGCTACAAAATTATGTGACGACTGAATGCTATAAAAGGTCTTTCTTTGTGCCCGTATTGCGCTTTTATGTTGTTTCTCTATTAGATTGAGATCTCGCACTAAAGTTATAACTAATTGCCTTATGCATATTTTATATTCATCAAAGGGTTTTTATTACGTTTATATATACGAGGGGAGGCAGTTCGAAAGAAACTAAACTGAAAGAAAAAGGGAGGAACGATCAACTGGTTTGATACAAGAGACGCCTGATAGCATTCTTCAATACCTCTCTTTCTTTGTGCTACGGTCCTGCAGCCTCCCACAGGTGTAGCATTTCAACCGCCGAACACAGCCTCCTTCAAGCTGAGGAAGCGGCGATAGCACGTGCGCTTAGCCAAAGCGGCGCCAAAACTCTCATACCCGACTCTTAGCAGGCGTGGCCCAACTTTGCCAACTATCGATTGCATGTTACAGCACTTCCAATGATCAATCAGAGACCGCCAACGAGACCAGTCTCGATTGTATGGGCACCAGCACATACTGGCATCCCCGGCAAACAAGATACACAACCTCGTGGCTCGAGGTTTGACCCGCTTAGCCAGCGCTGAAAAAGCTGGGCCCGAATGCATGCATCCTGCAGTCACAGACCAGGATGTTACGCAGCACTATAGCCTCTACCGTAGAACGTATTACTGCCCGCACAAATAGATACCTATTAACCAGGAAAGACTACTCCGCGCCCTGCGGGCATACACCTTCCCACACACCACCAGACTTCACCTCTTTGACGAGACACAACTGTCTCCATTCCGTCGCTTCTGTGGAGATCCTGGGAACCGCATGCACATAGTACGTAACTGCGATAAGTGTACCGTAGATCCACCCAACCTCCACGTTTCCATAAAGATTTGGGAGACAGCCATGGCCAGCTCCGGCCCGGAAGATCAGTTGCTCTTGATGGAAACGGCTGTCGATTCGGCCCCTCGAATGAGGATACCTCTCTGAAACTTCGCCTCTATCTAATAAAGTTCATTTTCTCTCTCTCTCTAGAAGTGATCATTACTGCTGCTTGTGACTTCCCTTTGCTAGAGCCCAATCTTCCCTAGAGCCCAATCAATTTCACTGGTCGCTGAAGGGCCATAAGCAAGTTCCTATCTCTGCTGGTTCCCTATCCAATGCCGTCCTATACACGCCGTCCGATGTGCCTTTATAGCCGTTCTTTCTTTCTAACAGCTCTGTTTACAGATAAAAGATGAGCAGAAGGAAAGTGCTCTAAATGCCACCTGCCACGCTTGGCAGTCGGAAATTGACGCCGACGCCGGACTGTTTCCTACTTCTAGCACTGCTAATGATGTCGTGTTAAAGCTAAAGCGCTGTTGAAACTTGGGGTAGATGAAAGGCGAAGCAGACCAACCAATTTATTTACAATGCAAATTTTTTTGCCTCATTGTGCAAAAATAGAGGTGCGTGCGTGCGTGCGTGCGTGCATGCGTGCGTGTGTGCGTGCGTAACACTTGATGGATCCAAAAAAGATTCCGGGCGCGTAGGCTCTCCTTTCCGCCAAAAAAACCGCCCGCTTGCCAGTAAACTACCTGCCTGCCTGCCTGCCTCCCTGCCTGCCTGCCAGGCAGAATATTCTGGTGAGGATGAATGATTTGGGGACGAGGGGCGGCCCGTCACGAGCCGCCCGGGGGGGGGGGGGGGGAGACGCAAAATGGCCCACCACGGCTACACTCAAGGATACCAGAAAACGATTGTGGATGTACGGGTCGCCTGCCTAGTACAACCAGGCAAAATGCAGCCTGCCGGGAGTCTGCCCATTGCCAGAAGATTATGGTTAGGATGCACCGATGGGGGAGGCACCGCAGGCCCCGGGGCGCTGTCCGCTGGCCAGGAGGGTACATGTTTTCCTTCCAGAAGACTGTGGCGAGGACGCATTATTTGGAGACCATGTGCCGCCCGTCACTGGACGGCGAAGGGAGGGGATCACAGGGCGGCACGGTGGTGGCAATGATGATCCATTCGCCAGGGCGCAGCCCTTAAGCGCCCGCTCCTGTGGTTTCGCGTAGCTTCTCAGCGTCGGCCTCGTTGTAACCGAGAGAACGAAGACGCCACCGAAGATAGAGCTAGCAGGAAAGCGGAGGACGAAAGTATGGCGAAATTTCCAGACAGCGCGAGACATGCTCCACAGCAGTAACGCCATACGAGATAACGACAGAGTATACCGCATGCCGTCGTACATTTGTTGGGCACGCGATCACTTCCTAAGACACCGAAGCTATGAGCTGTCGCTGAGAAGACTACAGTCCGCGCTGCACTCAAATTTCGCATTAGCGACTGCCGTAATCGTCTGTCATATTTATTGTTTACTCAAGAAAACAACTGTGGTGTATAAAACTGCAGCGGTATCACCCAAGAATAAAATAAAATTTGAAGGATCCCCCTTCGGGCGTAAAGGGTTCGCGAGCCCGAACCTGCCCGACGAAGTAACGCCGATCCGCATGAGAACAAATCACCGGTTTATTCCGGGAAAACCAAAACAGGAAAAAACAAACAAGGCAGGTTGGGAGGCAACAAAAAGAGAGCACAGCAAGCAAGCGCCGAAAGCGCGTAAAGAAAACATTGCGGTGGTTGAAACCCTGCTTGTCCAGAAAGCTACAGCATGGTGCTGTACACTCACGACGACGTCTTCAGTCACTTGTGCCGACGTCGGGTGAAGAGCGTCCGCCTCGGACGCTGGTTGCTCCTCGCGGTCCGGGCGTCATGGTCGTCGCTCGCCGCCGCCCGCGGCTTCAGCTGCTCCCGCGTGTCCCTCGGTTCGCACTGTCCAGCTGCTCCTGTGAGCGCCGCTTTTAAGCCACTCTGTTGGTTGTGCGCATGCTCCGGGTTCTGTTGCACTACACGTGTCCGTTGCGGCTCACTGTTCATCGCACACGCGCGCACAGGCACCACGACGCACTGAAGCCACTATCAGTGTTCGTCCGGCACTCACTGCAGTGTAATCACCCTCCGCGGGCGCACGTAGGGGCTGCGTCCCTACAAATTAAATTATGAGAATGAACGAACTAAAATTATTAAAGGTAAACTCGCGGCCGTAAAGAGTATTGCTTTCACAGTCATACAAATAGGCAGCCTTAAGTGTCCCAACGAACCTTTCATTTCGCTTTCGTTGACCTACCTGTCACGATTTGGCCCGCATTCGTGAACGTGGGAGGTTCGTAGTACCCTCCACCCGAGTGACGACCCTGAGCGTGCTGGTGGTGACGGTGACTGACTACGAGCGGCCGTGCTCGTCGGTGTTTATTCGCGAGCCATGCACAATGTTTCCCACCGAGCCTGGTGGGGCCACCGAGCTTAGCGGCCAACGAAGATTGGGGAGGGGGGGGGGCACATACTCGTCACACTGCCATAGAAAACATTTCGCAGTAGCTTGTACAGTTAAAGGAGCTCTTGACCACTTTAGATAAACTAGCCGCGGTGGCTCAGTGGCTAAGGCGTTGCGCTGCTGAGCACACAGACGCGGGTTAGATTCGCGGCCCTGGCGGCCGCTTTTCTGGTGGAAGCGAAAAGCGAGAACGTCCGTATGTGCGAGATTTCGGCGCACGTTAAAGATCCCCAGGTGGTGTAACTTAATCCGGAGCCCTCCACTATGGCGCGCCTCATCGTCTGCGTTGCGTCGACGCGTTAAACCCAACAATAAATAAATAAATAAATAAATAAATAAATAAATAAATAAATAAATAAATAAATAAATAAATAAATAAATAAATAAATAAATAAATAAATAAATAAATAAATAAATAAATAAATAAACAAATAAATAAATAAATAAATACCAAAATAAATAGATAAATAAATAAATAAATAAACACTTCTGATGAACGGTTTCACTCTTCTGCGCATCTGGAAGCTCTGCGAAAACTATACCTATTGCCAGCACAGAGCCACAGTGCGTGATTTGCTCGTCGCTGCGGACACACCTTCCGTTTCTGCTTCGCTTTTGTGGCTTTCTATTTAATGTGGCTATTAAATGCGTACTATTCTGCAGCTTAGGGAAAACCGGCAAATAGCCACTACACCGCTGTAATTCAGCGGTCGAAGAAATTCAAGACCGGGAAGGAGAGAAAAATATTTTAAGCGAGTTTCTATGTTATCTGATGAAGAGAGAGCAATAATTTTTGGCTGAGGCACTTTGCGAACCCCTAATCTAAGTACAGGATATATCGGGTGACTACTTTCGTCATGCACTCAAGATTTAAACAAAAGTTTAGAAAAGTGTTGCTGGGTTGCTCTAGTTTTGCCAAGAGAAAATATTTTCACAAGTAAACATTCAATATGACTGTTTTTATGCCGACTTGATAAGGAAACGAAAAACTACCACATAAAATTAACAAAAAAAAATTCGCCTGCTTTTTCTTCGAACCCGTTTGAACCCGTTTGAACCGGTTCGAACCGGTTCGAACCGGAACGGAATGGTGCTCTGGAACCGAACCCGAACCGAACCCGAAAGGCTTGAACCCGAACCCGAACCGTACCCGAAAACGTTCCGGTTCGACACCCTGCTTGTGACACAACAGTGAGAATGGGTGAAATGCTGACGTGTTTCCATTCTTAATGCTCTATTTTGAATTTAGAGCACGTGCATGCAGATGACCATTTCAGCAGCAGCTTCTTATTTAGGTGAGATAAACAGAAGCCGAGCAGTGACTATTTATTTTCAATGTACACATCTTTCGTGCTGGAATTTGATTTAGTGAACAATATGAATGCGCATGGGTAGGAAAAGCTGGAAGGCGGTTTATTTGATTTCAGTGCTGCATTTCATATCTTCACCTGCATTGTTGCGGCTGGTCATACCAGTGAAATCTAGCTAATCTAGCAAACTCAAAGCACATCCTCATTCGCATTTATTTCACAAACGCTTTTGTCCGAAACAACAACTTAAAGACAGGGTGTCGAACCGGAATTTTTTCGGGTTCGGTTCGGGTTCGGGTTCAAGCCTTTCGGGTTCGGCTCGGGTTCAGTTCCGGCGCACCATTTCGTTCTGGTTCGAACCGGTTCAAAAGGGTTCGGAGAAAAAAAAAAGCAAGCGTGTTTTTTTTCTGTGAATTTTTTTGTGCTCGGTTTTCGTTTCCTTGTCAGGTTTCCTTGTCAAAAACGAAGCCATAATGTAGGTTTTTTTGTGCAAATGTTTTGTTTTGGACAATAATAAGCAACCCTGCAACACTTTTTTCAACTTTGTTCGAAATCTTGAATGCTTGCAGGAAGTAGTCACCCAACACATCCAGTACTTAGATTAGGGAGTCGGAAAGTCACTCAGACAAAAAGTACTGCTCTGTCCCCATCAGATAACTCACAAACTTGCTTGAAATATTTTTCTCTCTTCCCCAGTCTTGGCGTTCTTCTACCGCTGGAATGACGTCATTACAGGGATGTAGCGGCTATTTGCCGGCTTTCCTTAAGTTGCGACATTAAAATGAAACCACAACAGCGAAGCAGAAACGGAAGGCGCATCTGCTGGGACGAGCAAATCCCTCACTGCTCCTCTGTGCTGGCAATAGCTATAACTTTTGCAGTGCTTCCAGATGCGAAGATAAGAGTGAGAGCGTTGATCTAAAGTGTTTAAGAGTTCCTTTAACTGTAAAATGTACTGCAAAATGTTTTCTATAGTAGGTCCAGGATTACACCATTAACTGAAGCGAAATGAAAAAATTCGCTCGGACACATAAGACTGCGTATTTGTATGAATTTGAAATCCCTGCTTTTTATGGCCGCAAGTTTATTTTTATTGATTTAGTTTCTTTCATTTTTATAATTTAATTTAATTTATTCTTCGATCATAACACTGCAGTTTTATACCCCGCAGTTGTTTTCTTGAGGAAGAAAATGACGGACGATTACGACACTCGCTAAAGCGAAATTTGAGTGCAGCGCGAACTGTAGTCTTCTCGGCGACGGCGCATAGATGCTGTGCTTCAGGAAGTGATCGCGTCATCAGCCAATGCACGACGGCGCGCGGCATACTCTGTCGTTATCTCGTAAGGGGTCGCCACTGTGAAGCACGTCTCGCACGGTCACGGAATTACGCCCTCCCCTTTACACTTTCGTTATACTTGCAATCTCCGTTTTCCTGCCAGCTCTATCTTCGGTGGCGTCTTCGTTCTCTCGGTAACAACGAGTGCAACACTGAGGGACTAATCGAAACCACAGAAGCGGCTGCTTAAGGGCTGCGCTCTAACGCATGGGTCTACGTAGCCGCTGTGAAGCAATGTGATCCACTCCCTTCGCCGACAAGTGACGGGCCGCACATCGTCTCCAAATAATGCGTTCTCGCCACAGTCTTCTGGAAGGCAAACAGGTAGCCTCCTGACCAGTGGGCAGCACACGGGTGCTTCCGACGCCTCCCCCTCGGTGCATCTTCGCCAGAATCTTCTGGTAATGGGCAGCCACCCTGCAGACTGCCTATTGCCCCGTCCTACGAAGCAGACGACCCGTCCGTCCTCAATCGTTTTAATGCGTACCATTCTTTCCCCACAGCAAGGACCGTGTAACCCCCTTCATTTCCATAAAAATACCGATTTCGCGGGAGTTCCACCTGTAATCGCTATTTATTTATTTTATTTATTTATTTATTTCATATTACCCCTAAAGGCCCTCAATGAGGGTATTACATGAGGGCTTACACGCACTGAAACCACATGTTCAAGCAGTATTAGACAAAATAGAAAAAAGTAGAAAAGAACAAGAAAACCAGGGTTCAAAAAAACAGAAGATAGAAATGAACGAGAAAAAAAAAGAAAAAAAGAAAAGGAAAAGCAAATATAATTCTACAAAATATGGAAGGAATACAATGTGTTAAAAATAATTTGAACGAATAAACGGATTGCGCTTGCGCAACACGGTGACAAGGAAATTGCTCTACGGAATTAGTTAAGTACAGTTGAATACAGAAAAAACGATGAAGGGCAAAAAAGAGAACAGCGGTGGGGGCACAATAATGCATATCAAAAAACAATACAATTCAAATCATCACGGTTGGCGAAGCAGTTCTTGGAATTTAGTAATGTCAGTTTGAGTTGCTATATGTGAGGGTAAATCGTTCCAGTTAGATATGGTGTGGGGCAGGAATGAGTGTGCATACAAGGACGAGTGACACAGTGGGCGCTTAACTTTGTTGGGATGATCCCTGCGTGGAAAAATGGCGGATGGAGGCTGAAAGAAATCGCTGCGAAGTGTTGGGTGGAAGTAGATTTTATGGAAAAGGGACAGACGAGCATGAGCGCGACGAACGCATAACTTATCAAGTTCAGCTCGCTGTTTTAATGTTGTGACGCTTGAAAATGTGGAATAATCAGAAAAGATGAAGCGAGCAGCACGGTTCTGTAATGACTCGAGGTTATTTGTAAGATATGATTGATGAGGATCCCAGATTGCAGAGGCATATTCTATTTTTGGACGAATAAGGGTGACTAATGCAAGTCTTTTTACATCAGATGGGGCTTGTTTTAGATTACGCCTGAGTAGTCCTAAAGAGCGGTTTGCTGAGGCAAGGATAACGTTAATATGGTGGTGCCATGTTAAACCATTGCTGAAGTGAAGACCAAGATATTTATACGTGTTCGTTACTTCTATTGCATTTTCACTTATAGTATAAGAAGTTGCAAAATGGGGGGTTCCACCTGAAAACGACATTTGCTTTGTTTTGGATAAATTAAGGGGCATCAACCATCTTAAGCACCAAGAGTTAATAGTATCTAGGTCAGATTGGAGACTGCAACTGTCGGAATCAGAAGAAATGGTACGATAAATTACAAATTCATCAGCAAATAGGCGAACACGGGATGATACACACGAGGGAAGGTCGTTAATGTAAACTAGAAAAAGTAATGGGCCTAATACGCTACCTTGAGGGACCCCTGATGTTACATGAGTGAAAGCAGATGAGTGATTGTTGACGAATGTAAACTGAAGTCTAGAAGTGAGGAAATCTTTAATCCAAGCCAGAACGTCGGGATGTAGGTTAAATTTAGATAGCTTGAGGAGTAGTCCATGGTGAGGAACGCGATGAAAGGCTTTAGAAAAATCTAAGAACACTGCATCGGCTTGCAACCCGGAGACTACTGAAGTATATAAATCGTTAGTAAATCCGGCCAATTGGGTCTCGCACGAGTAACCTTTGCGGAAACCGTGTTGGAATTTAAAAATGGTGTTATGATCCTCCAGGTACTTAATAACTTGAGAATGTATGATATGCTCGATAATTTTACAAATGGGGCTAGTCAGAGAGATGGGTCGGTAGTTTAGTGGTGAAGAACGATCTCCGGATTTGAAGAAGGGTGCAATTTTCCCTATACGCCAGTCATACGGGACTGAACCCTCAGATAATGACTGAGTGAAAAGTGCTGCTAGTACTGGAGCAATGCTTAAGAAAGTATTTTTAGTACTGTATTGTTAATGCCCATATGATCACATGTTGATTAAATTTTAAGTTTGTTGAGTAAAGATAAGATTCCCCCCTCAGTAATGACGATTTCAGGCATCGTGACCTCCATGAAAGCAGTTGTGATCGGTAATGAAGTAACGTCTTCGCAAGTAAAAACCGACGAAAATGAGTTGAGTATCTGCGCGCATTCAGATTCCGGAACAGTTTGGCCGTTATGATCTACAATTATTATGTCAGGGTAGCTTTTAGGATTAATTACGCGCCAGAATTTCCGAGGGTTGTTAGTTATCATAGATGTTAGGTCGTGAGAGTAGACATTGCGACGAGTAGATTTAAGAAGTGATTGGTACTGCTTGTCACACTCTTTATAGCGCAGCCAAGAACCCGAGTGTCTGTTTTTATCTGCTTGCCTGAAAAGGCGCTTTTTCTTATTGTTTAAGCGGCGCAGTGCGCGGGTGAACCAAGGCACTGCGCAACTGTTTTTAATGGTTAAGACCGGAATGCAGGACTCAGTCACATTGATAAATGTTTTTTTAAAAATAAGCCAATTTTCTTCAGTGGAGCGTGAGTGGTAAGTATTCAAGAACTGGTCGGAGAAATGAGACAGTTGAGTATTCATGGCATCAAAATCGGCTCTGGCGTAGCACCTGATTTTTTTTGCTCGTGGTTTTTCTGGAATTCAAGGGACGAGTAATGCTACCAGTTATAATGGAATGATCCGAGAGGCCGTCTAAGATAGTAATATTGGAACAAAGGTCGGGATGGTTGGTAAGTATTAAGTCAAGGATATTTGCAGACGTCGCTGTACAACGAGTTGGGGAGTTAATTGAGTTAACGAGAAGTCAAGGCAGGTCTGAAGACAAGCGTTTGCCTCGATTTCATTGGATGCTACGGATAGTGAAGGCCAGTTAATGCTCGGGAAATTGAAATCGCCAAAAATTAATAACACTGAATTAGGAAAACGCATGGTAGTTTCATCGAGGATTTTACGAAATTCAGCTGTGAATGAGGGTAACATATCAGCAGGGCGGTAAAAAACTGCAATTATTACACGAAACGCGTCACAATTCATGGAAACAAAAACACATTCAAGAAACGAGTTGAATATGATAGGAGCGGCAAAGAATTCTCTTTTAACCGATATAAGAACACCCCCTCCCCTTCGGTTTAGTGTGTCACAGCGAAAAAAGCTGAAGTCCGATCCACTGACCAGAATGCTGCTATCAGGAATCGTGTCGTTCAACCAAGTTTCTGTTAATACCCGTATAGCTGCGCAACATGAATCAAGAAGAGAAGAAAGGGCGACATTTTTTGATAAGACACTCAAAACAAGCACCGGTACTAAAAGACAGGCGATTTTGTGTTGATAACTGCTGTGAACGATTTGGAATGGGACTACACAAACTGTCACGTCATTCGCTCGTGGGGGGAGATGCTTCAGAGTTAACTTCACGCCTTTCGTTGTGGTTTAAACGAACAGCCTGGCCTTTACCAGCATCCCAAACATAGGCGTCGTCGTTAATCAAGAGTTTGGTGAATACGAGCCGAACACGGTCACCCTCCTTTTTAACTGTTTTTGAAAATTGAAGAAGCTTACGGCTAACGTCACGAACGGTTGCAGAATGGTCACGCGAGATTCCAAAAGTTGTGTCCTTTAACTTAATGCCACGGCTTAAAACAGTTTCTACGTCTTTCTCGTTGAAAAATTTTGCTATAATCGGACGCTTTTTGTCCGCAGAAAACTTGCCCAACCTGTGGGCTCTGACGATGGATGTTACGGTGACCTCCAGTTTGTCGGCACAAAAATTTTTAACGAGTTCTTCAGACACATCCCAAGATTCAGCTTTGTCAGTGTCGTCGATGCCGAAGAATAACACATTAGAGCGCCGTGACCGGTTCTCCAGATCGTCAATTTTACACTGCATAAAAGAAAGGTTTTGGTCATAGTTTTGGGTTTGATGGGGGGACGCATCTGAATCAGTTCTTGACTCGAGTGCTAGAACCCGTTTGCTTAGTAATCCTATGTCATTCTTCATAGTGATATGATTCTGCAAGATCTGATTAAGAGATTCAAGGAGGGCTGTATGGTTTGATTCGATTCGTGTAACTACATCAGACACGAAGTTTAACTTGTCTTCTTGGGCCTTGGTCATAGGTCCCGGGTTCTCTTCTATGTCGCCGCTAAGGAGCAGGATACCACAAAGGTACAACGCGACACCACAAGCGCGCTTCAAACGGTCAAAACAACCAGAACAACCAGTGGGCCACGACACTGCCACAAGGCAAACATTATCGCTACGGTAACAATGACACTTGTAATAACTAACCTGGAAATACATCGCTTGTGAGCGCACTGAAGCGGCAGCAGTGCCGTGGCCCGAAGCGTCGATGAAGTGGGCGTGCTTTTCAACAGTTGGCTGGGTAGATAGCGCTGATGTCACACCAGGTTGCCAGATGCCGAATTTGTAAGGGTCCAGCTTTGACGGGAAATCATCCGGTGCATCCGAAAATTCCGAAGACCAGCGGGAAGAACCCGCGAACTCGAAGTGGATGGCGCTGCATTCCGTGAGGAGAGGCAGCACCACCGGCACCGACGTAGTTGAAGAAGGTCGACCAAGAAGGGTAAGCAACAGCACCTAGAAATACATCGCTTGTGAGCGCGCTGAAGCGGCAGCAGTGCCGTGGCCCGAAGCGTCGATGAAGTGGGCGTGCTTTTCAACAGTTGGCTGGGTAGATAGCGCTGATGTCACACCAGGTTGCCAGATGCCGAATTTGTAAGGGTCCAGCTTTGACGGGAAATCATCCGGTGCATCCGAAAATTCCGAAGACCAGCGGGAAGAACCCGCGAACTCGAAGTGGATGGCGCTGCATTCCGTGAGGAGAGGCAGCACCACCGGCACCGACGTAGTTGAAGAAGGTCGACCAAGAAGGGTAAGCAACAGCACCTGGAAATACATCGCTTGTGAGCGCACTGAAGCGGCAGCAGTGCCGTGGCCCCCGTGGCCCCCGTGCCGTGGCCCCCGTAATAACGTAAATGGAGTAACTGGTTGCCCAAAACTTCCAAAAAACAAGAAAATAAAAAAAAGTAATCACCGAAACTGGCAAACCGTGTGGCACCCTGCATTTCCACAATAATGAGGATTACGGGAAATTTCCACCTGTAATCGTTATATAGGGTAAATGGAGAAAATTAGTCGAACAAAATATATAAATCTAAAACATAAAAAAATGTAAAATAATTGCGGAAACTGGCGAACCGTATAACACCCTGCATTTCCACAATAAGGCAGATTTCGCGAGTTACAAATGTAATCGTTGTAATAGCGCAAATGTAAATAATTGGTCTAACGAAATTTTGAAAAACTATAAAATAAGAAAAATATTAAGCAATCAAGGAAAATGAGAAACCGTAAAACTGCCTGCATTTCCACAATATTGGAGATTTCGCGAATATTCCATTTGTAATTATAACAGCGTCAATTGAGATAATTGGTCGGACAGGATTTATAAAGACCAAAAAATTGGCTGTAGAAACTCACACTGAGGACAAGCGGTATAGGAATGCTAAGCATTAGTAGATACTTGTTTGAATTTCTGCAGAAATTTTTTAGTACCCTGGTGTGTCACCATGGCACAGTATTTTGCGTCTCCGCCGCCTCCCCCCTCCGCCCAGGCTTCTCGTGGTGGACCGCCCCTCATCCCGAAATCACGCATCCTCGCAGGAATCGCCTGCCTGGCAGGCAGCCAGGCAGGCAGGTAGTTTACTGGCGAGCGGGAAGTCTTTTTGGCGCGCAGAAGAGCCTGAGCACCCAACGTCTTTTTTGGTTCCACCAAATGTCTAGGCACGCACGCGCGCATGCACCCCCGTTTTCGCACAATGAGCCAAATAATTTTGCATTTAAATAAATTGATTGGTCTCCTACGCTTTTCATGTATTCCTTGTTTCAACAGCACTTTAGCTTTAAGACGAAATCATTAGCACTGCTAGAAGTCGAAAACAGTCCCGCGTCGGCGTCAACCTCCGACTGTCAAGCGTGGCTGGTGGCGTTTAAAGCGATTTCCTTCTGCCCATCTTTCATATGCTAACGTACCAGTTAGAAAGAAAGAACGGCTTTAATGACTCATTGGACGCCGTGTACAGGACGGCATTGGATAGGGAACCACCGGAGATAGGAACATGCTAAATGGCACTTCAGCGACAGGTGAGAGCGGTTGGGCTCTACGAAAGATAATAGCTGAGTGAAGTCACAAGCAGCACTAATTATCCCTCGCAGAGAGAGGGAAAATGAACATTAAATAAATCGAGGAAAAGTTTCAGAGAGGCGTCCTCATTCAAGGGGTAGAGTCGACAGTCGTTTCCATCAAGAGAAACGGATCTTCCAGGCCGGAGCTGGCCAAGGCTTTTTCCTAAATCTCTATGGAAACGTGTAGGTTGGGTGGATCTAGGGTGGACTTGTCGCAGCCGCCTACTGTGTGTATGAGGTTCCCAGGCTCCCCATAGAAGCGACGAAATGGAGAGAATTGTGTCCCCTCAAAGAGGTGAAGACTGGTGATGTGTGGGAAGGTGTTAATCCGCAGTGCACGGAATAATCTTTCCTGGTTATCTGCTAGTGATTTGTGCTGGAAAGAATGCGTTCTACGGGAGAGCCTATAGTGCTAATTAATTTCCTGGTATTTATACAGGCTGCATGCGCTCGGGCTCGGCTTCATCAGCGCTGGCTAAGCGGGTCAAATGTCCAGCCACGAGGTTGGTGATCTTGTCTGCCGGCGATGCAAGTATGAGCTGGTGCCCATACAATCCTGGCTGGTCTCGTTGGTGGTCTCTGCTTGTTCATTCGAAGTGTGGTAACATGCAATAGACTGTTGGCAAAGTTGCACCACGCCTAATAAGAGTCTGTTATTAGACTTTTGGCGGCCCTTTGGCTAAGCGCACGTGCTATCGCCTCTTCCTCAGCTTGGAAGGGGCTGTGTTCGGGGGTTGAGATGCTACACCTGTGGAAGGCTGCAGAACGGTAGCACGAAGAAAGAGAAGGTATCGGAGAATGCTATTGGGTGTCTTTCGCATCAAACCAGTTGATCGTTCCTTTTTTTTCTCTTTCAGTTTAGTTGCTTCCTAGTCTTACCTCATATATATACACATTTTGAGAACCTTTTGGTGAATATAAGACATGCATTAAGCAATTAGTTTTTTAGTTTTTAACTTCATTGCGAGATGTAAATCTTACGCGAGAAATAACATAAGAGCGTAACACGTACATAAAAAAGGCCTTTTATAGCATTCAGGTGATCGACACATAACTTTCCGGCTATTTTATGCGTAACCAAATTTCCTGATTGGTCGAGAAAGGGAACGCTGCAAAATTTAGAAATGCCAAGGACCCCAAATATATCATGTTTGATCCAACCCTCTAATCCGCCTTAACTGACCCGCAAATTCCTCTAATCCATATTAATCAACACCGCAGTCCCACTAATTCACATTAATTCATTCACTTATCTCACTAAACCACCCTAGTCTACCCACTAATCCGCGTTAATCGACTTAAATCCATGCATCGAAATGCTATCGCACTTAATTTAAAAGTTAAAATGAGAAGGCCCCTATTTTTTTTCAATTCTCATGTTCTCCTAGGCCAGTAACCAAAGGACACAAGGGCACTGTACAAGAAAGAGTGATGGTGACGTAGAGAACTTTGAGTGTTTGTGTCTCATTGCTGTTTTTATATAAGTGCCCACTCAAACTAAAATAAGTGGAAGATAAGGATTTATTGTTGATGGTGTCCCTGAAGGCCTTCACAAGCGGACACGGATGCATTCGAATTAACAACATGAAAACTTCACACGATTTTAAACACACTGCAGATAGAAACCATAAAGAATACCCCATGATATGTTGCCACGGAATATGCGTTCTAACTTAAGTTATTGTAAATGCAAAAAGATGATTAGGGGAGATGGGCAATACCTAAAGCAAACTAATAGTGTATACGGACTATACATTAAATTTAGGGTAATAATGAGATCAGAACCTTATGGTCCTTGGGAACTGCAGACTATGCAAAATATTGCGTGGTGGCGTCTGGCGAATGGTAAAAATATCTTCGGATGCAAGGTAGGGTACCGGGATGGAAAACTAGAAATCACTGTTTTGAGGCCCCGGAACCGGTTCGGAACGGTTCCTTCAATTCGTTCCGGTTCGGGTTCAGTTCCAAAATGGTGGAAAAATACGGTTCCGGTTCAGTTCCGGTTAAGGGCAAAAATTCGGGTTCGGTTCCGGTTTTCGGTTCGGTTCCAGTTCCGGTTCGACACCCTGGTCACAAGTGGCTGCTGGAGCGAGAAGCTCGTTGCTGCAGCAATGCTCAAAATCGTGGATGCCAAGTCAAATAGCAAGCTGCTGCTTGCCGCAGCGTGTTCAAAACTCCACTCGCGCTATGTCTACACATATAATGGCAGTGTAAATTACAATCACAGCACATCAATTGATGCCCACTTCATAACAAGGGCAATGAAGTATGTTTGAAGGGTTACTGTTTGATCTGTACCATAAAAAGTGATCTGCACTCATTGATGTGTGACATGTCGGTTGAGTGGATGCTTGGAAACATACATATGGTACCCATCGCTGCACTGAAACTGGTCAATGCATATCAGACTTTTCTTGTTACGCAAGAGCCAAATCGGATCATATGTTCAGGAGGAAATTTATGATCGGGCCAAATATGCATTACAGGAAATTTTTCCCATACGTGAAAGGATCGTTTGAACCAAACCTTGTTTCCCCTTCCCAAAGCTTTAGGGATTGTTTTTAACGTTGTGCTTTTTTATGTTATCCAGTGGAGTAGACAACAGATAAAAAAAATACACCCTCTCTCCAAAGGCAACTATGTGGTGATGCAAAGCAGAATTGTTGGCGTCCATTCAGCTCATCGGACGGCTCAACGTGTCTCAACCGAGGGAGCAGCTGAGCAAGCGCCGCGCGGACCGGGTTTATTATA
This sequence comes from Haemaphysalis longicornis, assembly GCF_048455015.1. Lineage (NCBI taxonomy): Eukaryota > Metazoa > Arthropoda > Arachnida > Ixodida > Ixodidae > Haemaphysalis > Haemaphysalis longicornis. The sequence goes on along the minus strand of NW_027526352.1, from coordinate 2,049,413 downwards.
TGGAGCAGATGGAGTGGAGAGGAGGAGATGAGAGAGGAGACGCGCATGCGTGCTTATCGCGCAGCTGGCGTGGAGAGGGGGAGAGGGGGCGCCGCGCGCGCGCTATCGGTAGAATTGGTAGTCTCCGTCCGCGTTGGTGAGGTAAAGGTTGTTGACGTTGGTGCACCGGCTGAGAGCAACGTACACGCCCTCCTCTTCGCAGCTTTGTCTTCTCCTTCTTTTTCAGCGCTTCCCCTACGGGAGTGAAGAACATTTTATTGAGCCGGTAAAGTGGGAGTGGCTCCTTATTCCAGGAAGCCATGCGATAAGCCGGCAGCCTTCGCTCTGGAGGCCAAAAGTGTCTGGACGTCCAGATCGCTGGTGGTCACCAGGTTCTCCCACAGCTCAAAGGTGGGAAGGGGGATGGAAGAGAGAGGAGTTTGGGGTTGTGCTTGCACTCTAATATGATGTGGGGAAGAGTACCGGGTTGTAAGCAAAACTTGCATTCGACCGGGAATTGCGCTGGAAACATGCGATGGTGGCGAACTGGGTGAGCGAAGGTATTGCTCTGAAGTCGGCGAAGTAGGGAGTCTTCTTTTGAGAGTTTAGGATGGGCAGGAGGGAAGTGCTGTCGTTTGAACCGGTAATATTGAGTGATGTCTTGACAAGTCAGTCGAGGGACGGACGGTTCGGTATCCTCAGTAGCCTGGAGGGACAGGGAGCAGGCTTCCTGGTGAGCAAAGTTATTGCATGTCAGTGAGAAATGGGCAGGAGTCCAAATGAGGGTGACTTTGCGGCAGGGTTGATGCAGAGACAGTAATTTTAAAGTTGAGCGGGCCACCCTTCCGGATAGAAAGCTTCTGCAGGCTGCTTGAGAATCTGTGATGATTACGGGGTTCTTCGTATGAATGAGGGCTAACGCGATGACGACGTCATCGGCAATCGATGTTGACGACGTCTCCATTGTTGCAGAAGCTACGAGGGCGGTTTTGGTGGTGACCACGGCAACTTGATGCTGTCCGTTGGAGTAAGTGCTAGCGTCCGTGTCTCGTGCACTTGACTTCGCGCTTTTCGGCGGCCGGGTTGTAGGTTCGGTTGCATATTTTTTGGCAAGGGGCGAACCCGGATAACACTTCTCCAGTTATGAGGGATGGGCTGAGAGGCAGTAGATTGGTATGGGACGTGAAGACTTCTCAGGAGGGCTAAGCCGGCAGGTGTTTGGGTGAGACGGAGACGTTGACTAGATAAATGGCCTTCAATAAGTTCTGTTACCGTGTTGTCGAGGCCCAGTTGCAAAAGACGGGCCGTGGAGGTGCTCATGTGAAGATTAAGCACTTGTTTGACTGCTTTCCGTATACGCCGGTTAATGGTGTCCGTGTCACTTTTAATGAGGATAAGGTACGGTGCGACATACGTGACACGTGAAATAAGGAGAGACTGGAGCAGTCGGACCATGTCCTTTTCCTTCATGCCACCGCGGCAGTTAGAAACGCGTCGAGGCATGTGTGAGAATTGTTTAAAAGCCTTGGAAAGCTTAGATAAAGTTTCATTGTTGCGTGTATTGGCCTGGATGGTGAGACCTAATATCATAAGGGAGGAGCCGGGCCGTATAGTACGGCCGTCGAGGTGGATGCAGAGTGCTTCTTTCTGTAGGGCAGGTGGATGTTTACAGATTATGGCAAGCTCAGGTTTTTGGGGAGAGCATTGAAGTCCCACGCAGGAGGCATGGTTGTGAACGACGTCGGTAGCCTGTTGAAGGTAGTCTTGGATGTTTCCCATGGAGTCTCTGTCTGTCCATATGGTGATGTCGTCTGCGTAAAGTGCGAGATGTATGTGAGGGATGGCATCAAGTTTCTGGGGCAAAACCAGGAGGGCGAGATTGAAAAGGAGTGGAGAAAGAACTGACCCTTGAAATGTGCCTTGGTCACCCAAAGCAATAGGCTGGGATTTAACGTCACCTACATGATTAATAGCTTGCCGATGAGTAAGAAAATCATCAATGTATGAGTACGTACGGTGGCCGATGCCTGTTTGATTGAGGCGGGATAAAATGGAGGAACGCCAAACATGATCAAATGCCCCTTTATGCCCAAGGCGATAATGGCCCGATGGGAGCAACGAGTCGCGGGAGCAAGGACTTCTTTATTTCGAAGGAGAATATCTTGTGCGCTGAGATGCTTCCTAAACCATACATGGTGTCGGGTATAAGGCGTTTTTCTTCAAGGAAGGGTTGGAGGCGCTTCAGTATCATTCTTTACACTAACTTGCCCACACAGGAGGTCAGAGAGATTCGTCTTAGGTTTTCAAGATGAGGGGCCTTATTTGGCTTGGGGATGAATCGTATTTCAGCCGTTTTCAACTGCGGAGGGAGGTGACCTGAGCTCCAGTGCGAATTGATGTGGTGATGGTGATCCAGCGAGCCGCCGCCAGTTTGGCAAGAAGCCGGTAAGAGGCTTGGTCCAGTCCCGGAGCTCTATTTTTATTGCATTTGAACAAAGCTGCTTCCATTTCGTATAGTTGAAAGTCCTTATCTAAGTCACTGTTTGTCGATCCGGTGTAAGGGTGTGGGTTGAAGTGGCGAGAGGTGTTCAAATATTTAGCCGTGAGTTTTTGGATGAGATCTTGGGAAGTTTCGTTGAACCAGCTTAGGGTTCGGGTCATATTGCGTTGGGTCTCGCACTTGCTTGAGAGCGGGTCGGGAAGATGACGACGGTGGTTGAACGCGAAGCTATCTCGTGATGGATTCTTTGTTTGGCCAATACCTAGGGGCATCCTGCCAAAATCATCATCAGAAGCGCTGCGGACGGGGCAAGAGCAACGTACACAGCTCTGTCTTCTTCTTTTTCGTCTTCAGCGGTTCCCCTACGGGAAAGTGACGACGGTGGTGGAACGCGAAGGTATCTCGTAGTGGACTCTTTGGTTGGCCAGTTCCTAGGGCATCCTGCCACAATCATCATCAGAGGCGCTGCGGACGAGGCACGTACTCGGGACACCCCCCGAGCAAGAGACGCAAACATCCTCCTCTCAAGTTTTCAGTTCGTCGTTTTTGTTGACGTTCAGCTTCGCGTGCCTTCGTTGTATCAGTAGCTTCTTGCCGCAGTTTGAATGAGTCAAGGGCATAAGGCGCGTTCGTAGCAGTTGCTCTTGTCTCGGTTTTCTAGCTCAGTGAGAAGAGCGCCGCGTAGCTCCCGTTGCGGCCAGGGAGTCATGGGAACGAAACCAGGCGCCGCTAACAATTACTTTTTTATATAGTGTAGGGGGAGAGGTGCGGAAACAGACGGACGCCAGACATAGCCGCGGGAAAGAGATGCTTTGCATCTAAAACCTATTTATCGTAATTCCTGCGTAAGATAGCAGCTAGCCAAAGACAAGCCAAGTGAAATCAAACTAGAAATAAAATACGGAACCAACTTTTCGTGTTCTCACTGCTGTATCCTAAATAAGCTTTGGCTCAGACAACTAAACATACCCACTGCTGAATTATGCAGAGCAAATGAAACAAGCAATAAGATAATGAAGCAGATTTATTTGTTCTTTATGCTCTATAACAAGACAACTTGGCTCAGCCAGCCATGCGGGCACACAATGTTAAGTGACACAATGTTCAGTGAAATGGCAAGGGCATTTGATTTTACAACTTTGTCTGTGCATCCCATACGTGCATAAATGTCCAACCAATGTTAAAAATGTGGGATGAAAATTTGAACTAGGGTCTTTTCCCGTTGGTGGAACTTGCCTTTATTGCCATTTACAGTGTCGCACTAGCAGCCCTAGAGCCACAGACTGCAGAAGTGATTCTGCTTGAAGAGAATTTGTTAACTCGCTTCACTCTCTGCTTGCACACACCTCATGCTATACATACGAATAGCCATCCTCCCTGTGCTGCGAAAACTATCGCACAGTGCAGGCGTGGCCTTGCTTCCAGAAAATAGTTTGGAACAGTGTGGGTTTTCTTTTGCTCTAGATGTACAATTTCCCTTTATGGATATATCTTCCACGCAGTGTCCTGTCAGGACTGTGCTCATTCGGGCTAATTCCTGTACCACGCTTGCAATAAATTGGATCACCAACCAAGCACTGCAATACCCTTTTCTGATTCTCATATACACATATTAAGGCAACCGACCCTCAGCCAGCACCACACAATGCACCGTTTGGTTCACTACAGCAAATGAAATCATAGATCGATTGTTATCACTGTTATACGGGAAGATCCCTGTTGACTGTACGACACAGCACATAACATTGAGTAATGGCAAATGAAATAACAAACCAAGTATAAAATGAAATTTTCTAATTCTCATAGCGACATGCCGTATTTATTCGAATCTAAGCCGGTAGTTTTTTTTTAGCTACTAATATACCAAACAACAGGGTCGGCTTGGGTTCGAGAATTTTGAAACACGCGCCAATTTCCAGTGAAATTGAGGGAAGTGGCGCGCAGCTAGCGCCACCCTGAAAAGAAACCATTGTAGCCACCTATTCTAGCCAATGTACCATAGCTGGGGAAAATGCCGCCATTTTGAACTGTGCGAATAGTGGCCTGCGTGCGGTGCGGCGTTTGGTTTTGACAGCACATTGGCACCAAACAAGCGGTGCCATTACAGTGCCGCTTTTAAAAGAAAAGTTCTTTTAGCCGCGGGGTTGTCGTCGAACGTTCTAGCCGGGCGGGACTTCGGCGTGGATGAAAAAAATGTCCGTTGTTGCAGGACGCAACGGGAGAGAACAGGTATAATAGGTTGCACATGCACACTTGCTCCACCATCTCCCCTGAACTCTGCGCCGCAAAGAGGATGGCATCCACCGGACCACGAGAAGGCTGTCACCACGAAATGGAGATGGCATTTGCTGAGTTCGTTCGTACGCACCGATCAGCTGCCCTTCCAGTAACGAAGGAAGTGCTCCAGGCAAAAACAAGGGAGTTTTCAAGACAACGAGGCTTATCGCGGGCACACTTCAAAGCCAGTCGGGGCTGGCTACAGAAATTCATGAAGCGCTTCGGCTTTAGCCTCCGTCGTTGAACCTGAATCACCCAGAAGTTGCCCGGTGATTTTTGAAGAGAAACTGATTGAGTTCGAGAAATGCATCTTCATATTCAATAAACGTGTTTTCTTTTTCTGAACGTTGACCTCGCCTTTTTGTTCGGCCTCATTCGAGGTAAGTTTTTTCGCGGCTACGGACTTTCGTGGTGGGGTTAGAACCGGGGCCGGCCTAGATTCGAATAAATACGTATTAAAGCAATCAACCATAAGCCAGTCGCGCACCACAGACAGGCTGCTCAATTAACTCCAGAATTAAGTCTTAATAAAGCACACAAACAGCATGTCTGGTCTCTGCTGTCTGAAGGAGTTGCTTCCTCCTGCACCTATGGAAACACACCTTTAAGCTAAATGGCGCACTTCACACCAACTGAAGTGGCAAAGGCGGCGGCACTGGCGAATAGCTGGCCACTTTGCACATTTCAAAGGACACAATACCAGATAGGTCACTGTCGGAGTCCATGTCATCTTCATCCAGATGGATTATAATAGGTTGAACATGCACACTTGCTCCACCGTGTCCCCTGAACTTTATTTCAGTGTTTCATGTGAGCCTATGTGAGCCACCTCGTTTCATGTGAGCCTATATGAGCTCAATAGGATTGAGCTCATAATGGTAGGGTGGGAACCAAGCACAATACACCGTGCCCTTTAGTCTGCACGGTCAATACGATACTAAATGTACCGTGTTTTTATAAATGCCCCAAGGCTGAGGAGCTCCTTTTTAAACATTTTTTCATCCCAAGCAAGGTCCTTGGACGTCAACCAGTCCTGAACGACCTGTTTGCGCGAAGAGGTCGTAGTCACTGCTTCTTACAGCCGCGAGTGGTACGAGGCATCATCCATGACAATTACACTACCTTGTGGCAGTCGGAAAAATGGCCCCAAACCAGCTTTCAAAGCGGGTGCCGTCCATCTTCTTGTGGTAGTCGCCAGCCTTCGTGCACCGAAAAATATCCAGGCAACTAGCGACGAAGCCGTCCTCGCTGCCGATGTGCCTTACAATCAGGCGCTGTCCTTTCCCTGACGGGTGCGTCAAACCTGCTGTCAGACAACGCATGCGCCATTGCGGTGGGAAGCAACCGTCGTGCCCGTCCAAACAGTCTCTCTCTCTCCGCGCTCTCCCCTCCTTCGGGCGCTGCGAATATAAGTGGTCTGCCGCGCTCCGGCGGTCTCAGTCGACGGTAGTCCCTGCTACGCATGCACTATCAACCCAATGGAAACTACAAACTGAACCCCCCATGCAGCGTCGCATCACACCAGGGTTTCCAGGAGGGGAGGTGGCCATAATTTTTTTTTGATCTTCCATCCTGTACCTGGCGATGTCGTAGAGGTACTTCTGCTGCCACGCGACAATGTCGTCCCGCTCGATCGAACAGAGCCCGTCGTCCCGCGTGAACGAACAGAGCATTCGCGTTTGGAGGAAGCAGAAGGAAGCCCTTTTTGCATGCGGTGGCAAGAGAAAACGTTTCCGGGAACCACAAAATGGAGCATTTCCCGTCGTTTAACGAGAACTGAGGGACTTTGTTCAGGAGCAACGAGCTGCACATCTCGCTGTGAAGATCGAGCTGCTGCAAGCAAAGGCAAAGGAGATCGCTTGAGACAAAGGCATTCAGATGGCAGACTTCAAGGGAAGCAACCATTGGGTGTCTCGCTTCATGCGCCGCGGTGGGTTGTCCCTTCGTCGCCGTACGTCGATCTCACAGAAGCTGCCAGAAAGCTACCAAGAGCTGCTTGTGGCCTTTCAGAAGCACGTATTTTATTGCGAAAGGCAGTCCCCTTTCAGCTGGGCCAGATCGGCAATGCTGACCAGACGCCTGTGTACCTCGATATGCCCTCGGCTCCAACGGTGCATCAAAAAGGCTCCAGGCAAGTTACCGTGCGATCAACTGGGAATGAGAAAACGCGGGTAACTGTAATGTTGTCCTGCATGGCAGGCGGTCGCAAGACGCCACCGTACGTGGTGTTTAAACGAAAGACGCTGCTGAAGGGGAAGACGTGCCCAAAAATGTCGTCCGCTGCCAGGACAAGGGGGGGTGGACGAATCGCTAGTGCTAGACTGGATCAAGTCCGTGTGGTGTCGACGGCCTTGAGCCCTGCTGGAGCTCCCATCGACGCTTGTGCTCGACGCGTTTCAGTGTCATCTGGTGGACTCCGTGAAGCGACTGCTGCACGACTCCCGCACCAAGCTCGTCGTCATCCCGGGTGGGATCCCAGCTGCAGCCACTTGATGTGTGTCATAAAAAGCCGTTTAATGATCACAACAGGCGCCTGTATACGAACTGGATGAGGTACGGAGAGCCAGAAGTGACCCCTGCCGGACGGCTGAAACGGGCTTCGCCAGCTCTGCTCTGCTCATGGATCGACGAGGCGTGGGCCTGCATTCCCAAGGAGCTCGTTTCTCGTGCCTTCGTTTGTCGTGCCTTCATCTCAAACGTGCTTGATGGCACGGAGGATGAGGTGCTGTGGGAAGACATTTCCGACAAGGGAGCTTCGGAAGAGGGTGCCTCAGACGAGGACGACGAATAATCAAGTGTCTAAATGAATGCATTTTTCTGTTTTCCGCGAACTATATTCGCGTGAAAGAGTTTTTTTACGCGTTCACTATCCCCGAATTACACCTCGGAATATTGCGGGTCCGAACTACACGCGGGTTTTCACAGTATTGTTGTGTAAGTGGGTAATTTCGCTGTGAACAGCTCATTGTCTCCAACACCATTGTCTCGAGTGAAGACACACCACAGAACCTGTGGATTGTGAGACGGTCACACGTTGGCTTTCAAATGGTTTATAGCAAAGGTAAAAGTTCAGCCACTTATGCCGTATGGCCCCTCAGAATGCACACTTCTAGTGGTGAATTGTGAAAACTTAGTGTCGTACAAAGCTTGCACTCTCTCCCGGAAGGCGCGAATGTCTATACGAAACAATTTGTCTTTCCTACCTTTTTTTATCTCAATACTTGCAGTTGCTGCCAGTGCTCCGGCCCTTTCCCGAAGGGATCTTCTACGAGGTCAGGGAAATTGTACTTATCCGGTTGCTTTTTTTTTTTTTGGGGGGGGGGGGGTGGGGGGCTATCTTGCGAAGTATAGTGATTCACAACCTGGTTTCAAGTTGGGTGGCTGGCACTGCGCACAGGAACTTTCCATTGATGTGGTATCGATTCCTCAAAATTTTTGCCTCTTTTTGCAATTTTAACCATTAAAGAGACACTGCAGTGAATTTGTCAAGGTCCCGGTTTTGCTTGCACTGCATTGACTGGCGCAAATTAACACTCTTTTCATCCTCTACTGGGTTGATAAGCCGGTAATTATTTCATAAAGGGTGAACGAAAAACTACCAGGCGCGGTCTGCTCTAGCCGCACCAACTAAAGGCTGTGGCGACGGGAGTAGATGCACCGTGATTGAGCGATGTCCAGGATTAACATTCAAAGAAGTTTCGGTTTCGGTTCTGTAAAACAACATGCTTGACATCCGACGGCATCGTTGGACGGGCATGCTCGATATCTCAGTAATCATCATACTGCGCTTCTGCCATGTTGTCTGCTGTAGAATGCCTAAGATAAGCCTCCCAGGACGGCTTGAAATCGTAGCAATCACTAGCCGAGGCCTATGCAGTGGATGAACGCCCTCCGAGTCACTGCAGACACTCAAATGCCATGTGCTTTTCCCCCATATTTGGAGCTTGCCTCGCTCATGCGTATATCGTAAAAAGCGTGTTGGCACCATGCCAAGGGTCTGCTGGTTCTGGCCTGTGCCCACTTGCCTCAAGCAGTCGGTGCTTATGGCAACAGCACACCAACGAGAACTCGCTTGCCCTTCAGTGTCAGTCTGCGTGCGTGCGTACTGCGAACTCCCTCATAGAGCAGTGAGCGTTACGGCACAAAAATGGTGAACTCCGGAAAGAAAACATCAGCCGCAAACAAAAAAATCAACTTACAAAAAAAAGCACGCACCCTCGGGGGATTGTAACTTGTGGCTTTCGAAATAAAACACCTAGGGCCCCAGACCACTCGGCCACGAGGCCAGCGCTGACAGCATTGGAAGTATAACGTACATAACGTATAACCAATTTACACATTTATTTAGTTTTACCATTTCAAGTAACTCAAATGACTTGTATTGCACTCATGCAGGAAGCGTCCCCCAAAGTCCACAAAACCGCATATCTAGCAATTTCATTTCTTAGATGGAAAGCGTTCACAGATGAGTGGTCTGGCTGCTGACCACTGTGCTTGTTCTCCAATTGCAAAAAAGTGCTTCGTGCTCCCTAGTTTTACGCTGTACGGTAAAAGTTCCAGTTGATTTCATTTCCTTTGTACCTATATTGACTTCGCTGATTCTTCTTCCGCCCTCAAGTGGCCTTAGAGTTTCCTACTAGCATACCAGTCAGCCAAGCGTCGTATGTGCGCTTGTGCAGCGCTTGTGTGGAGCGACCTTGACTTGTAGCTAGATACAGTGTACAAGCTAACAAAAAAAACAAAGGCACATTCTCCCATTCACAAACGTGTCGTGGCTTCATTTCAACTGAGCGAACGAATTGCGGTGAACCGTCGGCAGCCGGTGGAATAAACGCTGGGCCGACTGACTCTGCCGGAAGGCCGGAAAGCCAGTCAAGCCAAGTCATCCCCTGACGTCACACAAAAGCGCCACAGAAAATGGGCGAGGACGCAGAGAGGAGGACAGCATTTTCGAATGGATTTTTCCTCTAAATAAAATCGCGTAAACGTGCTCAGAATGGTTGAAACATGGTCTATAGACTCCGTACTACAATTTGCGCAAGTAATCCCGCAGTGTTTACAAATCACTTTAGTGTCCCTTTAAAAGGTGAGCGACACCTATCGACATGTACGTATCCTTACTCAGAAATGAAGAATCCCTTTTCGTATACAACCAGTTTGAGATGGAGGAGTAGAGATCAGGGGTAGAGATGGAGCAATAGAGATCAATAGAGAGAAAAGTAGAGATCAGGGCTAGGCAAACAGCAGCTCGCAAGTGTGCCTTTTTTGGGCCCAGGTGTGACTTGTGGCTGCCAAGTGAGGTTTAGCCTCATTTCACTACTTTGTTCTAATTCGCCTATTTGAACATAGCCACATGACCAGGGGCACCAATGTTCATATGTTTAGCTCCCCCCCTCGTTCTACTACGTCCTTTTCCGAGTTATTCAGAGAGGCCAAAAGCGCGCAGTGAGTTTTGCGGCCACCGGAAACAAAATGCCGCTTTGCAGAAATTACCGTATGCTATGTACCGCAACAGTTATACCTGAAATAACACGAGCTGTACAGCTCAAGGGTGTTGACAACTGAGGCCATACCAAACCAATTATTGATAGTGCAGTTTTCCTAATCATGCTTTCAATTTAATAGCAAACCTTTTCAAGTGGTCAGTGCTGTTAACAGCAGATTGTTATCTAAAGAATCTTAAAACTCCTGACTTCTGTGTGCCTACACACAGCACAGGCTTGAAGCGCAATCTTTGCGGCAGGTTCAACCCATACACAGTGGTCTGAAAAGGTTCACTTTCAAGGAGTAAGAACAAAACTTAAGAAAACTATCAGGTTTGAGGATAAAGGGGCCGTGAAGACAAAATTCATCTGTGTTCGATTTGAACGAACTAGCCTTTGGTAGCTCTGTCAGCACCTCTCCAGCCTTCTAAATTAAAAAAAAACACAAGAAATATAGATGAACATTCAAATTTTGCTCTTTGGGAACGTGTTATGGGGAGGCGTTTTGTATAATAAACCAGAACCAAGGGCATCCGCGGAACGTTTAGCAAGGGGGGGCACGGTACCGGTTGGATAGCACCAAAAAGGCGCTCTTTGTGGTCACACAAATTACAAACAGTGAATTACAACCTGACTTGCAGAATACATATTGGATTTTATTACGGGACAAAGGAATAAAGTTGATAAAGAAAATGTGAAAATGTACTATCACTTTGTAAAGAAGAGTGGTCAGTCTCGCTGCGTGAGGGTTCTCGACTCACGCCAACTGATCACCAGCACACAGCACAATACGTTCACATACATACAACTGGACTCCGTCAATCTTCCTTGAATAGCAGCTGTAGACGCATCGGGGTTTTCTGGGCAAATTTCGAGGTGACATGTGTGACGAAGTCTGTTGAAACGGCTCACACAATAAAGATACTACTGGCATCCCTGTCTTTCAATGCAGTACAGCGTACTAGCCTTTTGAAGCGCTGGTTTACAGGTTTTATATCGAGGCTTCGGTGGTACTGACATTTGGCAATTTCGAAGGAAAGGGTGTACAAGGTGATGGGACCGCATGGGAGGATGTTACACTCTCCCTACTAAGTGTCCGAAAACTGAGGTTCTTGCGGTAATTCTTCGTAAATCTGGAGTTTAGTAAAAAAAAACAACAAAAGACGTCAAACCTTTCGGAATTCGCTAGCTTCAATAGCCAGCACATGCAGTCTGTTTCACTGCCGTCACATGAACGTGTATAAAGTGCAATGTTGATTGCAGTCCTGAAGGGCGTCCCATACGGATACGCAGGACCTGAGCGCGCTAATTATTTGAGTAGCGTGGATTGTTGGGCTAGTTGGTTCACGAACATAATTTCAAAAACTTTGTGCTAAAGGACGGGACAAAGGAGAGAACGTCCGTGTCATTCTATCCTCTCTTCCGTCCTTCAGGGCAAAGTTATTTTAATTATGGGCCAACCAAGCTGCGCAGCTTTTTTGTAGGGCATAAAAATATCCGAATCTCCAGGGGGGGGGGGGGAGTTGCCCCCCCTTGCCATTCCTTTCGGAAGCCCATGGCCAGCACTAAAAACATAGTTATCAGTGTGTTCGGTGCATATTAGCATTCAAGTGCATGATACAATGGAACTATACACCTTACTACAATCCCCCACCCATGTTTCTTGGCGGTGCCTAATGTCGCCGTCCACAAATAGTGCTATGTGACATCGCAGAGGAATTGCCAGAAAGTGGCTCGTGAATTGCCACTGCTGCACCTGTTTTCTTTAATATCTTGATTAGTACGTGCGGAGCACTTTATGGCTGCGCCTTGTCATTGTAGCTCGCTCGCTGGACCCAAGTAGAGTTGTCGTCGCGGCGTGACCCAGAGGCTTCGAAAGCCAGGTGATAAGCATTCGAAACTCGTGAACCGCTCGCGCTTGTCATACATCTTCCCGTTGTTTCGCACAGAGAAAACTGAAGGTACATTTGAGGCGAAATATACATAATTAACTGGCAGAGCCCGCGTTCACAAGTCTTAGTTAGGAACACTCGTTGGTTGGTTTTTACGATAGCAAGCGAAAAAAAGTAGCACTGCAACGCCGGCATGTGCGGGAGGAAAAGCAAGCACATAAAGAACAGAACTCCCGCTGGCGCAGTTTTAGGCAGGGGGCGCGCGAGGAGAGCGAAGGCGGGAAATTTCATTTGCATTGTTTCGTAGCAGTGAGCGGTTAACCACCGGACAGCCTATTATAGCGAATCAGTGCTCTGCACTTCGACAGCTTTTACATTGAGTAGAACTTCCCTATTTTTGTTTGAAGTTTTTCATAAAATTTGTGTGTTATTGGTGCAAGGCGGTGTTTTTTAATTAAAGAAACTTGCATTTTGTCTAAATGGCCTTCGAAGCAAAGGTGGATTGACAACTAATTGCAGGCAATCAATAATGCGGTACACTCACGTCACCAGTGCTTCAAATTGGGTGATGGAACTGTGGCCATAAGGGTATCTAAACACTCAGTGCTAAGTTCACGTTGTTTTTCCGGATAACTATGACACGTGATTTAGCCAAGCAATACAAAGAGCAGGCTTGCATGTCAAGTACTGTACACTTGTTTGACAAGACGGGCGGTTGGAGTCGGATGAATTTCTCCTCGCAGTTTGACGGCCACAAGTACTGCGAGCACGACTTCCACGTCCTGTTTCCACCATGCTGTGGCAAGTGCGGGGAATTCATCATTGGGCACGTCACCAAGGCCATAATGAACAACTGGCATCTGCACTGCTTCCGCTGCGGGATCTGCACCATCCTGCTTGCCGACCAGGGATTCATCAAGAACGCCGGGAGGTGAGAAGAAACAGACACAGCAGCATGTTCTTACTCTCTTTTCGAAGGGGGTAACGGCTGTGACAAGATTTAGTGGCTTTGGAACCTTAGTCCCATTCCTTAGCCCATTTTGAAGACAACAGTCTGGCTACCAGAACGCGGTAGCTTTGGTATGTCTGTCTGTCGTTCAATTCAGGTGCCAGGCCAAAGTTCAAAAATACCTGAGTGCAAATTACAAATAGGCCGAACCATTCCAAACCACCGAAACTACTGGCATGTTTCATACACGTTAATTGTTCAAAGCAGAGGAAACCTAAGGCAAATTTGAGTAAATAAATGCCGCATACCGGAGAGTACCGGCGATCTTTCGATAAAGAGTACATGTTGCATTGGGTCTTGTGGTATGAAGAAAAACGCAAGTTAAAAAAGTGTTGAAGAGAGGGAAGATAGAAGCAAACACTGAAACAAATGATGGCAGCACAAGATAGTCTGCACAACAAAAACAAAAGGTCTTAGAAGATGGTGTGTGAGGAGCGAGAAGGCGGGAAAATTGAACTGAATTCAACAAACCTCCACTGCATTCATCATAAGAGGAGTGAGGGGGAAGGATAAAAGGCACTGTGAGGCAAAGGTGGCAAGATTATCTTCTTTCAACCACATTTGCAGTGAAGCATGCGGCGGATGTGCACCCGATTTGTCTTCCTTATCCATAATCCTGCCGTGGGCTTTGGCTAATGCTGAAGGTACTAGACCCAGTGCGTTAAGTATATGCAGAAAGTGTAACTTTCAAAATAAAAGGAATGAAGCGATAAATTGAACGTTCAGAGGTTCACGGAGAGTGAGGAAACTTACTTTCTGTGTATGTAGCTGTGAGGGACGCAAGGCAGAAAGAGAGAGGCAGTGAGGCTTGGAGTTCGAAAGCTGCAACTTTCTATATAGTTCCTTGTTTCCCGTTTTGTAATGAATGAATGAATGAACGAAACCACGTTTATTCCACATTATAATGTGCCGAGGGCAATGCGGTGGAAAGCCCTACGATGTTATAGAAGAGGGAAAGGATTGTGCTACCTCCGTTTTATTAACAGACGCTTTGGAGGCAGCGAAGTGGGGGCCGCTTGAATAAATATTAAGCCAATTGGACTCTTGCAGTATACAGAGCTTTTTTAATTTAGTGCGTTAGTATACCCGATGGCATTAAGTTTACGTTACATGTATAGGTTAACTCCCGTTTCGCGAAGAAACGCAAGGAGGGAGTGGTGGTGGGGTCCCCATATCCGCTGACAAAGGTCAGGTGGTCTGCCAGGGTGGAGGGCTGTGCCTCAAAGGTGTCGTGTTCTGGCCGCATCCAACGATGGGCACGTCCACAGCAGGTTTTCTGTGCATATAGCGTGCCTTCCCTTGAACATTCATGTCTTCCCTTCCGCTTTCTGCACCTTTATTGCGACTGCAAATATGCATTCAGTGAAATTTATGCACATAAGCCATAAACAGTGTTTGGTTTAAATAGCACGGATGGGATTGGTTTCTTGTGTGAAGACTAAAAAAAGAAGATAGGGGTATGTAATATTGTTGTTGCCTGTTGGTTTAGTCCTCGACTCAGACGCTTGTTTTATTTTTAGCGTGTCCCGGAACGACTTAAGTCTGCATAGTCTGGTATATCTAATATGCAGGTTGACCAGCACGGTTTTTAGGGCCGAAGCTCCTCTTGCTCTGGCCCTGTCCCGTCCCTCGTTGCTGCTGTACATGGCACGTTAATGCTGATTGTGGCAGGATCCCCCCAGGGATTGGCAAACCAAAGATTGGCCAAAGAGGTCAAAACGTTCAACGCGTTCGTTGCTACCCAACAAGGAGGAAAGGAAGAAGGAGAGGTTGTCATTCGTCGCCGGCGAGGTCAAGACTTTTGCTTGGGCCCTGTCCCGCCCCTCGTTGCTGCCATACATGGTGCAAATGATGATGATTGTGGCAGGATCCCCCTAGGAATTGGCCAACCAAAGAGGTCAAAAGAGGCCAATCAAAGAGGCCGAAGAGGTCAAAACGTTCAACACGTTCGTTGCTACCCAACAACGAGGAGAGGAAGAAGAAGAGGTTGTCGTTCGTCACCTGCGAGCTGAAGAAACGTACAGGGGACACAAGACGCTCTGCAGAAGGTGACGGCCAAGGTGGCTACAATGTCAAACACCGAATTCGCCAAATTACCCATGGAGATGCTCATCGTCCCAAACAAGCCCTACATAATCCCCACAAAAATCGACGTCGTCGACCGGCTTGTCAACGGAGCGCTGGAAAGCTTGACGTGTCGAGTCTTTATATGATGTGTGGGCGAATGTTTTACGGTTTTACCGATAAGCATTTGAGCTTCGCCCCTCTCATCATCATTCACTTCGTGGAGAAGGCGGGATTTTTTTTTCTTTGCTAGCAACGCACGTGTGTGAATATGAAATTTTTGCAAAGGTATTTTTGTGTGCCTGGAACAGTGTTCTTTTTGTTCTCTTTGTTGTGCATGGCCCTGTGCCACGAGTGCAATTCCAAGGAGAAGGCAGCCGCCTGCGGCAAGTACATCTGCCACAAGTGCCAGTGAGTAGGTGTTTTTGCCTTGTTTCCCCACTTCTACTGCGCGGCAAGGCTTAATACTCAAACGTTAGGTCTTCGGCGTTGCGAGAGAGGTATTTTCTTACAGCCTTTAATACTCCAAGTGGACACCAAACTCTGTACTGGTTGTCGGTCGGTAAAGCTCATTTGCTATCAGATTGTGTGAGCGATAGAGTGTAAAAACTTACAAGAGTACCAGATATAATAGTATATCGCTTTTAATGATCAAATTACTTAGATTTGCAACCTTCACAGTACCCAGACGTAAAGATAAACCAAATGTAACGGTACAATTATCAACAACATATCGGATACAGCGTTACAATTATGGTTGCCCATAACATGTTTACCACAACAATTTCTTTGCAAGTTTGATAAAAATGTCACACTTTGAAAAGAATGACGCGAAAACGTGTTGCAATTCCGCAAGCATACCGGCGTGGAGAATTCCGCGAGACGGCATTACGTGTGCCCTTAGGAATCAAGCACTGCCATCATCGCAATCGCAAAGACAATGCTGGCCAAGCACGATGGTGCAAGGGGATATCTCTCGTGGTGAAGCAGCAAATTCACCAGGATTTACGGTAGGGTTTCAAGGTTGAAAGCCTCGTAGAAAAATACGGGCTTTCGCAGTCGATGGTCCCACCGATCATTAAAGGGACACTGAAGTGATTTGTAAACATTACAGGATTACTAGCGCAAATTGTAGTTCGGAGTCCGTAGGCCTTGTTTCGACCACTCTGGCCGCGTTTACGCGAATTTATTTAGTAGAAAAATCAATTCGAAAATGCTGTCCTCCTCTCTTTACGTTCGCCCATTTTCTGTGGCGTTTTCGTGTGACGTCAGCAGGAGATAAGCTGGAAAATGGCTGCGCTACTGCACGGTTAGCCGACCAGCCGACCTACCGATCGAGTCAGTCGGCCCAACGTTTCGTCCGCCGGCCGCCGACGGGTCGTCGCTATTCGCTCGCTCAATTTAAACTAAGCCACAACACCTTTGTGAATGAAAGAATGTGCTTTCTTTACTTTGTTAGTTTGTACACTGTGTCAAACTCAGTGTCCGGGTCGCTCCACACAAGCGCTGCACAAGTGCACATGCGACGCTTCGCTGACTTTACGCTAGTAGGAAAATCTAAGGCCAATTGAAGGCGGGAGAAGAGTCAGCGAAGTCAATATAGGTACTATGAAAATAAAATCGACTGAAACTTTTACCGTACAGCGCAAAACTAGGGAGCAGGAAGCATTTTTTGCGCTGGGTAAACAAGCACAGCGGTCAGCAGCACGACCGCACATCTGCGAACGCTTTTCCGTCAAAGAAATGCAATTGCTAGACGTGAGATATTGTGGAAGTTTGGGGGACGCTTACTGCAGGACCGCTATACAACAAATAGTCACATAAAGTACTTGAAATGCTTAAAATAAATAAAAGTGTAAACTGATTATACATTATAGACCTTATATATCCAGCCCCGGCGGTGTCGGCTCGTGGCCTAGTAGCTTGAGGCGCTGGGATTACTGTTTTGAAAGTCGCAGGTTCGAATCCCCGTGAGTATATGTTTTTTTTTTAAGTTGATTTTTTCGTATGTGGCCGATGTTTTCTGGACTGAGTTCATCCTTTTTGGGCCGTAACGTTCACTGCTCCACGAGCGAGATCGCAGAACGCGCGCATACTGGCAATGACGCGCTAGCGAGTTCTCGTTGGCGTGCTGTTGCCACAAGCACCGACTGCTTGCGGGCAGTGGGCCCAGGCCTCAATCAGCACACCCTTGGCCTGGTGCGAACTAGCCTTTTACGAACAGACATGAGTGAGGCAAGCTCCGAATATGCGGGAAAAGCGCATGGCATTTGAGAGTCTGCGGTGACGCGGAGGGCGTTCATCCACTGCGTAGGCCTCGTCTAGTGATTTCTACGATTCCAAGCCGCCCTCGGAGGTTTATCTTAGACATTTGACAGCCGACAACATGGCAGAAGCGCCGTACGGCGATTACTGAGATATCGAGAATGGCCATCCAACAACGCCATCGGATGTCAAGCATGTTGTTTTACAGAACCCAAACCGAAACTTGTTTGATTGCTAACCTTGGGCATCGTCCAATCACGGTGCCCCCCCTCCTGACGTCACAGCCTTTAGTTGGTGCGGCCGCCGCAAACCGCGCATGGTAGTTTTTCTTCTTTCGCGCTTTGTAAAATAATTACCGATTTGTCAACCGGATAAACGATGAATAGTGTGTTAATTTGAGCCAGTCTACACAGTGCAAGCAAAAACGGGAGCTTGACAAATTCACTTCAGTGTCCCTTTAAAGGAGCCGGGGACACAAAACACAAGTTCGGTTCATTCGAAATATTTCCCTGTTGAAATAATACTGACACCACTTTTAACACAAACTTCACTGAAATCAGCCACATATTTAGGGAAAAAGGAAACGGCCATGCGATCGACTAGCTCGTTTCCTGCAGCAGAACCTATGATATCATACCAGACAGCTCTGCGATTGGCGGAGGGCTGCAAAGGCAAATGCAAATTTGACAGACCTTAAAAGCTTGCCGAATGAGCTATTTGCGCTCACATATACCGCACATTCTGTTTAATTGAGTAAGAATGGTGGGACCAACAGTGGAACTTACGAAAGCGCAGTAAACATAGAAGTACTGATGCGTACTGCTGTTGGTACTGCACGCAATATGGTTGGTTTAGCTGCACAGGACTGCGGGGCTTTGGGGTTGTCTCAGATGACACTGGCCGATTGACGCAAGCATGGCGTCTTTCGTGACCATATTTGTCAAGCAAGGACTGTTTCATGAAACGATGTTTTGTCCGAGAACAAAAGCAAGCCAGCTTTACGGTAACAACAAACCAAGGACACAAAATGGCTTACAATGGTTTGGTGGCGCCTTCTAGGTTCACTAACGTAAAACAAGTCTTCGGAATCGACTGCACAGTGGTTGGTTCCCATGATGTCATTGCGGACCACGAAAATACGCAATTTAGCGTGAAAATCAAACATTAAACCTAAATTGATTGTTTTCCCAGTGAATAAAGCATCGTTTGTATCTGGAGAAGCGCTGGGAGCACTATAAAACATGAAATCTTTTGAATAAATCAAACTTGCACTTTGTCTTCATGGCTCCTTTAAAGCTGGAGATTCCTGCAAAAAGGTCGGCAGCAGAGGCCACGAGGACCTGCGAAATAGGGATAGAGATCCCCTGTTTGGAAACATTGAAAAGCCCTAGTTTCTTGACCGCTCGCGACTGGAACATTTGCGATCACAACGTGGGCTCCCATGTCCACAAATGGCCTGCACGCCATCCAATCGCAGTCGCTGATCGGTTTTGTGAGACCAAAGGACTGCCGCTGAAACAAGTGTGAATTTTTGACTTTTTAAAGCATAGCTGAATAATGTTCTACTTATTCGTGTACCCCGTAATAAAGTCTTTACTGCGAATTACGCAGTTCGACCTGATTCACCTGACCATGTGAGCAATTAGGAACATGCATGGGGAAGTACATACTCTTTTTTTGCCAGTCCAGATATAATGGTAATTGGTAATAATGATCAGGTTATCGAATTTTATCAATATCATAACAAGTGGATTGCACTATACATGCAATGTTGGTACCTTTCAGGGTGTGTTTCAGTAGTATGGTGCGTTTCCTTTATTTTTATTTTATTTTTGAAAGGTGTCTGTGCATATCATAGAATGCTATCTATTTAGTAATCAGAGTTTAAACTTTTTGGTTACAAACTAATCAATAATCATTAAGAACCATTTGGGACACACTGTGCGTTTATTAGGCTTGTCATGTTTCGAATAATTGGGTGATTAATTTGAATGCTGGGGCAAGTTGAATGATTGAATTTTTATGGCATGAAGAGGGGCAGGTAATTCATTAGAATAGAGAGCAATGTAAGCTAAAAATATGAAATTCCGGATATTTTGTATATGTGAATATAAATGGGAGTAGCTTGTGATGCTGAAAAAATGAAACGGTAAGAAGTTTCAGCAAAGCGTCGAAGATTGAGCAGAGAAGAAGCCTATTTTGAAGCAGAACGGGGGGTGGAAATGTGGGAGAGAGAGACTGCTTATTTTCTTCTTTTTATGAGAAATATAAACGCTTTGCCAAGCATACATCTACCACGCGAGTGTTACACGTGGCCCCACCATGTGTTCTTGTAATTTGCAGCGGCATCATTGACGACATGCCACTGAAGTTTCGCAGTGAGCTGTACCACCCGTACCACTTCAAATGCACAAATGCAGGCAAGTGCACTTGTATTTTCTTATTTTAGGGAAAAAAAACAAAAAAAGCATGGAGTAGTATTCAACCGTTTCAGAGAGAGCTGACACACCCATCTTAAGAGTAACATCGATGTAGTTCCAAACATACTTTTACAGGAGTGCAGTTTTCGAAGG
Source organism: Haemaphysalis longicornis (assembly GCF_048455015.1). Classification (NCBI taxonomy): domain Eukaryota; kingdom Metazoa; phylum Arthropoda; class Arachnida; order Ixodida; family Ixodidae; genus Haemaphysalis; species Haemaphysalis longicornis. Next base: position 2,029,371 of record NW_027526352.1, on the reverse strand, counting down.
TCAGTTCTTGAAATATAAATCCAGTTTGCAACATGTGACTTGTATGATGTCGTTGTGTGAGCCAATCATTAGCCGTTAATGCGGACAGTTTGACAGTGCATGAGGTAGTGCATGGCTATTTGAAAATGCCGCCATTGTGGCGCAGTGGTCGGCATACTTTGGACCGGATTATCCTCATTTTCAATAGTGCCACCATCCAAACGAGGCACCACCTGACTGTGACAGAATTAGGCAAAGCCAGATGTCAAAGTTGTTGTTTATTCAATGCTGAAAGCAGTAGTGAAACAGCGTATTGTTTGAACAAATCTACGTAAGGCCAGCGCAGAACTTCCAACAACGAGATGTGTGACCTGCAGATCTTGTGGAACTGTGCAGGACATGACTTCTGCGAGGACTTTCTGCTGGCCTCGAATCCTTGCAAAAAATGCAAATTAGTGTGATATGGAATGATGTGTCATGTTTGAGGCTGCAATGAATCTTTAAGCTGGCATTGAGAAAAGGCTACTTCGGCTTAGCAGCGTGCACCTTCTTTTTTCTTATTTTTTTCATCTGAACTATGTATAAAGCGGTGAGTTGTGGAGAGGGGGGTATTTTGCAGTGTCTTAGGTTTTACAGATTTGTTACTTTATTTTACTTTTTTTTTTACTTTTTTTTACTTTTTATTTACTTTTAAATTTAAAGCACACACTTTCAAGGTGTGTGCTTTAAATTTTGGGTGTTGCGTCTTTGTTCACTCAGCACAGAGGCGGGCAGTCTTTTTCGAGCATGTTTTTCGTCACGTACCATATCATTTAAAGTGGCGCTGTGTTCTTTCGTGTGCCGTGTGCTGTATCAGTGTCATTGTAGTTTTATGTGTTTCAACTTGTGTGAGCAGTAAGCCACAGAACAGGCAAGTAACACAAGAACTTGTATAAACATAGCAACACTATTATCATGATTCGCCATTTTAGTATTATTAAACAAGCCATGCTTCCGTGCAATTCTGCAAACATGTTTGGACTGTTTAAACAAACTTGTACCTTCAACTGCATACTGGGCTTGTGGGAACCTACTTATTGCAAGGCGTAAAACCAGCACCTAAGTTAAGAGGCAGAATAGAATCATACGCTGTACAAGTGCTGTTGTATGGGCTCCTCTTTTACAGAGTGCCCCCCCCCCCCCGCATGCCGTGCTTCGCCCCTGAGAAGGAGAGTCTTGCAGCCGATTTGAAGTGTGCAGTAGCTACTTGAAAACCCTGCGCTTGTGCGAGTACGTTCGTAGAAGTGTTTTAGAAGCCTGTCTCCTTGTTACCTCAGTTTGGAGCTCACCGCCGAGGCGTGGAAGGTCAAGGGGGACCTGCACAGCTTGCGCTGCCACGACAAGATCTGCGGAGCCTGCCACCGGCCCATCGAGCAGCGCGTGGTCGCCGCACTGGGCAAGCACTGGCGCGTCGAGGTGAGGGCCAGGGAGAGCGAAGGTCACGCGTTTTCGTCCCTCTAGCGACTTCTGCCCCCAAGTCCCTACTGAACTCTGCACAAAACTGAACTGCACGCATTCCTATAGACCAGCCTTCCCTCTCTACCACTCTTACAGCTTTCCTCACTATCTTAGATTTTTATAGCCCCTCTTTCCTATTCTTTTCTAGTTAAACCTGCTCTCGTATGCCACATGGCAAAGCCAAGGAGGAAAGAAAGTGAGGGAAAGGGTGCCGAGACAAAGAACCTTTGATACGTATCTCGTACAGTCAAGAAGTTGGTTCAAAGAATGTTGAGATTGCCTGAGCTCAAGTTTGAAAGGATTGTATGGCACATTTTCACTTTCCCGAACACCACCCACACAGCGGCCATCTTATGGCTGTATGTGCAGCGAAACAGTAAAGGCTAAATACATGGAGCGATCTTTCACGACGAAGTTCGCGCGGCCGAAGACCAGCCGCGGGCTGCGCTACATGTAGCAAAGTACGGCGGCCGCCGCCGCCTCGCCGCTGCGCTGCTGTCAGTGTGGCTAGAAGAGGCAAATAGTTTGAAGTGAAACACAGGAGAAGCAAAAAAATTCGTCAAGACTGTTATTATTGCTTTTTACTGGCAAAACCCTCTAGAAAGTCGTAAAATGCTGTGTAGAAGAAGTTTTTAATGTTTTTGTTGTCTTTCCGACATTTATGTGCTTCTGTGATTGGAAGAAAGCGGTGATGTTATGTGGTCTGGCTACACTGTGCGGATATACATCTCGCGAGATTGTTTCTATCACAACAACAAACGCTACTGCGTCAGGCTCAACAGCTAGAAAAACGCCCTTCTATCTCAAAAAAGAAGGCTATTTGTCGCTTGAACATTGATGTGAGGGCAAGGGTGGACAAATTTAATTCGAAGTAAACGGTTTAGAACACGATATCGCATTGAGGGATTAGCGACGAAGCTGTTATCGCTGTGAAGCGGGCGGAGAGGGCGCCGCCATGTTTGGCAACGCTTTGCCGCTGCCGTCGACGGCGACGAACTTTTTCTGCCCCGGCTAGATGGGCGGCGGACGATTTTTTTTCTCGCCGCCGGGCGTCCAGCGGACGCCGCCGGGCGAAGTTCGTCGAATATTCGTCGCATAAACGCTCCATGTATTCCGGGCTTAATGGCCCAGTCTTGCCTATATTGCGTGTAGTCCTTTCAGCTCTTCCGTTATCTCACTTCACAATTCCATGGCCCTCAACCCTTTTATGGCCCACTGTAGCAACGGTAAAAGTTGGGATGTCACGTGCAAATGCTCAATTCAGCTTGTGATGTTTAACTTATCGCTGAGGGAGATGAAATGTTTTGCGTACTAGGCCCAAGAACACCAGCCTTGTCATGTAGCATTGATTTCTTGTGCACTTAGGGAAACTAGCTCAGGGGGGTGGAGGAGCCTAGGATGGTTTACAACATGAGGGCCACAGTGCTGAGTTTGTTTTGAAAACAGCGAGAACTTTTTTAAAATCAGAAATGGTAAATAATCCTCTCAAAGCTGGTTCCCAACAGCCCTTCACACACCTGAGCAAACTTTTGCTTGTAGCTAAATTTTCTTGGTAATTTAGTTAGTATGTTGCAACTGCATCTCTTGTGCATCAATGTTTATGTCTTCGATATGTGTGTGAGGGAAACAAAATGAGCAATACGGCCTGTTATATCTGGATCTTGACCTGTAATGTTACTGGCACCAGCTTGCACTCTGATCCTATCCAACATACCCTCCAAAGGTAAACAAGTCTGGACAGGCACAACTGCACAACTTCAGTGTCATAAGAATTCGTGTGCGTGCTAGGTGCTCTACGGCTTCACCTTATTTAAAGGTACCCTGCAACACTTGCCATCGATTCCCCGTAATCTATTTTGGGAGAAAGTCCATTGTCTTATAAATCTCTTCCCGCCAGAATTATGGAAATCTGTTCACTATTTACGGAACTACGCGCTATAAGAAATCGCGCATAATCGTTCAATCTCAACTCGACCGCGCACAACGCGACGAAGGTTGCGCGCTCTCTACCCGAGAGGAAGGCGTCTCGCGGCGTTCTTTTGGGCGGCCTTCGATATATCACAGTCCGCAGAGTTTACTCGCTTTCTCCGCTACGTGGAGGGGTCTGTTTCCGGTCTGATGTCACACAAAAGCAGGCATGGGTGCCTGCTCGCAAGCATGCGCTCAGGCTGGTAGGGTGTTTTTGAAGCAATAAACGTTTGTTGCGAGTGGTCCCGGTGAAAGAGAAGTATTGAGCTTATCACTCAAACTCCGCGCGCACTCAAAACACAAAAGAAACAGCAAAACTGTCCCTACAATTTCCGGCATAGAAGAGGTTCGTACACAGAGCTGACGACGGCGGAAATGGGAGAAATTAGCCGCGAAGTTCACCAGTGACAGCCGATCGGGCAGCCTTGGCGCCAGTGACGTCGCTTAGGCCATGCCATGCGTGGAGGAAGAAAAAAGTTAGGAGATGGCATGGCGTCACGCGGCTAGCTTTCGCAAGCCCACCTCCGTTGAAGCCGCTCTATATTCATACTTAAAACTGCGCATTCGGACGGGACAATGAAAAAAGACGCAGGACGGGCACAGACTCACAACTAGTTTATTGAAAAATGGAGCATGCTAATATACCCACACCAGCACATGCGCACACATGTCACCACCTTTATTGCATGATATAATGGTTTAGAAATTTATATTCATTTCCATACAAAAATATGGATGGTTCACTTACACACTGTTCACGATGCTTTCGAATGAAGTAGACCTCGATTATTTCCCTTGCCATTTGTTCTCTACTTTTGCTCAGCACCTTCGTCTGAGTGAAAACTGGCTCGCATGGCTTGCGTTCACAAGACATGCAATGGTGCGGAAGGTGCGATCCTGTTTTATTACGCATATTCTGCTGGTGCTCCCTTAAACGGTCGTTAAGACAGCGGCCCGTTTGTCCTATGTATACCCGCCCGCATGTGAGCGGGATCATGTACACCACGCCGGTTGCGCACTTCCCGTATTGCGTCGCATGTCGTGTTAGGCAACCTGGTGTCTGTTCCATTCCTTTCAGGATCTTGGGGCACAGGCTAGCCAACTTGTTAGGCGCAGAGAAAACGACCGGCACTTTGTGCCTGTCAGCCACATTTTTGAGGATGTGTGCAACCCGATGGATGTACGGAACTACCACCGGTTTCTTGCGCCTAAGGCTGTCTGTCCTTTTGGGTGTGTTCCCTTTCAACTTCTGCAGCAAGGACTCCGCCACCGCTGTCACAACCATTAAGGGAAACCCAGCTGAAATCAATCGGGCAACCTGAGCATCGAAACTTTCCTGAATCTTGTGATGACAAGACTTTGTTAGTGCTCCTTGAAAGCAAGACGAAGCAACTGCCCTTTTTACTGTCTTCGAGTGCGCAGACAGGTAAGGCAACAACCCTTTCCGCACCTTCAGTTTATAAGCCCAACACACGTGTTCTGTGTTGGGCTTGGGCTATGCGGGCGGGTATACATCGGACAAACGGGCCGCGGTCTTAACGACCATTTAAGGGAGCACCAGCAGAATATGCGTAATAAAACAGGATCGCACCTTCCGCACCATTCCATGGCTTGTGAACGCAAAGCATGCGAGCCAGTTTTCACTCAGACGACTGTACTGAGCAAACGTAGAGAACAAATGGCAATGGAAATAATCGAGGCCTTCTTCATTCGAAGGCATGGTGAACAGTGTGTAAGTAAACCATCCATATCTTTGTATGGAAAGGAATATGAATTTCTAAACCGTTATATAATGTGATAAAGGTGGTGACATGTGTGCGCACGTGCTGGTGTGGGTGCATTAGCGTGCTCCGTTTCTCAATAGACTAGTTGCGAGTCTGCGCCCGTCCTGTGTCTTCTTTTCATTGTCCCGTCCGAATGAGCAGTTTTAAGTGAACCTTTTAAGTGAAGTTTTAATATGAACCAACCAGCCCAACAACATGCTTTGAAGCCGCTCCCTCCGCCGTTTCCTTTTCTCAAGCCGCCGCAGTCGGCCCATCACGTGAGCTCCATGGTCGGCTGGGCCGGCGGCGGCGGCGGTGGTCCCCGACTCCGAAGCATCTCTCGTGTTTGGTTGGCGGTAGCTTTTCCCCGTCCTTCCTGTATTCGTCTGCTCGGCGATCGAATGCCCGCGTGCGTGCGGACGGGAGTGCCGCGTACGTGCGAAAGCTCAAAGCCGTGGAAAAAAAATGGGCCCACTTCCCGGCGAGGGGGACTCTAGTAAATGCGTCGCATAGGGGGTGGGTGTATTGCGTTAACGTTTAGTGTTTGGGGGGTTGGTGCTATCAAATGTGCACCACGCAGCTATCACGCCGCTAGCACGCCGCTGAGTCGCCAACGCACGTCGCTGACGACAAAGTTTCAATGAGTCAAGGATATAAGGCGCCTTCGTAGCCTTTGATTCTGTGTCGGGTTTATGGCGCAGTGGGAAGATCACCATGTAGCTCGCGTTCCGCCCACAGGTAGTAAATGCGTTGTATCAGCAGCTTCTTGACGTAGTTTGAATGAGTCAAGGATATAAGACGCGTTCGTAGCCTTTGATTCTGTGTCGGTTTTGTGGCGCGGTGGGTAGAGCACCATATACCTTGCGTTCCGCCCGCAGGGTTGTTCGATCGAAACCAGGCGCCGGTAACTGTTAATTCTTTTTATAGTGCCGGGGGAGGCTGGCTGCTGCGGACGCCGACGTACGGGTGACATCGTGAGTTATACAAATACTCTGCATTTAAAACCATCATATAGCAGGCTTCGGGACAACAGACCGCAGATTAGTTTCGAGCAGACAAAATTTAAGAGCGCGCAGCGGCCCCACCGCGGGCTCTCACACGGCGGCGCGGTGAGGTCACGTGGTGCAGTGACGCCCTGGGCCGACTTCAATTTTACTTTTTATGCATAGGCTTGACGCTTCTCCTTTGGCGCCATCTCTTAACTTTTTCCTTCCTCCATGACGCCAGGGGTGCATAATGAGGAGAACTGAAGAGAGGGCGGTTGGTTTTTCTGCGTCTTTTACAGCGATTTGCGCGCTCACCGCTTCACGTGCACGTGCACTTGGCTCAGGTATTCCTGGCAGCGTAATCTAAACATTGCGCAGGTTTACTTGCACTGCTCAAAGAGTGTTACAGGGTCACTTTTCAATTCAATTCAATTCATTTTTTATTTCAACATCAGTGATGTTTGGGGGCATGGACAAAAAGCCACTTTAAAGATACTACCCTGAACTGTCTCGGAGCAGCGCAAGACGGCACCAGTGGCAACGTTTATTGGCAGCACAGCAGGCAAACGGTATCTATAGCCCCATAATAGCTAACACCACAGATTGGGGCCCTTCAAAGTGTGCCCTGAGTGATTTATTTCAAACATCAGGAGTGAATGTTGTAGATGTTTTTTCACATAGCCTCTCCCGCTCCCCCTCTTTCACTCCAGCACTTTGTGAACGCGAATTGTGAGAAGCCGTTCTTAGGCCACTAGCACTACGAGAAGAAGGGGCTGGCCTACTGCGAGATCCACTACCACCAGCCGTTCGGCAACCTCTGCAACATCTGCAACAACGTCATCAGGGGGGCGGTGCGTACTGCTGCTGCCCTCTTCTGCCTTCTCTGTGGCACCTCGTGTGGTTTTCTGCGGTGTCTCGCATACAGTAAACACTAGCAGGGTCGCCCCGTTCTTGGGTGGTCAGCTTCAGGCAATTTAAATTGGTATGAACGACAACCTGGGTGCACTTGCTGGCTGCGATGGGTGAGTAGATCCGGTGCCGTAAAGTTTGTTTAGCATACCGTATTCATTCATTCGATTATAAGCCGGGGTATTTTGTAGCGTAAGCTACACTGGCCGAGGATGAGCAGTTTCGCGTGTGCCGGGAAGGGCGTTCTGCGCAAGCGCGAGGAGCATTGGATTGGTTAGGATCCGATCGGATTTACTTGGATTGGATTGGATTGAATTGGATTGTGTTGGATTGAAATCCGATCCAATTGGAGTGTGGGTGTGTAGAGAATTGAGTCTGCACATTCGCCGGTCTGCGTATTCCAGAGGAGTGACGTCATAGCCGCGGGAAACGCACTGGCGCCGGCGCGTCCCAAGTTGTCCGCCTCCGTTGCGCGGTAGCCAAGTCTGACGCTGCGCCGGAGCCGCTTGATAGCCGTTTCGCGTGGCTCCTGGAGAGCCGGGGTGCGGGAGGAGCCATGCGCGAGGAGCAGTGACTGGACTTGACTGTGCTATACTGGACTGGACTGGACTGGACTGGGTAAGATTTGATTGATTTGGAAATCGCTTAAGCAATGGTAAGCATGATAAAGAACTAATCCTAGACAACTAGGAAACCTAAGAATAACCAGCTGAGCGTTAGCTCACGCTGCGTATACCCTGGCAAAGCCGAGCAAAGCCACTGCTAATTTTTTCCCGAAATCCGTAGTCTCAAAGTCATAAAACCCTCCTCATATGTGAAGCTCAGTATATATATATCTTGAGAGGACAAGGTTCACCGGAGAGGCCGATGTTCGGGGCGACGGTTTATTCGGAGGCTCGAGCAGGGAACGCCCGGTTACACACACCCTGATGATGAGTATTCACAGAGATGAGGACGAAGTGCTAGAGCACGTTCGCTAATGATGATGATAATGTACAGATCAAGAGGAAGCACTGATGGCAGTCCGATGATCCCCCACCAAGACCGACTGTGCCAACTGGTGCCGGTAGATTGCCCAAGGATGATCACACTGTTCCCCCCCACCCCCCTTGCGGAGGCGGCCGCCTGGCCGCGAGTCATTCTGGAGCCCGGCGTCTGAAGGGCTTGAGGCGAGATACATGGACTATTTCGACGCCACGTCGACGACGGTCTGTTACGGGGCCTATCGGTGCTATGCGGTAATTAACTGCAGAAGTCTGTTCGAGGACGACGTAAGGGCCGAGGAAACGCTTCATCACCATGGTGAAAACGAACGCAGGAATGTTTTGAGTCGTATCTTGTCTTCCTGACTTGCTGATGAGCTTCAATGTGCAAGCGTGCTTGTTCTCGGCAATATACGAGCCGTGAAATGTACTGCTCATATGTTGGTGCGTCAGAGGAAACAGGGGCGAAGAAGAAAGTTGACTCGAAGGTATAGGAAGGTGAGCGGCCGAAGACGAGAAAGAACGGAGAGTAGCCAGTAGTACGCTGACGTGCAGTTTTATAAGCAAAGGTGACGAAGGCGAGGATAATGTCCCAGTTGCGATGGTCGGGGCTTATATACATAGAGATCATGTCAGAAAGAGTTCGGTGGAAACGTTCGGTTAAGCCGTTTGTCTGGGGATGGTAGCCGGAAGTAGTCTTGTGCACGATGTTGGAGGTACGCAGGAGCTCCTCAACAATGGTCGCCAGGAAGGTTCGCCCGCGGTCGCTAAGAAGTATGCGTGGCGCACCATGCCGCAAAATGATGTGATGTAGAATGAATTCGGCGAATTCTGCGGCTGTCCCGGAGCGTACAGGTGCAGTTTCAGCATATCTTGTCAAGTGATCGACCGCCGTCACTATCCACCGGTGACCGGACTGCGTGATGGGCAAAGGTCCATACAAGTCGATTCCGACCGTCTGGAAAGGCGCGAAGGGACAAGGTAAAGGCTGAAGCAACCCGGCAGGGGAAGCCGTCGATCGTTTGCGACGCTGGCAAGATGCACACGAGGAAACGTATTTTGCGACAGTTGTTGAGATCCCAGGCCAGAAGTAGCGGCTGCGGACCCTGTCATAAGTCTTCGCAAATCCAAGGTGCCCAGCCGTGGCATCGTCGTGACAAGCTTCTAATATCGATGTGCGAAGGGAACGGGGTACGAGAGGGACCCATTTGTGGCCGGTAGGGTGGTGGTTGCGACGTTGAAGCGGGCCATGCAGGAGCTGGAACTTGTCGAGTTGACGGCGAGCACGACAGTTGGGAGGCTGTACGCGGCCGGTAAGGTAGTCAATGATAGGACCACAGTATGCGTCCGCCCTCTGCAACGAACGAAGTTCTGGAGGGTCTTCCAGGGCAGGAGACGTAACGGGTGCTACTTGGAGTACGGTTTTCGGGACCTCCACAGCAAGTGACGGAATGGTGGTCAGAGGTCATCGAGACAGGGCGTCGGCATCGAGATGTTTCCGGCCGGACTTATGTGTGACGACGAAATCATACTGCTGAAGGCGGAGAAACCAGCGGCCTAGGCGTCCGGACAAGTTCTTGAGAGAAGACAACCAACACAGAGCGTGGTGGTCAGTTACGATGGTGAAGTGGCGGCCATAAAGGTTTGGGCGGAATTTTTGAACGGCCCACACTACTGCCAGACACTCTTGCTCTGTGATGGTATAGTTTTGTTCATCACTTGTCAGGGAACGACTGGCATGGGCAACTACTCTTTCCTGATTCTGGACGTCCCGCTGCAGAAGGACAGCGCCAAGGCCATGACCGCTGGCGTCCGTGTGGAGTATTGCGGGGCTCTTTTCGTCGAAGTGGCGTAGAACAGGTCGAGATGTGAGCGCGTCCTTAAGTGCTTGAAAGGCTGCTTCACATTCGCTCGACCAGTCGTAGGGCGTGCCAGACTTTAAAAGCTGGTGTAAAGGAGAAGCAATGGCGGCAAAGTTACGCACGAAGCGACGGAAGTAAGAAGCCAAGCCGAGGAAGCTCCGTAGATCTTTTAAGTGCAGCGGACGAGGGAAATCGACTACAGCGGCGATCTTGCCAGGATCAGGTTCTATGCCCTCTTTGCTGACCACGTGGCCCAATACCCTAATAGTCTTACTCGTAAACCAGCATTTCTTTGCATTAAGCTGAAGCCCAGCGCGGGCAAGGCACGCTAATACTTCTTCCAGACGCTTGAGGTGCTCGGAGAACGTGGACAAGAAGATGATAATGTCGTCAAGGTAGCAGAAGCACGTTTTCCATTTTAGGCCACGGAGAACTGTATCCATCATCCGTTCAAACGTAGCCGGAGCATTGCACAGCCCGAACGGCATCACGTTGAACTCGTAAAGGCCGTCAGGCGTAGCGAATGCCGTCTTCTCTTTGTCCGACTCACGCAGCGGAATTTGCCAGTAACCGGACCGCAGGTCCAGACTGGAAAAATACTCAGCGCCTTGAAGGCAGTCCAGAGCATCGTCAATTCGAGGCATCGGGTACACATCCTTCCGAGTGATCTTATTTAGCGCCCTGTATTCAACGCAGAAGCGCACTGAGCCATCCTTCTTCTCCATCAAGACGACAGGTGAAGACCACGGGCTTGCCGAGGGGCGTATGATTTTGCGCTTGAGCATGTCGGCCACATTGTCGTCAATTATTTTTCTTTCTGATGGTGAGACACGGTATGGACGACGGCGAAGTATGTCGGGGCCATCAGATTCGATGCAGTGCTCTGTGGTAGAAGTCTGCGAAAGAGAGGGGGAGTACGAGTCGAAGGAAGCTTGGTATTTAGAGAGCACGTCTAGAAGCGACTTTTTTTGGGATGGAGTGAGATCGGGGCTGATGACGGCACCAAGAAGAGGTGTGGGGGAGGCAGAAACCGAATTGGGTGGACACTGTGGAGTTACGGCAGGCGGGAGAACGGCGGAAATTTCCTCATTAACTGATCCAATCGTGCAACCCTTAGACAGCAGAATTGGTTCTGGTGTCGTATTCTGAACAGTATTCTGAACCTTGCGTAAATCGGACAAGACCCGCAGCGACTGTAATACCGCGCGATAGCAAACGAGCAGAGGGCACCACAAGGAGATCTCCCCCAGTAATGGCTCCAGCGGAAATCGGGAAGATGTACTTGCAGCTAGCAGGTATAACACAATCTGCTGTCAAAGTCACTGACTCCGTTGAAGCGGAAACAATGAAGTCTTCTGTATCCGAGATGTCGATGGCGGGTTGACGACATGAAATGATAGCAGACGTCGAAGAGAGAAAGTCCCAGCCCAATATCAGCTTGTGGGCACAAGGAGAGAGCACAGCACACAATATGTGGTAAGTAACTCCGGCGATCATAACCCTAACTGTACAGTACCCCGAAGGTGTAAGTGCAGTCTCATTAGCACCGCGCAAAGATGGCCCTACGTAGGGAGTCCTCACTTTTCGTAAACGTGTACACAAATCGGCATGGATAATCGAAATGCTTGCTCCCGTATCAATCAAAGCTTGTACATCAATCCCCTCAACCGATTCCGATAACATATTAGCTGGATTACCTGGGGGAATTTCAATTTTCGAAACTGCTGCAGTTTTCCCCCAAAAAAACTGCAGGGCCTAGTTTCCCGCCAATTGGTTAGTCTCATGAGAGACAGGGCGAAGAGGAGACGACGTGCGGCGATACGGTGACGGATATCGGCGGCGCACTTCTCGGGAATCGGGATGAAAGGCTGGTTGGCCAGGTGGAGACGACGAGCGTCGCATAGGAGGCGTATAGGACCGTGGACGGTAACCGGAACAAAAACGGAAGTCATCCCGTTCGTTGTCATCGTAGCCGCGTCTTTCGTCTTGCTGGCGTCGCCTGCAGAAACGATAGATGTGACCAGGGATTCCACAATAGTAGCACGTTGGCCGGCGAGTGCGGAGGTCCTGGCGGGGGTGTCGCCACGTCGTCTGGTGGCTCTGCGGGCGGGAGACCGCAGGAACAGCTGCCACAAACCCAGGGTGAGGCTGAGCAGCGACTGGCGCCAACGGCAAGGGCGTTCAGCTTACGACTTCGCAATACGACGGGTTGGTTGCCGCTGTCGGTAGAGGGGACGCCGAAAGGCAGGACATAGACGCCAGCTCCTCTTGAACTATTTCACGAAGTCCAGGTGCAGGAGCGCTGCGACGAACGCTGGCACTGCATAGTGACGGTTGGTTGCCGAGCTCTTCACCAATTATGGCACGAATCATCGTGCGCAGCTCATCATTGGCGAGATAGGCAGGTGCCAGCGAGTGATTGTGTAGGCGGATGGATTGCAGCTCATCCAATCGTTGACACGTCGCGACCACATCGGCTACCGTAGCTGGGTTCTGCACGGCAAGGGCTGAAAATGCAAACTGGCCGATCCCCTTCATGATGTGACGCACCCGATCTGCCTCTGGCATATCCCCGTTGACCCGACGGCACAGCGCAAGAACGTCCTCTATATACGACGTATACGTCTCTTGGGCATGTTGCACGCGATCGTCCAGCTGTTTCTTCGCGGCGTCAGAACGAGCAGCGGATGAGCCAAATTTCTGGCGTATCTGCCCGGTGAAATCGGGCCAGTCAGCGATTCGGTGCTCGTTGTTGAAGAACCACGTCTTGGCTGCTTTGTCGAGGGACCACTAGACGTTCTGCAGCTTAGCGCGGTCGTCCCACCTGTTAAAGGCGCTGACTCGTTCGTAGCTATCGAGCCATTCTTCAATATCTTCGCCACGAAGGCCAGCGAACGATGGCGGGTCGCGCTGGCGGGTCGTAATGATACACTGCGGCGGTGCCGGGTTGGCGGCAGTGTTGGCCGATTCTCGCGTCATGGGCATGGCTGGGCCAGCAACCGGTGACCGGAACGCAGCTCCAGGAGTGGGACCGAAGAGGTACGAAGCGGGACCGAAACGCACCCTCCACCACTTGAGAGGACAAGGTTCACCGGAGAGGCTGATGTTCGGGGCGACCGTTTATTCGGAGGCTCGAGCAGGGAACGCCCGGTTACACACACCCTGATGATGAGTATTCACAGAGATGAGGACGAAGTGCTAGAGTACGTTCGCTAATGATGATGATAATGTACAGATGAAGAGGAAGCACTGATGGCAGTCCGATGATCCCCCACCAAGAGCGACTGTGCCAACTTATATATATATATATATATATATATATATATATATTTATATATATATATATATATATATATATATATATATATATATATATATATATATATAGATTGCGAGAAGGGCTGTCTTTGGTTGCCGTAGCAAATAGTAAAAAAATGGGTATAGCTTCTAACAAAACTGTTTATCGGTCGACGTTTCGATCGGATGCCGATCTTTCTCAAGACAACATTTCGTATTTCTGTGCACGTATTTATAAGCTTGTCGTCTAACGACGCCGAAAAGAGAGAGAGGGGGGATTTGGGGAGAAAGGTAGCAACAAACACGCTCTCGGCGAGGTGAGGTGAAGGTTTGCAAAAGAGAGAGAGAAAACAAAGGAAAAGAAAGAAAACGCAAAACAAAAACAAACCTAAACATGCAGAAAAGAGAGAGGAGTACACAACTCTCTCAAAAAAATTGCCCCCACCTCCCCGAAGGGAATCGTGAGGAAGTGCGAATGCATTTCTTGCGCCGAGAGTACACGGCGTAGTAATTCTGCCATCGCCTTGAGAGGCGCAGTACCGGCGAGGGGGAGCTGTCAGGCGAGGGTTAGAGGCGCGCGCCGAGGGTGAGTGCAAACCTAACGGGGGGAGAGGCGCGCCAGCTGCAGAGCATGTGACGTCACGGCGCGAGGAGAGGGGGAGCAGACGCAAAGGCGCCAGCGCGCGGTCACGTGGGAGTGTGACGTAACAGCGCGAGGAGCGGTGCGGGAGCCGGCGCGGGCGCGCGCAGCCACGGCGCAGGAGGCGGAGCGCACGCGGGTCACGTGGGTTGTGACGTCGCTGCGCCGTTGCTACAGACGCTACTCTCCGCTCCTCGCGCCGTTGCTAGGGGAGACGAGGAGGAGCAATGCGGACGGCGGATTCAGGGTCGCTTATAAAGTGCATCGCACTTAAAACACTGTCCTCCATCGTTCGTCAGCTGGTAGAACGAGTGACATGTAGCGCCCGCTTCAGAGGGGGGCCGCTCTGCTTAAGAAACGAAAGCGCAAAGCAGTAACAGGGACGCTCTCACACCATCACTGGGAGGCACAGAATTCTAATGGTCACTGACCTTACGGGAAAAGTTTACAGGAAGTGGTCGCAGCCGCACACATATCTCAGTGACGCCAACCCTACAAAACAAACAGGCAGGCTCGTTAAGAGTGTAGGTACGATCTCCGCACTGTGGCTCAAAGCATGCACGATTCCGCCTACCGGCAGGACGGGCGAGCGCCATTCATCATTCTTAGCTCTATTCTTCTGCCCTGACCGGGCAGCCGACAGGGTCGTCCCTGACCATGAACCAGAGAGAAGGAGCTTAACTAATCCTCTAACCGCACGCGGGAGTCACGCAGGTCCTTTGTTGGAGTAAACGGCGGCGGGCGCCTCGATGTTGTTTGTGGCATATGCCGCCTGTGCGGACACCACAGGAAGGGAATAAATAAAATAAAAATAGCTTGATTATTTGTTTAAATAACACAGAGACTTACAATTTAGATAGGGGATTATTCTGCAGCCAGATTATCAACAGCAGGTATAGACGGACGAGATAATGGCCGCGCTAACATTCATTCCTGCCTTTACGGTGTTTAAATTGTAAATAAGGTAAGATTCACGTTGTTCGCGTTTTCTTGTAGTAGAAAATCCACTCTGTAAAAGTGTGACCCTGATGGAGTCGAACGGGTGGTTTTCGGAGTTAATATGTCGTGATAAGGGTAGATCCGGGAGTGAACGAACATGTGCGCGATGGTTGTTGAAGCGCATGCGGAATGCCGTGTCCGTCTGGCCAATGTATTGGATGCCACAAACACCGCACTCCAGAAGGTACACCACATTAGAAGAGTCGCAGTCGAGTGTCGCGTGAATTAGATGCTTAAAATTTCAGTTGGTGCTTTCTGCCACCATGGTTGTCTGCATGTGTTTACATACGCGGCACCGTGCCTTTCCG
Source organism: Haemaphysalis longicornis (assembly GCF_048455015.1). Lineage (NCBI taxonomy): Eukaryota > Metazoa > Arthropoda > Arachnida > Ixodida > Ixodidae > Haemaphysalis > Haemaphysalis longicornis. The sequence goes on along the minus strand of NW_027526352.1, from coordinate 2,014,180 downwards.
CATGGTCGACACCCACCCTTGGGTGCCCTCTCAGTTTTGGCGTGTACAAGGTAATCTTTAATATTTTTGGGGCGCCTGTATACGACCCGAGGAGGGGTGGGGAAGATTTTCGAAAGCCGTTCACTCTGTTGTAGCATGTTGAAGTGCTTTTTCAAGATTTTGTTTATGTTTGGGGAGTTGCCCCCGAACGTCAAAACTAGGTTGCCTCTCCCCTTCTGGTTTAGTTCCTTTTCATTGTGCAGCAACTCTTGGCGATGAAGGTTGACCGCTTTGCAAATAGCGTCGTTGACTATGGGTGGTGGGTATTGTTGCTTCCCGAGTACATTGCGCAAGTTTTCTGCGTTTGCCTCGAAGTCCTCGGTGCGGGAACAAATTCTCCTAAATCGGTGGGCCTGCGAGTATGGGATACTCGTTTTGCAGTGTCGCGGATGACAACTGTCGAAGTGCAGATTTTGTGCACGGTAGTGATCAGTTCTCCTTTGTCTGTATTTATATGCACGTCAAGGAAATTGATTTCCGTGGTTAAATAGGTATAAGTGAATGCGATGCTTGGATGGGCCTTGTTGAAACACTCGATGAATTCGATTATGTCATCCTCTGTACCTGTCCAAATAAGGAATACATCGTCCAGAAAGCGTTTGTAAAAGATTGGCCTAATTTTACGGGTTGATAGAAATTTTGTTTCGAGATCGTTCATGAATATATTAGCGCAGTTGGGTGCCATTCGAGTACCCATCACAGTGCCGTTTATTTTTAGGTAATACTGATTGTGGAATTCAAAGCTATTTAATTCCAGCACTAGCTTGGTCAAAGTTTCAATGACTTGTGGGCTTGGCGACTCATGGTCCCGATGTATGCTATAGGATTCAACCAGGGCTTCAATCCCATCTCGGTGAGGTATATTAGTGTACAGAGAAGTTACATCTAGAGTTACAAGGAAGGCGCCATCAGGAATTTTTATGTTGTCGATTTCCGGTAGGAAGTGGTTAGTATCACGAAGATACGACGAATGGGTAGCGGGTATTTGCTTAATCAGGGAGTCTATGTAGCTTAATATTGGTTCGGTGAGAGTGCCTCTTCCCGAAATTATTGGCCTACCAGGGTTCCCTTCTTTATGAACTTTAGGCAGCATGTAAAACCTTCCTGGCGTTGCGTGTGCTGCTGTAAGTGCTTTACAGAGGCGTGGCTCTATTTCCCCAATTTTGACAAGATTATTTAGTATTGTTGTTATTATTTCCTGATCTTCAACACTTGGATCCGCGTCAAGTTTTTGGTAGAAAAATTCGTTATTTAACTGACGGTGGCCTTTTTGAATGTAGTCTGGTTTACTAAGTATTACAATACCTCCACCTTTATCGGCCGGTTTTATGACAATGTCTGTTCGATCACCCAGTGCCTTAAGCGCCTCGCGCTCCTCTTTAGAAAGGTTCTGGGCCGTTGGTTTGCGAGCGTTATAAGCCCGCAGGACGTCTCTTTGAACGGCCTCAATGTACGAGTCCAAGTATTTTTCCCGCTCTGATTTCGGTGTCCACTGCCGCCCTACATTGACGGAGGTTGGGGCAGTGCGCTCTTTGTCCGGCTTATCGAAAAAATATTCTTCTAGGCGTAAATGTCGTGAAAAATTGTCCAGATCTTTCAGCAAGCTAAACTCAATGTATCGGCCGGTACTTGGGCAAAATGTCAACCCGCGCGAGATTAACGACCGCTTATCAATAGTAAGCTGTACCCCGGAGAGGTTAATTATGTTTTCATCTATGTTCTTTTGAGTTTTTGACATTTCTTTTGAGTTGCAGGGTGGAATTGGGGGTGTAATTTTGGAATTTCCAATGTCTGTGTGGTGCGGAGCTGAATTGATTTGAGAAAACTCGTTTGAGTATGGTACGGAAAACTCGTTTGAGTATGTAACTTTATCCCTTGACAATTTTTTAATTTTGATTCTCATTATTTCATCTGTCTTCTTTTTCTCGAACAGTTCCAGTTCGCTCGCCTCCTGCGCAGAAAGGACAATATTATTCCTAGCACGAAGCTCCTCCGGCCTCAGAGACGCGAGTGTATTATCACAATGATCCACTACGATTTTAGTTAGCTGAAGTGATGCGGATTTAAGAGTTTCGTTCCAATTTTGTGTTTCACATTTGTTAAACGTATGCATCGATGGTGTTAATGATAGAAGAAGGCCCCGGGGGGCGATCCCACCCTTTAGGTATATTTTGAGTGTACGCACATGTAGATCATGGCGCACCCGCTTGTCAATTGTTTTCCTTATCTTAAAAAAATTAGGCGTCATCAGCTGATCACGCGTGTCATCTGAGGGAGAGGAGGTCGGAACATTTGCCCGGCCAGGATGTCAATTCATGCAAATGCGACGTGCAGAGCCACAGTGTTTTCGGAGATCGTACCTTTTGACGGCGGGGGTGGCAGGGCTTTTCTCGTTTTCTGGACTGGATTCCAGAATCTCGCAGTCTCTCGCGCTCGGCTGGGGGTCAGAAGGTTGTGGGCTCGTTGAAGTCCGTGGGTTGAGTTCTGATTTCCCGGGCTTGGGCTCGATCGTCTGCAGGTTTTCCGACGGAGATGCGCTTGTGGCTGAGAGCCCTGGGTCCGGGCCTTGGGGTTGTTCAGGTGGTGCGCTGTTTGATCTGGCGACGGGTTTGGCTGGTTGCGGTGCTTTACGAGGCTATTGGGGTTTTTTGTTGATAGCCCCAGAAAGAACGCTGCAAGGTGTTTCGCTGGGTTTCCACGTGGAGTCCGCAGACGCTGCGTCACCTTTCTGGGGGGTCACAGTTGTACGCGCACTCCCAGCTGTAAGCCTTTGGTGGACGTTCGGAGGAGCGACCGGGCTGGGCGCCGGCTCTCTACTGCTAGCAGAGGGACTGTTCGAGCTGACCACCTGGGCGAAGGATGGTATCACTGGCTACAGCTGGCTAGTTGCACTGGGGCATGTGGGGTAGGCCGTATCGTCCATGTGAAGGCCGTATCGTCCATGTGAAGGCTCGTCGGCGGTGGTTGGACGGTGGCACGGGGGAGGGCGTGGTCTCTCCCAGCTCCGATTTGGGGTTTCCGCAGGTTGTAGGTTGTACAAGTTCCAGGAAAGTAGTGATACTCCCGTGAAGTTCGGGTGCAACCCATCCACCGCCAACACCATCCCAGGGGAGAAGTGCTGCATAGCGTGATCGAGGTAGAATACTCCTGCCATTTCGTTGCACAAATCTACGAGCCGGCAGTTGAATGTGTGCGCCTCCTGGTTGATGATCCCTACTCTTCTCAAGTTGGGCTGGCGTAGTCTCTCGTTAGGGCCCCGGGGCAGCACCAATGACACAAAAATGGTTCCAATGTCCGGTCTTTCGGCCTTGATGTGGTGAAGGAGGGTACGGCACCTTTGAATTGCTGTCTCCGCGCTCGTCCTCGCGATGTCGTTAGTGCCCACGTGAAGTACGAGAAGAGACACCCCTCGTGGCACGAGGCAAACGCAGAAAACTTGCGCAATGTACTCGCGAAACAACAATACCCACCACCCATAGTCAACGACGCTATTTGCAAAGCGGTCAACCTTCATCGCCAAGAGTTGCTGCACAATGAAAAGGAACTAAACCAGAAGGGGAGAGGCAACCTAGTTTTGACGTTCGGGGGCAACTCCCCAAACATAAACAAAATCTTGAAAAAGCACTTCAACATGCTACAACAGAGTGAACGGCTTTCGAAAATCTTCCCCACCCCTCCTCGGGTCGTATACAGGCGCCCCAAAAATATTAAAGATTACCTTGTACACGCCAAAACTGAGAGGGCACCCAAGGGTGGGTGTCGACCATGCGGAAAGGCACGGTGCCGCGTATGTAAACACATGCAGACAACCATGGTGGCAGAAAGCACCAACTAGTCCAGAGTTTGACGGAATACCGTCTGGTCAGATAAGAGCATGGTTTTGACGATGAAACGTAGGTCACTGACCAAGTCAAAGAAGCGGTTTGACGTTTCGGTATCCCTACGGGTACCTTGATCACAATGAGTTTGTGCGTGGAAAACGAAGCTATATATTGGGCATGAGGCGTCGCAATGAGGTGGCATAGATACGGTGCAGATTGCCGTCTGTTCTGTTGATAGTGTCGGCCGTCGTCTGAATGATGAGGGATTCTAGCAGCAATCGGGAAGACACACATTGCGCTCGGTTGTCAGAACTTTCGCCTCGTCCCAGTCGACCACGTATCCCGTTTTCTCACAGTGCTCCGCCAGTGCGCTTGTTCTTGCATGGCCCTTGTTTACGTAGTTCCGGTGCTGCGTTAATCTTCTGTGAAGATTGCCCGTTTCGCCAATGTACACTGATTTGCAATCGGCGCACGGAATCTTGTAAACAACACCTGGGAACTGGGAGCGTGAGAGGGGGTCTTTTACGTTGACGAGGTCAGAACGCAGTTTGCTAGTTGGCACGTGCGCGATGTGCACACCGCGTTTCTTGAAAATGCGTGCGAGAGCTTCACTGATATGCGGGACGTAGGGAACCGCAGCACGCTTTGGCGCGCTCTTGTCGACGCTTCTGCTTGCTCACCTTGAGGCATAGTTGTGTTCGTCGCCCTCTTTGCCTCTTTTCGGATAAAGTGCTTTGGGTAGCCATTCCGTTGCAGGTCTCTTTCGATCTTCTTCATTTCTTCTTTCAGGCTTTCCGGTTCAGAGCACGTCCATTTTTGCTCTGTTCACAAGTGACGTCACCACTGAACGTTTATGGGACATGGGGTGCACCGAATGGAAGCTCAGGTACCTTCCGGAGTGCGTAGGTTTCCTGTATACGCTGAATGATAGTCCACTCGGGGAGCGTTTTACGAGCGTGTCCAGAAAAGGAATAGAGCCATTGGATTCCTCTTCCACAGTAAAGTTGATTGAAGCCTCTGTATCATTCAGATGCCCTAGGAAGCGTCGAACATGCTGCTTGTCCATGACGCAGAAGCAATCGTCGACGTACCGTACGAAGAGCTTCGGCTGTATTTGAAATGATTCCAATGCTCTTTCCTCAATCGCTTCCATCGTCAAATTTGCAGTTGTGACCGAGATCGATGCCCCCATGGCCGTCCCAAACGTCTGCTTGCAGATGTCGCCGTTATACGTAAAATACGTATTGCTTAGGCAAAAATGGAGGAGCTTGCAAAGCTCGGCGGCATCAAACGGAGTGCGGCCCGGAAGCCTTTCGTCCAATTCCAAACGTTTTCTGCAGGTTTCGACTGCCAGTTCGACAGGAATGCTTGTGAACAGTGAACACACATCGAAAGAAACCAGGAAGTCCTCATCTTCCAGTACTATACCCTTAAACTTGCCAATAAAGTCTTCCGAGTTTTGTAAATGCGTACCTGTATTCCCCACCAGCGGTGCAAGGACCTTGTGCAGGTAGCGGGACAACCGGAGGAGCGGCGAACGTGTAAAATCCACAATTGGACGTAACGGGGTTAAATCATTGTGAATCTTGGGAAGTCCATAAATTGTAGGCGCAGACCCGTTCGTGCAGAGAAGGTGATAGTATAGACTTTTCTTTGACGGGGGTAAGCCACTGAATATCTCGGAGAGCAATTTCTGCAAATCCTTTTGAATTCTCGAGGTGGGATCTTTTGTAGCTTTGGAGTACGTCGTACGGTCCTCAAGTAGTGCGGACAACTTGTTCTCGTACGCACAGCGGTCAAGGACGACTGTAACGTTTCCTTTGTCGGCAGGGAGCACAGCAAAATCTGCGTTCGACCGCAGAGACTGAATGGCCTTCTGTTCCGCTCTAGTGATGGCCTGTGCATCTCTTGATCCGCGCAACCTGGAGAGAACACCGATGGCGCTTGTGCGTACTTCATCTTGTACGTCTTGCTCCAGTAGTTGAACTGCGCTTTCGACAGCGCATGTCATCATGCGGGCATCCGGCGACTTGCCTTGGTTGAAGTTCAGGCCCTTTCCGAGAACTTGATCCTCTGCGGTCGATAGCTCGTACGACGACATGTTCCGCACCTCGAAGCTAGGCAGAGTCTGCCTCTTTCCACCTTCTGACAGTAGGGCATTTAGCTTGCTCTCCTGAGAAGCCTCGTGTTTTTCTTTCGTCTGACGCACCGGATGGTTCGCTACCAGCTGCACTCCAGGGAAGACATCCGGCATCATGGATTCCAGTTTCCGCCTCGCAAAGAATGCCTCATTCTACCTACGTGGGACCTACGTGCCACATATCAGTGAAGCTCTCGCACGCATTTTCAAGAAACGCGGTGTGCACATCGCGCACGTGCAAACTAGCAAACTGCGTTCTGACCTCGTCAACGTAAAAGACCCCCTCTCACGCTCCAAGTTCCCAGGTGTTGTTTACAAGATTCCGTGCGCCGATCGCAAATCAGTGTACATTGGCGAAACGGGCAATCTTCACAGAAGATTAACGCAGCACCGGAACGACGTAAACAAGGGCCATGCAAGAAGAAGTGCACTGGCGGAGCACTGTGAGAAAACGGGACACGTGGTCGACTGGGACGAGGCGAAAGTTCTGACAACCGAGCGCAATCTGTCTTCCCGATTGCTGCTCGAATCCCTCATCATTCAGACGACGGCCGACACTATCAACAGAACAGACGGCAATGTGCACCGTGTCTATGCCACCTCATTGCGACGCCTCACGCACATGCTCATTGTGATCAAGGTACCCGTAGGGATACCGAAACGTCAAACCGCTTCTTTGACTTGGTCAGTGACCTACGTTTCATCGTCACAACCAAAGCACCAACTCAAATTTCAAGCATGTAATTCACGCGACACTCGACTGCGACTCTTCTAATGTGGTGTACCTTCTGGAGTGCGGTGTTTGTGGCATCCAATACATTGGCCAGACGGACACGGCATTCCGCATGCGCTTCAACAACCATCGCGCACATGTTCGTTCACTCCCGGATCTACCCTTATCACGACATATTAACTTCGAAAACCACCCGTTCGACTCCATCAGGGTCACACTTTTACAGAGTGGATTTTCTACTACAAGAGAACGCGAACAACGTGAATCTTACATTTATTTACCATTTCAACACCGTAAAGGCAGGAATGAATGTTAGCCCGGGCATTATGTCGTCTATACATGCTGTTGATAATCTGGCTGCAGAATAATCCCCTATCTAAATTGTAAGTCTCTGTGTTGTTTAAACAAATAATCAAGCTATTCTTATTTTATTTATTCCTTCCTGGGGTGTCCGCACAGGCGGCATATGCCACAAACAACATCGAGGCGCCCGCCGCCGTTTACTCCAACAAAGGACCTGCGTGACTCCCGCGTGCGGTTAGAGGATTAGTTAAGCTCCTTCTCTCTGGTTCATGGTCAGGGACGACCCTGTCGGCTGCCCGGTCAGGGCAGAAGAATAGAGCTAAGAATGATGAATGGCGCTCGCCCGTCCTGCCGGTAGGCGGAATCGTGCATGCTTTGAGCCACAGTGCGGAGATCGTACCTACACTCTTAACGAGCCTGCCTGTTTGTTTTGTAGGGTTGGCGTCACTGAGATATGTGTGCGGCTGCGACCACTTCCTGTAAACTCTTCCCGTAAGGTCAGTGACCATTAGAATTCTGTGCCTCCCAGTGATGGTGTGAGAGCGTCCCTGTTACTGCTTTGCGCTTTCGTTTCTTAAGCAGAGCGGCCCCCCTCTGAAGTGGGCGCTACCTGTCACTCGTTCTACAAGCTGACGAACGATGGAGGACAGTGTTTTTGAAAGAATTGTGTACTCCTCTCTCTTTTCTGCATGTTTAGGTTTGTTTTTGTTTTGCGTTTTCTTTCTTTTCCTTTTTTCTCTCTCTCTCTCTCTTTTTTGGAAACCTTCACCTCACCTCGCCGAGAGCGTGTTTGTTGCTACCTTTCTCCCCAAATCCCCCTCTCTCTTTTTTCGGCGTCGTGGGACGACGATTTTATAAATACGTGCACAGAAATACGAAATGTTGTCTTGAGAAAGATCGGCATCCGATCGAAACGTCGACCGATAAACAGTTTTGTTAGAAGCTTGTAGGAACGCAGCCCCTACGTGCGCCCGCGAAGGGTGATTACACTGCAGTGAGTGCCGGACGAACACTGATAGTGGCGTCAGTGCGTCGTGGTGCCTGTGCGCGCGTGTGCGATGAACAGTGAGCCGCAACGGACACGTGTAGTGCAACAGAACCCGGAGCATGCGCACAACCAACAGAGTGGCTTAAAAGCGGCGCTCACAGGAGCAGCTGGACAGTGCGAACCGAGGGACACGCGGGAGCAGCTGAAGCCGCGGGCGCCGGCGAGCGACGACCATGACGCCCGGACCGCGAGGAGCAACCAGCGTCCGAGGCGGACGCTCTTCACCCGACGTCGGCACAAGTGACTGAAGACGTCGTCGTGAGTGTACAGCACCATGCTGTAGCTTTCTGGACAAGCAGGGTTTCAACCACCGCAATGTTTTCTTTACGCGCTTTCGGCGCTTGCTTGCTGTGCTCTCTTTTTGTTGCCTCCCAACCTGCCTTGTTTGTTTTTTCCTGTTTTAGTTTTCCCGGAATAAACCGGTGATTTATTCTCATGCGGATCGGCGTTACTTCGTCGGGCAGGTTCGGGCTCGCGAACCCTTTACGCTCGAAGGGGGATCCTTCACTAGCGCCACACGTGGTTTCTTTCTTTATTCCGTTTTTTCTTATTGTCTTCGAGCCTTGACTCGCCCCGCGAGCTACACTGCCACCCGCACGTGAGAATGCTTGCAGAACGCTTCAGAACTGTGTATGCTTTGCTCGGGTCGCTAACCTTTTTTACGCAGAAGTCACCGGCGGATTCGGCGGCACAAAAGACGGCCGTGCCTACTTTGCTAGCATCACTCCGAGACCGGAGAATGCTTCCAACCGTCTACCACAAGCCACCGCTCAACGACGAAGCTGGCGTGGAAAGGAGCAGCCGAAAGCTGCGCAACAAATCCTGTGAGTGACTTCCCACAGAATTTGCGCTTATCGAAGTGTAACCGCTGATTTACTGTGCGCGCCCTATTAGGAGCATTTTTTTCTTTCTGCGCCGGTCAGAACGGCTGTATTCAAGGCAGTGTTGGCAGTATTCTGCAGGTACAACTATGTCGACGGACGAGCATGCTGTTCCCGCGTTAAGCGAAAATGCCTCGGTGCGTTTCTCGGATAGTATTGCGCAGACTGATCTGCTATCGGCTTGATGGGCTTGAATTCTTGATCGGCTTGAATTCTTGACTTGATGGCCCAACTGATAGAATCGAAGGCCGAGTTTGAAAAGCAACTGTTGGCGCTTTAGACTAGCAAGCTTAACACTGAGGCATTATTGGATGATCGGCCGCCGCAGGCTCGTCAATGCAACTCACTGCAGCGCGTCGTTGCAGTTAAACTTGGCCGTGCCAACGTATACAGGTTCCACCGACAAGAAGTCTGTTTTCGACTTTCTTTATGAATTCGCAGACTACCAACAAGCCATGGCAATTTCAGATAGAGTGCTGATTAGCAGGATCTTGCCAGTTGCTTTGCGGGCGGAAGCTGGCGTATGGAGGCGTCACCAGAAGCCATTCGAGGACATGACGGACTTCAAGGAGCGCTTCAAGCTGGAGTTTTTGCCACCTGGGTATGCGTACCGAATCAAAGGCGAACTTCGCGCTCGGACACAGGGAGAAGGTGAAAGCCTTCGTGGATATGTGCGTTCTATGCAGGACTTGTACCAGCAGGCTGAACCGGCAGCACCCGAGGAGGAAAAAGTTTTCCGGGTCATCCGACAGTGCCACCCCAGGTTCCAACCGTACTTGCGGTCCCGGCGGTTCTCAGAAGACCTCGCCAAGGAGGCCACAGCCATACAGGCTTCGCTGATGGCAACGGAATCCTACCAACCGCCGCCGCCTAAAGAGGCATGCCTCGAGGCTTCGTGTGCGTACACCTACCGCACACCCCCAGGGATGAACCAGCGGAGGCCCCGAGCGAAGCGAACAACGCAGCGAGGAAGGAAGGCGGCGCTGTTCATGGGCGCGGGGTCGGACAACCGGCAATCGCAGGAGAAAAACCACAAGCGAGCAGCGATCATTCATGGCAAAGGTGGTTGCAGCGCTGACTCACCCCAGCGGTGCGGCGCCACCGTGGGAGATGGCCGCAGCGCTGACTCACCCCAGCGGTGCGGCGCCAGCGTGGGAGATGGCCGTTGCGCTGACTCACCCCAGCGGTGCGGCGCCACCGTGGGAGATGGTTGCAGCGCTGACTCACCCCAGCGGCGCGGCGCCCCCGTGGGAGATGGTTTCCAAGCGCCGACTCACCCCGGCGGTGAGGCGCCATCGTGGGAGCGCCCGTTCGGCCGGAATGACCAGAGGCAAGTATCTCACAGTTGGGGGACATTTCCTAACCATCGAAAATCCATCTGTGCAGACATCAGCAAGGAATTCGTGTCCAAATCACCCGAGTCGAGCAACAAGGAAAGGCGGCAAGCGGCTTTCCACCAGACCGTGTACTCAAGCTCTGCGAGCTCGGAGGCGCCACCTTGCCTGGACACAGTGTAGCCGACAGGCGCACGCGACAATGCACTGGTATTCTGGTCATCCTACCACCTCGCGGCACGCTGTGCAGACCCCCTCGCGCAACCAATCGAGATAAGCCCCTCGAAACTGCGGCGAGACTCGCCGCATCGCGGCAGGCAGCAGTGCACAAACCCGCAGACGCAGCAGTGCAAAGACCCACTGCCTCCAAAGCGGCCAAAACGGCCGCCGAAAGCTCGGCGCAGACGGCGGGTGCAGGAGCAGAGCCGAAATTCCACACCAACTGCCTTCGAGCATGCCGCACCCTACATAGACGACATGGAAGCCGGGAACGTGGTGCAAAAGGCACACGAAGGATCTCCAGCGAGCAACAATCAGCGCATGGTGAGCTGTTGGCCTTTGGCCCTTGGCGGCCAGGCTGCAGGCGTGGACAATGCACCTTTCATTACAGTCGAGGTAGCTGGCCTGACTATACCTGCCCTACTGGACACTGGAGCAACGGTTTCTGTGTTTGGAGACGTTGTCGGAGAATGGTGCTCCCCGAGGAACATCAAATTCCGGCACGTAAGCACCAGTATCAGAACAGCTTCGGATCAGGTCGTGCCGATAACATCGGCAGTGAGGCTGACAGTAATCGCAGATGGTCGGAAGCACAGGCAACGTTTCTTGTACCTCCCCGGTCTTTCCTGTCCAGCGATTCTAGGCCGCGATTTTATGGCCAGGACAGGGCTAGTGCTTGACGTGAAGGCTGGAAACTACCACTACGGCCCAGGAACGCCGCTAAACAGCTTTGCAGCAAGACCACCAGAATCTCTGTCAGGGTTGCTGACAGCGGAGACTACCGCCGGAGACGTTGAAAATGGTTTGCGAACAATCTTGATGTCGTTCGCAGGACCACCGGAGGAACAATCACGGCTCGCAGCAGTACTACAACCTTTCGCAGCGATGTTCACGGAAGCTCCGGGTACTGTGAACATTTTGGAGCAACACATCGAGACGGGAGATGCGTGTCCACTACGGTTCAACCCAAGGCCCTTGAGCGTCCACAAGCAACCACAGCTGGACGGAGCCCTGCAGGAGATGGTAAATACAGGAGCGGTGAGGCCATCAAAAAGCCCTTGGGCATTTCCGATTGTGCTGGCGGATAAGAAAGATGGTAGTGTCCGCATGTGCGTAGACTACAGACGCCTAAACGCGATAACTACGAGAGACTCGTATCCCTTTCCATCCATCGATGCGGTTATGTATGCGCTAGGCTCAGCAAAGGTTTTTACCACACTTGACTGTAGTAGAGGTTTCCTACAGATCCCGGTAGCGGAGAAGGATATCGAGAAAACAGCGTTCACATGTACCAGAGGGTTGTTTGAATTCGTGAGGCTGCCTTTCGGTTTGTCAAATTCCCCAGCAACTTTCCAGCGCGTGATGGACATTGTGCTGGGGGACGCGAAGTTCAACTACGCGATGGCGTACATGGATGATGTGGTTGTATATTCAGACAACCTTGAGGATCACGTTGTTCATTTGCAGACTGTGTTGGAGCGCATGCAAAACGCAGGCCTCACAGTAAACCCCCGCAAGGTACAACTGGCTGCCAGCAGGATCGAGCTCCTGGGCTTCGTTGTGGACCAAGGTTCAGCCCGGCCAAACGAGGAGAAGCTCAAGGCGATCTTGCAGTTCCAGAAACCAGAGAACGTCAAAAGTCTGCAGCGCTTCCTGGGTATGGTCGGCTTCTACAGGCACTTCATTCCGAACTGTGCGGACTTGGCACGGCCCCTCCATCAGCTGCTAAGGAAGGGCGCCAAGTGGTCTTGGACGGCTTTGGAGGAGCAGGCGTTTCAGGCGCTATCAACAGCCATCGCCGACACCACAAGCCTGCGGTTGCCAGATCTCAACCGCCCCTTTGTTGTCCAAACCGATGCAAGTGAGTACGGCATAGGGGCTGTTTTGCTACAGGAGCATAGCGGCGAACTGTACCCTCTGGCATTCGCCAGCCGCACTCTCTCAGCAGCCGATCAGAACTATTCAGTGACAGAAAAAGAGTGTCTTGCCATAGTGTTCGCCCTCAAAAAGTTTAACATGTACTTGGATGGCGCAGATTTCATGATACAGACTGACCACCAAGCACTGTCATGGTTGTCACGGCTTCAGAACCCTGCAGGTCGCCTCGCACGCTGGGCGCTAAACCTGCAGAAGTATCACTACAAAGTGGAATACAAGAAGGGCACCAGCAACAAAGCCGCGGACGCCTTGTCTCGCGCACCCCTACCAGAACAACAGCAACCAGAACCCCAGGTCTTCGCGGTTACAACGCCTGGAGAAGCCTGGGGAACCCTTGTAAGTCGCCAGGAGATGCTTGAAGCACAGCAGGCCGACGAGCAGTGCAAGCGCATTCGGGAGTCGATTACGGCCGCAGAGAACGACGATACTACGGCGGCGAGGGTCCCGGACTACGACTGCTACGTCCAAAGCCAGGACGGCTTGCTACTGCGGTACATTCCAAGCGCAGACACCGACAGTGGTGAGTATCCCTTCCGGGTATTCGTACCAAAGCGCCTAAGAAGGTCTTTTCTGGAATATTACCACGACACTACCCTTGCTGGTCATAGTGACGGTCTGAAAACCTACCAAAAGCTCTGCCGCGTTGTCACATGGCCTCGCCTGAGAAAAGAGGGAATGAAGTACGCCCAGACATGCCCAGTTTGCCAGTCTGTCAAGCCAAGAGGCGGCAAACCACCTGGCCTCATGAAGTCAGTCGAGAGCCGCTTCCCTTGGCAAATCGCGGCGTGTGACGTGATGGGTCCATACCCCAGATCAGTGAAGGGCAATCGCTACCTTCTGGTCGTCACTGATCATTTCTCCAAGTGGGTCGAGCTGTACGCATTAGGTAGACTTGATTCTAAGTTGATCTGGGAGAAGTTGTTGGACACTTTCACCCGCTTTGGTTTTCCAGAACAGCTCATAACAGACAATGCGACGTACTTCACCAGCAAGAACTTCGTGGACACTTGTTCGGTTCTGGGCGTAGTGCATAAGAAGACTACTCCGTACCATCCACAAGCGAACATCACGGAACGGGTCAACAGAAACTTGAAGATGATGCTGGTGGCCTTCACTGAACGTCACAAAGACTGGGATGCTCACCTCTCGGAAATGGCGTTTGCCACTCGGACTACGGTCAATCGCTCTACCGGGTTCACACCAGCAGTCATGCTTCTTAGTCGCGACCTGTGCTTTCCTATCGAACACTCGTTCAGTGACCAGGTCGAGGTGCACCCTCGCACTTATGTTAAGTATGCGCAGGATCTCCTCAGCAGCATGAACGAGACCCTCCAGGAAGCCAGGCAACACCTGGACTTGGCACGCCTCGAACAGCGCCAGCAGTACGACAAGGGACGGCGCCAGGTGGAGTTTTCCGTGGGTGACCTGGTACTGCGCCGCACGCATCCGTTGAGCGATGCAGCAAAAGGGTTTGCTGCTTCCCTGGCTGACCGATGGGAAGGTCCTTATAAGGTAACAAAGCGCACATCTTGGCTGACGTATCGCCTTCGCAACCTGCACGGAGGACGGTATACGGGTCCCGTAGGCATTGACGACCTTAAGGCATATTATGAGCGACTCTCTGTAGAAGAAATCTAATCTTGCTAATGTTCTTCCAGGATACGCTATCCGCTCACCGTTGCAGCAACAAGGTTCGGCGGGAAGACCTCCACCGGAACTCATCTCAAACCCACAGGAGAAGGCATCCTCAACGGCAGCCCCCCAGCGTTTCTCGGACAACTAGCGAGTTGTCCGGTCTTGGGGGAGGGGGAAGGTAGGGACGCAGCGCCTACGTGCGCCCGCAGAGGGTGATTACACTGCAGTGAGTGCCGGACGAACACTGATAGTGGCTTCAGTGCGTCATGGTGCCTGTGCGCGTGTGTGCGATGAACAGTGAGCCGCAATTGACACGTGTAGTGCAACAGAACCCAGAGCATGCGCACAACCAACAGAGTGGCTTAAAAGCGGCGCTCACAGGAGCAGCTGGACAGTGCGAACCGAGGGACACGCGAGAGCAGCTGAAGCCGCGGGCGGCGGCGAGCCACTACCATGACGCCCGGACCGCGAGGAGCAACCAGCGTCTGAGGCGGACGCTCTTTACCCGACGTCGGCACAAGTGACTGAAGACGTCGTCGTGAGTGTACAGCACCATGCTGTACCTTTCTAGACAAGCAGGGTTTCAACCACCGCAATGTTTTCTTTACGCGCTTTAGGCGCTTGTTTGCTGTGCTCTTTTTGTTGCCTCCCAACCTGCCTTGTTTGTTTTTTCCTGTTTTGATTTTCCCGGAATAAACCGGTGATTTGTTCTCATGCAGATCGGCGTTACTTCGTCGGGCAGGTTCGGGCTCGCGAACCCTTTACGCTCGAAGGGGGATCCTTCAAGCTATACCCATTTTTTACTATATATATATATATATATATAAGAGACGAAAAACTCGAACAAGGTAACAGCACGATTGTGGCCTACGTTTCAGCAAAGAGAACTTGCCCTGAGGAAAGCAAGTTCTCTTTGCTGAAACGTAGGCCACAATCGTGCTTTCACCTTGTTCCAAGTTTTTCTTCTCTTGTGTTGGCTACCATCTTCAAAGTTCTACTACTCCCTAGAAATAAGGGTTGGCAGTCGAGAAAACCTCAGAAAACAAAGGGGAGGATGTGGTAGATCATTGAAACAGATTAAGAATTTGGAAATTCTTTCTTTCCAAATTCTTAATCTGTTTCAATGATCTACCACATCCTCCCCTTTGCTTTCTGAGGTTTTCTCGACTGCCAACCCTTATTTCTGTGTTATTTTCAACGAGCCCCTCATTTCCTATCCTGATTCGCTACATGCATAGCGAGGGCCTCTGTTCTGGCAGTCTTGTTGCCAAAGGAAGCTTAAGAGGGTTCAAAGCTGGTCGACCACTCTGGACATGTCGTAGACACTCGAGTCACGACCCGGGGGTTAAAAAGAAGGTCCTCTTTACCCCGATTAGTCCGAATGGCGCTGGCTACCACCCCCAAGCACAGGAAAACAAACATACCTAACATAAATACCCCAGAAAGTG
Organism: Haemaphysalis longicornis; assembly: GCF_048455015.1. NCBI lineage: Eukaryota > Metazoa > Arthropoda > Arachnida > Ixodida > Ixodidae > Haemaphysalis > Haemaphysalis longicornis. Next base: position 1,998,641 of record NW_027526352.1, on the reverse strand, counting down.
AATGGGAAAATCGCCCCGCCGGTAGCGTAGTGGTTATCGCACCAGACCGGTATTCTGGAGGTCGTGGGTTCGGATCCCACCTGGCGGGCATTTTTTCTTCACTTTCTTTCTTTCCAAATTCTTAATCTGTTTCAATGATCTACCACATCCTCCCCTTTGCTTTCTGAGGTTTTCTCGACTGCCAACCCTTATTTCTGTGTTATTTTCAACGAGCCCCTCATTTCCTATTCTGATTCGCTACTACTCCCTATATATATATATATATATATATATATATATATATATATATATATATATATATATATATATATATATATATATATATATGTATATTGTAGTGAAGGGGTCGTGCAGAGTGGGGGCCAATCCGCCGGTACCGGTGGCGTAACGTGCGCGGTAGAGAAAGCAGTATCGAGGAAGCAGGGAAGAAGAAGAAGGACGTCGGAAGCTGTTCGTTTCGGAGGCAGCAAGACGGCCACCCTCGCGGTGTAGGCCCGAGGACCGTCGCCGGCTTTCCCGTCTGAGCCACCGCCCGGGCTGTCAACGAGACAACGGCCGACGAGACCACAAGAAGGTGTTGCGCCAGTCAGCGTGAGCGGTGTTCCGGTGGCATGGAGCGCGGGCAGAGAGGCCTCGGCATGGCGCAGGCGTAAGCACTTCCGTCCCGCCGCTAGCCATCGGCCACCGTCACGTCCCTGCCAGCGAGAGGGGAACTCCTCATCGACTTCACTAGTCTGCCCCGTCGCCATCCAGAGAAGTACGTCTCCACGTCGTCGCATCAGCGATCGTCTTGTCGCGCGATCGGCGTCTCTGTGCGCGTGACTTTCTTCATGACTTTGTGTACTGTCTCCCGCACTTGAATCTTCCCGAATCTAGTTCGCTCGTGTGCTACAGCGTCTGTTCCGGCTTTCTCCATTAACCAGCTAATATAATGTTGTGTGTGCGTGTGCGAGAACACAGTAGTCAAGTCTCGTGACTTTCAATGCGGCCCGGCACAATATTCTTTACAAAAGTGGCGAGCCTGCCAGGATCCGCAGTTTAGATGAGGAGTTCCCCTCTCGCTGGTATGGGGACTGTGACTTCTCTATGATACCCATTCGCAGCATTTGTTCCGGTGTCCCGTCCGGAACACCGCTCACGCTGACTGGCGCAACACCTTCTTGTGGTCTCGTCGGCCGTTGTCTCGTTGACAGCCCGGGCGGTGGCTCAGACGGGAAAGCCGGCGACGGTCCTCGGGCCTACACCGCGAGGGTGGCCGTCTTGCTGCCTCCGAAACGAACAGCTTCCGACGTCCTTCTTCTTCTTCCCTGCTTCCTCGATACTGCTTTCTCTAGCGCGCACGTTACGCCACCGGTACCGGCGGATTGGCCCCCACTCTGCACGACCCCTTCTCTACATATATATATGTATATATATATATATATGTATATATATATGTATATATATATATATACATGTATATATATATACATGTATATATATATACATGTATATATATATACATGTATATATATATATACATATATATATATGTATATATATATGTATCATCACCCTACCTACGCCCACAGCAGGGCAAAGGCCTCTACCATCTCCCATTATTCTCCAATTACTTCGGTCCAGTGCAATCTTTGACCAATTTATCCCCTCAAACTTCTTAATCTCATCTGCTCATCTAACCTTCTGTCGCTCCCTGCAACGCTTGGCTTCATAGGGATCCACTCTGTTACCCTTCATGACCAGCGGTTATCTTGCCTTCGCATTACATGAACTGCCCACGTCCATTTCTTCTTCTTAATCTCTACTAATATATCCTTAACACGTGTTTGTTCCCTGACCCACTCCGCTCTCCTCTTGTCCCTTAATGTTACACCTATAATTTTACGCTCCATTGCCCGCTGAGTCGTTCTCAATTTAAGTAGAACCCTCTTAGTGAGTCTCCAAGTTTCTGCCCTGTAGGTGAGTACCGGTAAGATGCAGCTGTCATACACTTTGTTCTTCAGCGACAATGGTAGACTGCTATTCAATATCTGAGAATGCCTGCCATATGTACCCCACCCCATTCTGATCTTTCTAATTACCCCTGCCTCATGGTTGGGATCTGGTGGTCACAACTCGGCTTAAGTAGATATATTCGCTTACCACTTCCACTGCCTCGCCACCTATCTGAAACCGCTGTGCTGTCCCGAGGTTATTGATCATTACTTTAGTTTTCTGCATATCATTTTCAGGCCCACGGTTCTACTCTGTTCGTCCAGTGCAGAAAGCATGCTTTGCTATTCGCCCCCGAGTTACTTAGCAAGGCAATGTCATCAACAAATCTCAGGTTACTCTGGTATTCTCCATTAACCCTTACTCCCACCTGTTCCCAATCCAACGTTCTGAATACTTCTTGTAAGCATGCTGTGAATAACATTGGAGAGATTGTGTCTCCTTGTCTGACACCCTTCCTTATAGGTATTTTACGGCTCTCCTTATGGAGGATGATGGTAGCTGTGGACCCATTGTAGATATCCTCTAGTATTCTTACATAATGCTCATCTACTCCCTGGTTCCGTAATGCCTGAATGACTACTAGGGTTTCGACCAAGTGAAATGCTTTCTCATAATCTATGAAGGGTATAGATAGGGGTTCAGTATACTCAGCGCACTTCTCTATCACCTGATTGATCGTGTGAATATAGTCTATTGTTGAATAACCTTCACGGAACCCTGCTTGGTTTTTAGGTTGACTGAAATCTAAGGTTGCAGAAATTCTGTTGGCGATTACCTTGGTAAGTACCTTGTAGACTACTGACTAGCTGATCGGCCTGTATTTTTTAAGTGCTTCATGTTGCCTTTCTTATGGATTGGGATGATGTTCGCGTTCTTCCCAGATTCCGGTACCATTGCGGTCATTAGGCATTGCGTATACGGGTTTGCCAGTTTTTAAGTACAATTTCCCCGCCATCCTTCAAGGGGCCTGCTGTTATCTGATCCTCACCAGGTGCTTTGCCCGCTTTCATTTCTTTTAAAGCCTTCCTTACCTCTTCGGTCGTTACTGGTGGGATGTCTATCTCCTCTGATCTACTGTTTCGTTCGGCATTATCCTGGAAGTCCCGGCTACTGTACAGATCCTCGTAGAACTCCTCGGCCACTGTAACTATTTTATCCCTATTTGTGATGACATTGCCTTGCTTATCTTTAAGTGCATACATCTGATTTTTCCCGACACCAAGACGCCTCTTCACAGCTTTCTGGCTACCTCCGTTCTTTACAGCGTATTCGGTCCTCTCCATATTATACTTTCGCATGTCAGCTGTTTTACGCTTATTGATTAACTTCGAAAGCTCCGCTAGTTCCATTCTGTCAGCTGCGGTAGAGATTGTCATGGTTTGCCATTTTCTAATTAGATCTTTCGTCTCCTGTGAAAGTTTGCCAGTATCCTGTGTAGCCATAGTGCCCCGACTTCTACTGCACACTCCGTGATATTACGTGTAAGCTTGTCGCTGGCTTCCTTTGTCGTAAGCTCGGCTTCATCGTTAAGAGCTGAATATCGGTTCTGCAACGCGATCCTGAATTGTTCTGCTTTACGTCTTACTGTAAGCTCATTTATCGGCTTCTTTCGTTCTAGCTTGTTGCGGTCCCTCCTCAGATCTAGCCCAATTCGAGATCTTACCATACGGTGGTCACTGCACCTTATCCTTCCGAGTACTTCCACATCCTGCACCACGCCATGGTGGTTATCGCATATTGTGAAGTCTATTTTATTTTTATGCTCCCCATTCGGGCTCATCCAGGTCCAATTCCGACTCTCCCGTTTACAGAAGAAGGTATTCATTAAGCGTAGGTTATTCCGCTCTGCAAACTCAACCAGTAGGTCCCCCCTGCTATTTCTACAGCCCAGACCATAGTTCCCAACTGCCTTTTCTCCAGCCTGATTCTTGCCTACTTTAGCATTGAAGTCCCCATAACTACGGTATACTGTGTTTTTTCTTTAGCTATTGCCGATTCCACATCTTCATAGAAGCGTTCCACTGCTTGGTCGTCGTGGCTGGATTTGGGCGCGTAGCCCTGCACCACCTTGAGCTTGTACCTCTAATTGAGCCAAATTACAAGACCTGCTGCCCTTTTGTTAGTGCTATAGTATTATTCTATGTTGCCAGCTATGCTTTTTTTGACTAGAAATCCCACTCCCAGTTCTCTTCTGTCCTCTAGACCCCGGTAACATAAGACGTGCCCATTTTTCAGCACCCTAAAGGCTTCGCCTGCTCTCCTAACCTTGCCAAGCCTTATACCATCCAATTTAATGCCCTCTAATTCCTCGAACAACACCTCGAGACTCGCTTCGCTAGATAAGGTTCGCGCGCTAAACGTTGCCAGGTTCAGATTCCATTGGCGGTCCGTCTGGATCTAGGGATTCTTAGACCTCTCTGCTGCGTCTCAGGTCTGACCGCCGCCGTGGTCAGTTGCTTCGCAGCCGCTTGGGACTGGGGGCCGTGGGTTAATTGGCGTATTCATGGGAGGTTGTGACCGTTACTGCACCAGGGTGGCCTACCCTGCTCTTGTGAGGGAGTGCATTGCCGGCAATCGTCGCCGGGGTCAGGCCGCACCCCAAGCCCCTTTGTGGAATTCCATCAATACGCCGTTTTTTTTAAATCCGGTGGGAATTGTCCGGCACCGGGTTTCGAACCACGGTCCTTCTGCACGCGAGGCGTATGCTCTACCTCTACCTCTATATATATTGTGCGAACGCGACCTTAGCGCGTTCCCTTTTGTTCGGCTTCGCCGCACTGCTTGCTACTCGTGGGAACTTACTTGGCGAGACGTCGGCAAGGGGGATCTACCTCCTAACCTGAACCTGAGAACCTGAACCTGAACCTGTCCGAACCTGAGAAGTGTTACTACTAGCGTGAATCGGGTCGCTAGCGGAGGCAGGCGTACACCTTGAGAGCAGAGTGAACGTTGCTACATCGTGCTAGAACATGTGAGCACCGAGATTTTCTCGGTGCGCCCTTTAGCCGGGACGTTTCTGCCACGGCAAGCTGAGGCACTGAACTTATGAAGTCCTGAGCCCTGGAAACGTGAGGGCATAAGGCCCGCGCTGTAATTGCAAGCCCGAAGTGAGCGAGTACGGAAGCTGCATTTGGCCCGATTTTCTTTTCTCTGCTGTATCTTTTATCGATTCCTGCAGTCGGGGCTCTGGGAGCCGCGTGGCCAGGGGCCACGGGTGCTGTAAGGTCTGTCTGGTATTGCGGCTTGGCCCCGGGCGTTCCGACGTCGTAGACGCGATAGGCGCCGTCGCTCATTAAGCTGCATATGTTGCAGCGAGCGGGTAGGGCTGACGAAAAAGCCGATGTCTGCTTCATGGGTGTGCGAATGGGGCAGTAGAGCAAGCCCCTGGGTTTCCGGTCGTTCCCAAATATGCGTGAACCCGAAGGCTTTTCGGAGCCGGCACCGCGTGTGAGAGGGCACTACCGAGGGGGACGTAGCTCGGCAGCTGACGGACGGGAAGCGGTCCCTTCTTCTCTACTGAGTGGCTGGGTGCGTGTCGCCGAATGCTTGTTTGAAGTGGTTCTGCACGTAGCGGGAGAAGATCTACTTCGCCTCAAGAAAGTGAGTTTTTTGTGCGCTGTCGGAAACCGTCTTTTGACAGCCGCAATTGTTTAGCGTCGTGCCACGCGGTCGATGCTGAGGAATAGCAATTCTTCCTTGCCTGAGTTCAGGGCTTGCGGGAGTGCTGATGTGATAAGCAATGCGAGTTCGCCCAGGCTTGCTTGCTACGCGATGTCTTTTCTGCCATCTTCTGCTCCGGGTCTACGAGCGTTCGAGAGCTGGAAACCACTGCCAGCTGTCCTAGCGTGGCAGCTACTTGGAGGCGGCCTACACGCGGCGCCGTAGGAGCTACCTACGGCTGGTGTCTCCCTAAATGGAGGCCGTGTTTGGTCGGGCGGCGCTGTCCTGTGCTGCCTCGGGTGGCGTCACATAGGTGCTGGGCCGCACTTTGCGGTCAAGAGGCTCCTCCATGGGCCTGCTGATACGTCCTCGGCGCGTCCGAGCCGAGAGCAGCGGCTGTACGGACGTCATCTGTCAGCGCAGTAGCTACACTGGCTCGGACTGGCCTCAGCCCTGCCTTTCGAGACCCTGGCCTGCTGTCTTCGGCAAGGGCCAGAGCGGACTTGCGTATCATCACCAGCGACTGTGCGGAGTGCCAGCGCAAGCAACGATTGCTCGTGTTAGCCTGTGTTTCGCCACGTCGAACACTGGGCCAAGAACTCTGCATCCCGGGGTGCATTGGTGTTGCTTGTGTCTTCTCGGTTGGACGAGATGCAAGTGGTCCCTGGCATCGCTGTCTACGACGATACTGCATCTGTGCTTGGCATGCCTGTTCGAGCCAACGTGTGCACCGTCACCTCAGAGGTGTTACATGTGACACCTGAGCGTTAGATTGTGCATGGGCGTTAGATTGTGCATGTCGCTGACGATGCCTGTTTGATAACGGCGAGTGCTAGGACAGCTGTTGCGCGGGGCGAACCTTCATGATTTGTTTATTGTTGTGAACATTGCGTCTAGATGTCCCCGAGTGCTATTCTTTCCACCGTACGGAAAGTTTAAGGTTGGAGGGATGTGCGAACGCGACCTGAACGCGTTCCCTTTGGTTCGACTTCGCCACGCTGCTTACTACTCGTGGGAACTTGCTTGGCGAGACGTCGACGAGGGGAATCTACGTGCTCGCCGAAGGAGTGTCTTGCGGCCGGCGAGTGCACGCGGCATGCAAGCTGCGGGGACGTTGGAGCTCTGGGAGCGAGGCGGCAGGACGCACCTGGGGACCTCCTCACTTCGAGGATTGGGCCAAAAAAAGGAGGGAGACAATGGCTGCATTCGCATCCCAGCGAAGCAAAAGCGAGCGCGCTGAGGCGCCCACGGAGATGACTGTTGTCGCCGCGAGTCGAACCTCTCGATTCCATTAAATTGCCCGGGCGAGGAACTTGATCCCCGCCGTCAACCAGCTAGCCTGCATGTTCTTTGTATGTTTATTATCCAGTAAGGAATGCCAGTGAGCGAAACACTTGTCGCTTTTTTTGTTCCTGTGAGCCACGGCCCGCCACGGCTGGCGCCTTACAGCGCGCAGTCGCGGGGTGGCAGTTAGCTTGCTTGCTGGACGAAACGAGAAGACAAAGACTGATTAGTGTCTCTCGTCGCCGGTTTTGCTATTACATGGGGAAAGTAACCAACCTACTTTTACCCCTGTACAATCCCACAATATATATATATATATATATATATATATATATATATATATATATATATATATATATATATATATATATATATATATATATATATATAAAGATAAGTTGGCAATCTACAACGCCAAAGACTGCCAACTTATCTTTCTGTATTTCCCCAACGAGCCCCTCATTTCCTTACTAATATATATATATATATATATATATATATATATATTGTGGGATTGTACAGGGGTAAATATGTAAATATATATATAAATATATATATATGTAAATATATGTAAATATATATATATATATATATATATATATATATATATATATATATATATATTTTTTTTTTATTCGCTTTCTTTCTTTCTTTCCAAACTCTTTATCTGTTTCAATGAGCTAACAAAACCTCCCCTTTGCTTTCCGAGGTGTTCTTGACTGCCAACCCTTATTTCTGTGTTATTTCTACGAGTCCCTCATTTCCAATTCTGATTCGCTACATGCATAGCGAGGGCCTCTGTTCTGGCAGTCTTGGTGCCATAGGGAGCTTAAGAGGGTTCAACGCTGGTTGACCACTCTCGACATGTCGTAGACACTCGAGTCACGGCGCGGGGATTAAAAAGAAGGTCCCCTTCACCCCGAGAAGTCAGAGTGGCGCTGGCTACCACCCCCAAGCACAGGAACAAAATTACATCGACATAAATACCCCAGAAAGCGGGGGAGAAAATCGCCCCGCCGGTAGCGTAGTGGTTATCGCACCAGACCGGTATTCTGGAGGTCGTGGGTTCGGATCCCACCTGGCGGGTATTTTTTCTTCGCTTTCTTTCTTTCTTTCCAAATTCTTTATCTGTTTCAATGAGCTAACAAAACCTCCCCTTTGCTTTCCGAGGTGTTCTTGACTGCCAACCCTTATTTCTGTGTTATATATATATATATATATATATATATATATATATATATATATATATATATATATATAATGGCATTTTTTACTCCCCAAACTGCACTCTTACCTTACAATCAATAAACACAAAAATTAATTAGTGTTGCCGAATGTGCACTCTGTTTTGGATGCAGAGAAAATTTCGAGCCATCAGTGGTACTTTGGTGTCAAGCAGCACGATAATACCGGAACGTAGAACTACGAGTATGCAGACGCAGATCTGCAAGTGAGAAAAGCCCAAACTACAAGAAGTTAACTGCAACCCGGATTGAGGGCGTACTAGTTGGTACGTAATTTGGTTTGAAACAGCACTGTTAGTTCTGTGTTCCTGTTCTTCTGCACTGTTTCACGCCAGAGTGGGCACGGGAGAGTAGCAACGATGTGGTCGTCGCTGCAAAACCCCTTTTTGTTCTACATGCAGATAACTCCCCTGCTATGCACGTTGCTGTTTCCACATCAAGGGACGGCATTCTTGGTATCAGCAACACCGGCGCTATCTTCTGCGGATACTGCCGGCCATGGTCTACGCTATCAACCTAACCTCGGCACCATCGTCAATCCACTCTCCGACAAACCGGAAGCATCGTCAGCGACAGCACCATGGCGGGGGGATATAAACACCTGGCAACGCCCTTCAGCCTCCAGTGGGCACGGGAGAGCAGCAACGATGTCGTCGTTGCTGCAAAACCCCTTTTTGTTCTACATGCAGGTAGGTAAACGCCCACCGCTTTATAGCACGCGTTCTAACAACGTTTGTTTGCTGCTCTTCCCGTGCCCAAGTGTCTTACATGAAAGCTTGTGTGCCTGTGTTCTTGTTTTGAAGGAGCTGCTTCTTTGTGGTGATATTGAGAAGAACCCTGGGCCTCTTGACCAGGAAACTCTTGCCTTGCATAACGAATTACTCACCGCAATAGCCGCCCTTTCGTCTAAGTTTGACTCAAAACATGATGATGCAATGCAGGCTATAGGAGCACTTAAGCAAAACCAAGACGAGCTCACGTAAAAAGTATCCGACTTAGCGGCTAGAGTGACAACCGTTGAGTCTTTTATTGAAACTATTGGAACTCAGCCTACTTCACCAGATATTTCGCCTTTGGTTTGCGATGCTGTCCGCATTGAAAATGCGGAGATAAATTTCCGCCTAAACGATCTTGAGGATCGTTCAAGAAGAGACATCCTGCTATTTTATGGTGTTCAGGACCGTCCATCGGAAACGTGGGCTGAATCGGAGGCTCACATCCGGAACCTTGTTTCTGAGCATCTCAACACGGCCCTTACTGATGACGCAATTGCGCGAGCACACAGGTTAGGCGCTCATGTTCCGAACAAAACACGACCTATAATAGTTAAATTTTCGTCATTCAAGTCTAAAGAGAACATCCTTTCCCAGAAATCTAAGTTCAAAACGGCTGCCGTTTCGGCAGGCGAAGATTTTTGCAGCGCTACACGACAACCCCGAAAAAAACTAATAACTAATAGAGTATGGGAAAGCCAGCGGTCAAACGTATTCCCTGCGCGCAAATAAATTGATAATTAACAAAAGAAATACCTGTACTGTACAGCTACGGATTCTGTATGTGAAATAGACCCCGTCCAAAACACGACTGACCCAAACGACGATCAAAACAGCACCCACGTCTCGACCGAATCCCATCCTAAATCGCCATAGCTATCCTCTGCAGCCAGGCAGCAGCAAAACAATGTATCCGTTTTTTACACCAATGCGCGCAGTGTGTTTAACAAACGCTCGGCTTTGTGTTCAATAATCGACTCGTGTTCGGCTGACATTGCCGTTATTACTGAAACTTGGTCGTCTGCGAAAATACAGAACAATGAAATTCTAGATTGTTAAAAGGCATACACCATATACCGATACGACCGCGACTTTCGGACAGGCGAGGTGTGATGATTGCGGTTAATAATTCCCTTCTTTCGAATTCTGTTGGTATTGTATCACCTTTGGAAGCTGTTTGTGCTCGTGTTATCCTAGCCGGCTGTGAATTGATTCTTTGTGCGTGCTATCGGTCCCCGTCTGCCTCGACATCATTTTGTGAAGACCTACATGATCTATTAAACAGACTTATCGTCAGATTCCCAAATTCTCCACTAGTATTGTTTGGCGATTTCAACTTCCCCAACATCGAATGGCACAAGGACTCTATTACTGTTAGACCAAACACATCTGAGTTTACCCACTTCTTAAACGTTTGCCACGATTTCAACCTCGTCAAACTTGTTCATAGACCTACGCGTACTACAGCCACATGCGCAAACACTTTAGATCTTGTTCTTACTAACGTACCGGACCTGATTTCTCCTATCACATACCTTCCTGGAATTGGTGACAACTGGATACTTCCTTTCACCTTAAAAGCTCAAATAACTTCTAAAAACCATACAAAAAATATACAAGATTTTGGCAGAGCCGATATTGCGTCAATTACAAACGAACTAGAAGTATTTAGCGATGATTACGTTCCCAAGTTTTGGGAACGATCGCTTGAAGAAAATTGGTCAATTTTTAAAAACAAGTTGCTACACTTGATTCAGTGCCACGTGCCTAAACGACGAGTAACTTCTAATCCCCGCCCCCCTGGTTTAGCGCAACCCTAAAGCGACTTCGTAGACACGCCTTTTTCGTCCCGACAAACTAAGAAATCACCCCGATAAATGGTCTGCTTATCGTCAAATAAATGCCGAATACAATAAGGCCACGACAAACGCTAAAAAAACATTTTTTGACCTCACGCTTCCCTCCCTTCTTAAAGACAACCCGAAAAATTCTGGAGCATGATTAGTGGAGCTAAAAATAGACAGATTACAATAATTGATCCTAACGATGTGGTTCTTGCGCCTGAAAAGTGTTGTGTTGTTCTAAATAACGCGTTTGCCTCTTTTTTCAATCAATTTGTTCCAGCCTGTTATCCACCAGTACACAATGTTAGTTTCCCAGAGATGGAGCCAATTATTATAAACTGGTGTGGTGTGAGTAAATTTATTAATAACTTGACAGTTTCCTCAACCACAGGTCCGGATATCATCAATTCGAAGATGTTGAAATGTACGGTTTTGTTTGCTTGCTCTGATACTTGCTCTGATTTTTGAATACTTGCTCTGATTTTTGAACAATCGTTGCTCTCTTGTACTTTGCCGAGCGCTTGGAAGACGGGAAAGGTGGTTCCGGCCATCTTGCTCCATGGTTCCGGCTCATAAATCAGGCAATATGCGGATTTGCACCCGCAGAACACTGCACAAAACACTGCCTTTGCCTTCTGTAGTGGACGTTCCCGTCGAGTGACCAGCGCCTGCGTGACCGGGACAAAAGTTGAGGCGGCGGTGCTATCGGCACTACCGCTGCGCATGCCTGGTTGTGGTCATCATCGAGTGACAACGCAAGAAAGCGGTGGCGCTGCTCGGATACAGCTGTCCTGACCACGTGGGGCAACGTCATCTTCTCGGACGGCGCTCTGCTATAAAAGGCCCGCCACCGACTGCATCGCTGGGATTTGCGGCCGCAGAACACTGCACAAAACACTGGCTTTGCCTTCTGTAGTGGACGTCCCCTTCGAGTGACCAGCGCCTCCGTGACCGGGACAAAAGTTGAGGCGGCGTAGCTATTGGCACTACCGCTGCGCATGCCTGGTTGTGGTCATCATCGAGTGACAACGCAAGAAAGCGGTGGCGCTGCTCGGATACAGCTGTCCTGACCACGTGGGGCAACGTCATCTTCTCGGACGGCGCTCTGCTATAAAAGGCCCGCCACCGACTGCATCGCTGGGATTTGCGGCCGCAGAACACTGCACAAAACACTGCCTTTGCCTTCTGTAGTGGACGTCCCCTTCGAGTGACCAGCGCCTGCGTGACCGGGACAAAAGTTGAGGCGGCGGTGCTATCGGCACTACCGCTGCGCATGCCTGGTTGTGGTCATCATCGAGTGACAACGCAAGAAAGCGGTGGCGCTGCTCGGATACAGCTGTCCTGACCACGTGGGGCAACGTCATCTTCTCGGACGGCGCTCTGCTATAAAAGGCCCGCCACCGACTGCATCGCTGGGATTTGCGGCCGCAGAACACTGCACAAAACACTGCCTTTGCCTTCTGTAGTGGACGTCCCCTTCGAGTGACCAGCGCCTGCGTGACCGGGACAAAAGTTGCGGCGGCGGTGCTATCGGCACTACCGCTGCGCATGCCTGGTTGTGGTCATCATCGAGTGACAACGCAAGAAAGCGGTGGCGCTGCTCGGATACAGCTGTCCTGACCACGTGGGGCAACGTCATCTTCTCGGACGGCGGTCTGCTATAAAAGGCCCGCCACCGACTGCATCGCTGGGATTTGCGGCCGCAGAACACTGCACAAAACACTGCCTTTGCCTTCTGTAGTGGACGTCCCCTTCGAGTGACCAGCGCCTGCGTGACCGGGACAAAAGTTGAGGCGGCGGTGCTATCGGCACTACCGCTGCGCATGCCTGGTTGTGGTCATCATCGAGTGACAACGCAAGATAGCGGTGGCGCTGCTCGGATACAGCTGTCCTGACCACGTGGGGCAACGCCATCTTCTCGGACGGCGCTCTGCTATAAAAGGCCCGCCACCGACTGCATCGCTGGGATTTGCGGCCGCAGAACACTGCACAAAACACTGCCTTTGCCTTCTGTAGTGGACGTCCCCTTCGAGTGACCAGCGCCTGCGTGACCGGGACAAAAGTTGAGGCGGCGGTGCTATCGGCACTACCGCTGCGCATGCCTGGTTGTGGTCATCATCGAGTGACAACGCAAGAAAGCGGTGGCGCTGCTCGGATACAGCTGTCCTGACCACGTGGGGCAACGTCATCTTCTCAGACGGCGCTCTGCTATAAAAGGCCCGCCACCGACTGCATCGCTGGGATTTGCGGCCGCAGAACACTGCACAAAACACTGCCTTTGCCTTCTGTAGTGGACGTCCCCTTCGAGTGACCAGCGCCTGCGTGACCGGGACAAAAGTTGAGGCGGCGGTGCTATCGGCACTACCGCTGCGCATGCCTGGTTGTGGTCATCATCGAGTGACAACGCAAGAAAGCGGTGGCGCTGCTCGGATACAGCTGTCCTGACCACGTGGGGCAACGTCATCTTCTCGGACGGCGCTCTGCTATAAAAGGCCCGCCACCGACTGCATCGCTGGGATTTGCGGCCGCAGAACACTGCACAAAACACTGCCTTTGCCTTCTGTAGTGGACGTTCCCGTCGAGTGACCAGCGCCTGCCTGACCGCGACAAAAGTTGAGGCGGCGGTGCTATCGGCACTACCGCTGCGCATGCCTGGTTGTGGTCATCATCGAGTGACAACGCAAGAAAGCGGTGGCGCTGCTCGGATACAGCTGTCCTGACCACGTGGGGCAACGTCATCTTCTCGGACGGCGCTCTGCTATAAAAGGCCCGCCACCGACTGCATCGCTGGGATTTGCGGCCGCAGAACACTGCACAAAACACTGCCTTTGCCTTCTGTAGTGGACGTCCCCTTCGAGTGACCAGCGCCTGCGTGACCGGGACAAAAGTTGAGGCGGCGTTGCTATTGGCACTACCGCTGCGCATGCCTGGTTGTGGTCATCATCGAGTGACAACGCAAGAAAGCGGCGGCGCTGCTCGGATACAGCTGTCCTGACCACGTGGGGCAACGTCATCTTCTCGGACGGCGCTCTGCTATAAAAGGCCCGCCACCGACTGCATCGCTGGGATTTGCGGCCGCAGAACACTGCACAAAACACTGCCTTTGCCTTCTGTAGTGGACGTCCCCTTCGAGTGACCAGCGCCTGCGTGACCGGGACAAAAGTTGAGGCGGCGTTGCTATTGGCACTACCGCTGCGCATGCCTGGTTGTGGTCATCATCGAGTGACTACGCAAGAAAGCGGCGGCGCTGCTCGGATACAGCTGTCCTGACCACGTGGGGCAACGTCATCTTCTCGGACGGCGCTCTGCTATAAAAGGCCCGCCACCGACTGCATCGCTGGGATTTGCGGCCGCAGAACACTGCACTAAACACTGCCTTTGCCTTCTGTAGGTGAGTGTGTGCCATTAGTATTGTTAAGGATCTATTGGTCTTCTGCCGCAAATCCCACATGTGCACTGTCTGATGTACTGTTTTTGTTAACATGGGGGTTGATCTTGAAACCTATCGGGCGTGGATCGGCTCCTTCGGCCGTAAGTCATTGTGTAATCCTGAAGAGAAGTCGCAGGCTGATGTCGCTTGTCTTCTGTCTAGGGTGTGCTCTCGTGGCAGTTTGGTAGTCGTGTTGTTTTGTCTTGCACAACTGTTGGTATGTTGCGGTGATGTTGAAACCAACCCCGGCCCTGACAAACTTGACATGATTATTAGTTCACTGAAGGGTGCGGCAACGTCACGTGATGCCTTTCAAAAAGAAATTAGCTCTAAAGTAAGAGACATATCTACAGGAATCATAGATCTAAAAAAGCGTCTTTCAAAGGTTGAGGAAAGTTTGGTTGCACTAAGTAAAAATGGCGACACCATAACAACCGTCGGAGGCTCAGTTAATGAAATCAAAACTGATATTTTGGCCCTTTCCGTTGGCAGGACAGCCAAACCGGCCTACTCGATGTGGTAGACGACATGAACAATCGCATGCGACGTAAAAACTTAATCTTCAAGGGGCTGCCTGAGGAAGGAAAGGAAAATTCTGACGCCTCTGAATCTAAGATTACTAACTTTTGCAAGGAGGATCTCGGCTTAGATATCACTGATATTGAACGCGCGCACTGGGTTGGCGCTCCAAAGGAAGGTTACGACCGTCCTCTTATCGTGAAGTTTCTCAACTACAAAACAAAATGTGAAGTTCTTGGAAACGCGTTTAAACTGAAACAATTAAAGGATAAAAAAATATGGATTGAAGAAGACTTTTCACCGAGGATTCAATTTGTCAGAAAGCAACTTCGGGACTTTGCGCGAGCAAATCGTCAACCAAATGACAAAATGAAGACATCTTTTGACAAGCTCCTGCTCAACAACCGTAGATACCGTTATGACCAAGCTACTGCGCGGGTGGTTGAGTGCATGCAGCAAGAGCGACGTTCGTGACAAGGGTGTAATGAACAACCTCAAGAGACTGACCCGAATCTTTCACTGATATTAGCAAACTTTCGCAGCATTATGAACAAGCAGGATGAACTCGCTGCTTTTATTCATACCTGCAATGCAGACGTCATTGTTGGGACGGAAACATGGCTCACATCACACATCGACAGTGCCGAAATGGACATTTCCAAATCTTTTTCTGTTTTTCGTAGGGATCGTAATGGTAGGCGATGAGGAGGAGTTTTGATAGCCACAAAAAAACATATTCCTGTGCGGCTGATTCATGTGGACAGCGTTCTTGAAACATTATGGGTTGCTCTTTACCTACCGAGCGCAACAATAGTTATTGCAGCATGTTACCGGCCACCTGACTCACCTGCAGATTTTATCGACGAACTACACGACGTTCTGGTCGGAATACAGGATACGTATAGGAACTCTCCAATCATCTTAGCCAGTGACTTTAATTTTTCATTTTTAAACTGGTCCAAAGTATCAACTGATGGCATAAGGCCAGATCACGAATGTACTGCTTTCTTGGATTTTTTATCGTTTTTCCAATTACCTCAGATGGTGACTTCCCCTACACGTGCAGATGCCATTCTTGATCTTATTTTAAATACACACCCCGATCAAGCTGATGTGCATGTACTAGAATGCATCAGTGACCATCGCATTGTTCATTGTTTAAGTCAATTACAAAACAGAAGGTACCCCAGAAGAAATTCGTGTACGACTTTGCTAAAAGCAATTTCGCGAACATAACCCGAGACTTGGAACAGTTCCTAACAGTTCCTAACAGTTCGGTACATGAAAACTTGTTGCTGTTCCGAGATAGGCTGAGATCGGTACAGGAAAAATATGTCCCCAAAAAATGTCTTCTTGAAACTACTGATAGGCCTTGGTTTTCAAGACATATAAAGCGATGTTTGAATAAAAAGAAGCGCTTGTACGTCAAGGCCAGGCGAAGCAAAAAAGACAAGGACTGGAGCGATTATCTTGATTATGTAAAAGTGTGCAAGAAGCTTATCGAAGAGGCCAAAGACAGATTTTTCAATGTCGACTTACCAAATTTCATGAAAACAAACCCTAAAAAATTTTGGAAAGTTCTTTCTCCGCCACCTTCAAAAGAAATGCCTGAGCTTGTTTCCGAATCTCACTCGAATTGTCTAGAGGTGTCAAATACCTTCAACTCTTATTTTTGCAGTGTTTTTGTGGACGAGAGTCCGATACCTTCTGGAAGCCTATTCACTAGTCTTCCGCACAGCATGCCTTGTATTCTAGTTACCTCCGAAGGACTTATAAAAGCGATCGAGCGATTGCCAACGTATTCAAGTCCTGGTCCTGATGGCATAAGCACTAAACTACTCAAAGTTACGAAAGAGTACTCCGCACTAATCCTAGCACTTATCTTCTAGCAGTCTCTTGATACTGGTGTAATACCTGAGGATTGGAAACTAGCGTATGTGGTACCAATCTTCAAAGCAGGGGATAAAAATGAATTCTCTAACTACAGGCCAATATCTTTAACTTCCGTAGTATGCAAGCTTCTTGAGCATACCCTATCGTCCCAAATAATGAAATACCTGACAAATTATAACATTCTATAACCGAATCAGCACGGATTTCAGCGCGGGCGCTCCTGTGAAACCCAGCTGTTTGAACTTACAACTGATATTCATGACTCCCTTCATCAACTTGAGCAGACGGATGCCATATTCATCGATTTTGAAAAGGCATTCGATCGTGTCCCCCATAATCTCCTCATTCATCAAATGGAAAACATTAAAATAGAACGCAATGTTATTAGGTGTGTTAAGGAATATCTTCGAAATAGGCAACAGGCCGTTACTATAGATGATGTACAGCCGCGTGCGATTTGAAGGTAATCGCGCGAGCTTCGACCGATAAAGACGATAACGCCCCCGCGCGGCATTTTTCGGTGTGCCTGGGGCCTAGTTTATGCATTATCCTCTCCCTCGGTCGCTGTTCCTTCAAGCAGTCATCACTCCCGCGGCTAGTAAACCATTCTGTTCGCTTTGTGGTGATTTTGTGTGGTTGTAATCACGTGTGGGCTTTCTTCTTGGTTATCGTGAGCAGTGATAGCACCCATTGTTATAAATGTCCGGTATTTGCCGACAATGTGTTTGTGCGCACCTTTCAAGAACTGTTGTAAGATACGACAATGGGGATGTCTTCTCTAGGTGGGCAATAACAAAAGAGGAAGGGGTTACTGGTTTTGCCGCAGGAGTGATGGCCGCTTGAATAAACAGCGACCGAGGGAGAGAAGAAGGCTTAAACAAGGAACCAGGCGCAGTAAAACAAGCCGCGCGGGGGCGTTATCGAAGTGGTCGGTCGACGCTCGCGCGATTACCTTCAAATCGCGCGCGACTGTACACTCTTCGTTTCAGCTAGTCAACTCAGGGGTTCCGCAGGGGTCTGTGCTTGGTCCCACTCTCTTCTTAATTTACATAAATGACATCTTTGCTGGCAATAATTCTTCTCTTAGGTTATTCGCAGATGATTGTGTAATTTATCGGCGTTTATCGAAACATTCTAGTTGTGTTAAACTTCAAACCGACTTGTGTAGATTGGAAAAGTGGTGTTCCGACTGGCAAATGAACATTAATGTTAAAAAAACTAAACTAATGCTCTTCACCACACGCAAAGAAGTTATTTCATTTGCTCATACACTGAATAGCGTGATTGTTGAGCCTGTCAATTCGTTTAAATACTTAGGAGTTCACCTCACAAGCAACCTGTCTTGAAAAGTTCATATAGATTCAATTTTAGGTGACACAAGAAACTTGGTTTCATTCGTCCTTGTTTACGTCACGCCAATAAAGATACCAAACTGCTCGCATTTACCTCCTTTATAAGATCAAAAGTTGAATACGCTGGAATAATCTGGAATCCTTACCAATCGTACTTGGCCACGAAAATAGAATCGTTGCAAAACAAGAGCGCCCGCTTCATATCAGGACAATACACGCCCCATTCTAGCATTACGTTGATAAAAAGGAATATCGGTCTTCAATCGCTCGAAACAAGACGCAAAATTTCCAGGCTTACATTTTTTCATCAGCTGTACCATCACCCTAACAACTTCACTGCCTCAAGAATAAAACCAGCCCAACATATTTCCGCACGTGTAGACCATCCTAACAAAGTTCAGTCTGAATTTTCGCGTACGGACCTGCACCGCCTTTCTTTCCTACCCTTAGCCATTAGTGAATGGAATGCCCTCCCAGAGCGTATTGCCACAATTACTAACCACGAAAAATTCACCGAGGAAATTGTTCAACTGTTTCAGTGTGTGCAATAAAATATAGTCTATTCTCGTTTGTTGCCTAGGTCCTACTTTTGATCGGACCTACCCCGTGTATTTAGTTTGACATTTGTTCTGTTAATGAGAGTGTAATACTTACGCTTGTTTTTGTGTGCGGTTTTACCTGTTCATTGTAACATTCTGTGTACTTTTTAACACTTTTTTTAATTTACTTTCTGGTGCATAGAGTGCATTGTGCAAATCTGTTGTTCCCCCCCCCCTATGTAATGCCCGCAAGGGCCTTTAGGGTAATAAAAATGAAAAAAGAAAATTCATTCGGTTGATTACTACCGCCCTATTTCTTTGACGTCCATTTCTTGCAAACTTTTAGAGCACATCCTGTATTGTCACCTGATTGAATTCCTCGAGACCAACTCCTTTTTTAATGTGTCCCAGCATGGTTTCAGACGAATGTTCTCTTGTGAAACACAACTAATATCTTTTACCAATGATTTGTTTAGTAACGCTGACACAGGAGCTGACACCGATTGCATCTTTCTCGACTTCTCTAAAGCATTTGACACCGTTTCTCACGACCTAGTAATTCATAAACTCAGCAAGCTTAACATTGATGTGAACGTTCTTGGCTGGATCAGAGACTTCCTCTCAAACAGAACACAATACGTAACAGCTAACAATTACTCATCTGATACTTGTGCAGTGAAATCGGGAGTTCCGCAAGGTTCAGTACTGGGGCCCTTACTTTTTATTATCTACATTATTGACCGTTCTGATTATGTTAAAGTTTCATCAATCAAGCTTTTTGCGGATGATGGTGTAATCTATCGTAAAATTACTAACCCGAGTGACGTCCACAGGCTACAAGAAGATCTTAACAATGTGTCGAGATGGTGTGATAAATGGCTGATGAAACTAAATGTCAACAAGTGCAAAACAATGCATGTAACTAGGAGCAGCAAAGAGAATTCAAGTTTGTATTTTCTTAATAACCCCGCCTTATTGCCTGTTAACATGTACAAATACCTCGGTCTTCATATCTCCAGCAACCTAACCTGGAATGCGCATGCTGACTACGTACATAACAATGCGAATTCCATGCTTGGTGATCTGCGTCACAATTTCGTCTGTGCGCCTAGCTCGCCTAAATTAACCTTGTACAAAACACTAGTCCGCTCGAAGCTAGAGTACGCCTGCGCCGTATGGGACCCTTCTCAAACCTTACTCGTCAAAGCCTTAGAAACAGTACAAAACCGAGCAGCTCGTTTTATTTTGTCAAATTATTCCCGGCACTCCAACGTAACCGTGATGAAAACATCCCTTCACCTTCCTGCTGTTTCACTGCGTCGAAAATGTTATATTCTCTGTATATTTCGTAAAATGTTCTCCCACAACCCCATTCTTAAAAATGCACTTTTCCCTTGTCCCTCGTACATATCTTCTCGAACTGACCACGTGCATAAAGTAGGCGTACCGACAAGCCGTACTAACATGTATTACGATTCCTTCATTCCTACAACCAGCAATGACTGGAACCACCTTCCTACCTCAATCGTTGATATACGTGATCCTGTTAAATTCATGATTGCTGTACAAAATGCCCTGTATTGACAATGGACAATGTGCTTTTTTTTCCTCTGTATGTACCACCTTTGTACCACTCCTGTCTGTAAAGCCTCCGGGCCTTGAAAGTATACTAAATAAATAAATAAATAAATAAATAAATAAATAAATAAATAAATTATGCATCAGCTGGCCCCACCTTCAATCCGTTTTGCACCAGTAGTCGTTCTTGCTTGGGGTGGTCAAGTCGCACAGTACACAGGATTTGTGCCACGGGTGTTATGATGATGAAAAGTGCAGTGAGTACGGCAGGTTGTGGGCTTAAATGTTCTGCACAGTGAAAAAACGGTTGGACCTTTGTCCTTTCTTCCTCTGCTTTGCTCCCCCGGTGTTCACTGCCGTGAACAAGGCCTGGGGTGTGCACCACTTTGCGTGCTTTACCAGAAAATGAGCCAGAAGCGAGTAGTGATGTGGAATCTGTAATGAGGCTTTGGCGAAAGGTGGTTCCGTGTAAAGGGGCGCTGCCACACTTCCGATAAGCTCTTTCCTTCGCATCTAGAAGCGCTGCAAAAGCTGTGGTTATCTGGAGCGGTTCTGCACGATTTGCTCGTCGCAGCAGATACGCCATCCATTTCTGCTTTGCGTTTGTGGCTCTTTTAGTAGCTATTGAAAGCTTTCATTGTAGCAACTGAAGAAAAGCCGGCCAATAGCCATTACACAGCTGTAACAACGCAGTTCGAGTGGTCGTAGAACACCAAGACCGGGAAAGGGGAAAAGTGTTTTAAGCAAGTTCCCAAGTTATCTGATGGCCGTATTGCGGTAGTTTGCGCCCCCTTTTGTAAGTACTGGATGGGCCAGTCGACACCGTTCTGCAAAGTATTGCAACAGAATTGAAAGTTGGGCTAGCTGGTAGGTCCGCTGTCGGTTTTTTTTCACACTATTACACTTCAACTTGAAAAAATCCTCTTGAGGCCCGCGAATGCTGATGTCGAACCAACCACTCATGTGTAGCTCCCGTGTTTTCTCAAAAAGCACCCCTTAGCGAAAAGTAAAACGTTTGAAATACGTATGAGTATGCTATAAGTGCACCTCAAATATGCTTTGTATTTGTACATGTATTTCAAATTTATTAAACATTGCATTTTCTCATTTTTTAGCAAATATTGAAAGTACATTGGTAAAAATACGGTGAAAATACAGTGCTTTTAAGTACCCTTCAAAAAGATTAAGAATGCATTGAACCTCACGAACGTGCGCTTAAGGCATTCAGAATATATTGAAAATGTATTTGTTCCCCCCAAACGATGACGGCGTAAATGCACTGTAAATATTGTCGCGAAGACAAGAACGATGCAGTTGTCTTGAATAAGAAACACGTTTATTGGAGCGAACTTGTGCTCCCCTAACAACTCAAAAGAATACAGAGGCGGCGAAGCAGCGGTCAACAAAGTGACTTGCACAGGCGAGTGTCGTCGAATCGAATGCTCCGGCGTCCGCACTGCAGGCTTTTTATCTTTCGGCGCGCGTGGTTCTCGAAACGTCGATTCACATCGAGAACATAGTAGATCCAAGAAGATTATTCTGGGCTGTTCACGTTACATCAGAATGCTCTCCCTATCACGACAGATAACACATGCGGCACAGAAAGAAAGAATGGAACACGCGCTTCCCTTGGCGCAGAGATAACACAGACCGGCGCAGCCGGGCGGTAAAAGCAAAACACAAATAAACAAACCCAATGTATGGTTCGCGGCATTACCCCCCCTCTAAGAGTGCATCGACCCGATGCTAACATAAGCGACAGTCCGAAAATAAAAATAAAATTCGTTATCGTCCGTAGAAAGGTTTTAAGCGAACCACGTGAACGACTTCGGGCCGCGTGCGTCGTCGTGATGTTCCGGAATCACCATCGGGGATCACCTCGTAGGTAAGTTGGCCGACACGTCGTAGAATCTGGTAGGGTCCGAAATACCGTCGCAGGAGCTTCTCACTGAGTCCGCGTCGTCGGATGGGAGTCCAAACCCACACACGATCGCCTGGTTGGTACTCGGCGTCTCGGCGTCGGAGGTTGTAGCGGCCCGCATCCACCAGCTGCTGGTCCGTTATACGAACTCGAGCGAGCTGGCGGGCCTCCTCCGCACGTTGAAGATATCCGTGGACGTCGGCGTTGAGGTCGTCGTCTTCTATGTGCGGAAGCATGGCGTCGAGCATCGTAGTCGGCCTTCTACCGTAGACAAGCTCGAACGGCGTCAGCTGCGTCGTCTCCTGGATAGCCGTGTTGTACGCAAACGTGACATACGGGAGCACTTCGTCCCAAGTCTTATGTTCAACGTCAACGTACATTGACAGCATATCTGCGATTGTCTTGTTCAGACGTTCTGTTAGTCCGTTCGTTTGGGGGTGGTACGCCGTCGTTCTTCGGTGATCCGTGTTGCTGTAGCGTAATACTCCTTGCATCAGCTCCGCAGTAAATGCCGTTCCGCGGTCTGTGATTAGGACTTCCGGGGCTCCATGTCGCAGCACAACTTGGCTTATAAAGAACTTTGCCACTTCTTGTGCAGTCCCCCTCGGAAGAGCGGCGGTCTCTGCGTAGCGCGTCATGTAGTCTGTCGCTACGACAATCCACTTGTTCTGTGATCGTGACGTAGGGAACGGGCCTAAAAGGTCCATTCCAATCTGTTGAAATGGTCTCGATGGGACGGCGATCGGTTGTAGAAGTCCGGCGGGTCTTGTCGGCGGCGTTTTTCGTCGCTGGCAGTCACGGCAGCTCCGGACGTAGTGGGTGACGTCAGAGGTAAGGCCGGGCCAGTAGTACCTCGCCTTGATTTTTCCAATAGTGCGGGCTGTGCCGAGATGTCCGGAAGACGGGTCGTCGTGGCACGCTTCCAAAATTTCGTCACGAAGGTCCGCGGGGATGACGAGAAGGTAATTCGCTCTTGTTCCGGGGCTGAAATTCTTCTTCACGAGGACGGAGTTTCTCAGGCTGAATGCTGGTAAGCTGCGTTTGAAGGTCCTAGGAACGGCAACGTTGCATCCCTCGAGGTACTCGATTATGACGCGTAAGTCGGGGTCGGCACGCTGCTGGGCGGCTAGGTCGCTCTCCGTCACGATCCCGAAGAACACGCTGTCTTCATCAGAGTCTTGTGGTGGTGGGTCGACGGTGGCGCGGGACAGGCAGTCGGCGTCGGAGTTTTTCCTGCCGGATTTATAAACGACTGTAACGTCGAACTCCTGCAGGCGCAAGCTCCACCGCCCAAGACGGCCAGAGGGGTCCTTCAAATTGGCGAGCCAACACAGCGCATGGTGGTCTGTTACAACCTTGAATGGCCTTCCATACACGTATGGGCGAAATTTTGAAATCGCCCATATAATAGCCAGGCACTCCTTTTCAGAGGCAGAATAGTTTTTCTCCTCCTTCGACAGACCACGGCTGGCGTAGGCGATTACCCTTTCGCAGCCGCTTTGCTTTTGGACAAGGACGGCACCCAAGCCTATATCACTGGCGTCCGTGTGCATTTCCGTTTCGGCATTTTCGTCGAAATGAGCGAGCACGGGCGGGCTTTGCAGGCGTGTTTGCAGCTCGCAGAATGCTTTTTCTTGGTCGTTTTCCCAGCTGAAAGGGGTGCTGTCTTTCGTCAAGCGCGTGAGTGGCTCTGCAATGCGTGCGAAGTTTGCGACGAAGCGCCGGTAGTATGCGCACAACCCGAGAAATCTTCGCACGCCCTTCTTGTCTTTCGGCCTAGGGAAGTTCGTGATAGCTGAAGTTTTTGCCGGGTCAGGTAGGACTCCCGCGGCGTTGACGACGTGGCCCAAGAACTTGAGTTCCTCGTATGCGAAACGGCACTTTTCAGGCTTCAGCGTCAACCCCGACGTACGAATGGCCTCGAGTACAGACTCCAACCTTGCAAGGTGTTCGTCGAAATTCCGGGCGAATACCACTACGTCGTCGAGGTATACGAGGCAGGTGTGCCACTTAAGGCCAGCTAGCACAGTGTCCATGACTCTTTGAAACGTCGCTGGGGCTGTGCACAGCCCAAACGGCATCACCTTGAACTCGTATAGGCCGTCTGGGGTTATAAATGCAGTCTTCTCTCGGTCTCTCTCGTCCACTTCAATTTGCCAGTAGCCGGTCTTCAGGTCCATCGATGAGAAGTACTTCGCGTGGCAGAGGTGGTCGAGGGCGTCGTCGATTCGGGGGAGGGGGTACACGTCCTTTTTCGTGATTTTGTTCAGTCGCCGGTAGTCAACACAAAACCTTAATGTGCCGTCTTTTTTCTTTACGAGTACGAATGGCGCAGCCCAGGGGCTTTTCGATGGCTGTATAATGTCGTCGCTGAGCATGTCGTCGACTTGAGTCCGGATGGCTTCCCGTTCGTGTGAAGAGACGCGGTACGGTGACTGTCGGGTAGGTCGGGCTCCATCTTCGGTTATTATTCGGTGCTTCGCTAGAGGGGTCTGACGTAGTTTTGCGCTCGACGAAAAACATTCGCTATAGCGACGCAGCAAAGCCAATAATTTGTTCCGTTGTTCTTGCGGTAGCGCCGGATTCACGTCGAAGGGCTGCGGGAGCTTGAAGGTTTCTACGGGGGTGCGTTCAAAGTCGGCGACCGCGATCACGTCACTTGCTTCTTGCGTTTCTTCGAGGAATGCAATTGCCGCGCCCTTGTTTAAATGCTGGTACTCCTCGGTGAAATTAGTAACCAAAATGTGGGATTGGTGTTCTTTGAAACGCGCGATGCCTCTTGCGACAGACACACCGCGGTCGAGAAGCAACCTTTGGTCACTCTCCACGATAGCGTCAACGTCAGGAGCAGCACCTTCACAGTAGACGGTGATCATCAAACTTGCGCGGGGTGGCAGGGTGACATGATCATCGGCTATCCTTACAGCTGCACGGTGTTCGGGGTTCGGTTCCGGCGTCATGGAGTGATCGGAGGAAAAAGTTATCGACTTGGTCTGCAGATCAATTATTGCGCCGTTGTCCGTCAAAAAGTCCATTCCGAGAATTACGTCGCGGGAGCAGTTAGGCAAGATGACGAACGCGGCAGGGTACGTCGTGCCGTCTATGGTGACGCGTGATGTGCACGTTCCACTTGGCGTCACGAGGTGGCCTCCTGCTGTGCGTATATGCGGACCGTCCCATCTGGTCATAACTTTCTTCAGTTTAGACGCAAATGGTCCGCTCATTACCGAATAGTCAGCTCCCGTGTCTACGAGGGCGACTACGTCAAAGCCGTCGATGGACACCTTGACGTCAGATGCAGTCTTCCTCGAGTTCCGGGTTCGTCGGGGCGTTGTATCTCTGCTTGTACGTGTTGACGGTCGGGCACTGTGCATTGTCGTTGTCGTCGTCTTCTCAACGGACATCTCGGTCAGGTCGGGTACGCGTCGCGCCGTGTAGCTGTCGTCGTGTTCAGGAGTCTCGTCAGGGCTGGGTCGGGTCGTCGGGATGAGGGCATGTCGTGAATCACTGTCTTCGGTGCGTCCTTGCGTCGTTGGAGGGTTTCCAGTATTTCGCCGTAGAGCAACTTCACCTCCAGAAGTTGCTGCTTTTAGTTTCCCCTGCGTGGGCTGGGGGACCTTCCACGTGCGAAATCAGCATTGCTACGGCGGTTAGGCGACTGGTATGGGTAGGGCGATGGCGATCGGTGTGAGCGGGCTGGTCCTCGGTTGGTGTTGGACAGGTATTCGTCGATCTCAGTAGGGCGCTGGCCGGGTCGGGGGCGTGGGGCGTCGACGGAGAAACCACGCAGTCCGAGTCTCCTGTACGGGCAGCGACGATAGATGTGATCGGCCTCCCCGCAATGGTAGCACAGCGGACGATGATCTGGCGTTCGCCAAACGTCAGTCTTCCTCGGCGTCTGGGTTTGGGCTGTGTACGGCGGTACGGTCGACGGCGGCGAGAGTGGGGACGGCGGCGAGAGTGGACGGCGGTACGGTGGAGCTTCTTGTAGACGGGTTGGAGCAGGGCGGGGTCGACGAACAGCCGCAGAATAGGTCATCGCCTGTGGCTCGCGGGGTGCCTCGGATGGCATAGAAGTGCCCAAAGCGTGTTGAACCTCTTCGCGGATGACGTCAGTCAGGGAAGCCACTTGAGGTTGCGGCGTCGTCGGAAAAAGCTTCCGAAGCTCCTCCCTGACCACTGCTCGGATGGTCTCACGCAGTGTGTCGGAGCTTGTAGCCCCGGCACCGATCGTCTCGGAAACCATCACGTTGACCGGACGATCGTACTGCCTCGTTCGAGCTTCCAGCGTCTTCTCCATCGCGGCCGCCTCAGACGCGAATTCGGCCACCGTCTTGGGAGGATTGCGGACAAGGCAAGCAAAAAGCTCCTGCTTTACCCCTCGCATGAGAAACCTTAGTTTCTTTTCTTCTGTCATCTCCGGATCCGCACGTCGAAACAACCTCTTCATCTCCTCAACAAAGATCACTACCCCTTCGTTGGGGTGCTGCGTTCGAGTTTCGAGTAAAAGCGCTGCGCGTTCTTTTCTGACCACGGTAGTGAAGGTCTTAGTGAACTCGCTTTTGAACTGAGCCCAGTTTGTCAAGGAGCTCTCGTGGTTCTCGAACCAAGTGCGAGCCGAATCTTCCAAGTAAAAGAAAACGTGCCGGAACGTTTCTGCGTCGTCCCACCTGTTGAATTTCCGGACGCGCTCCAGTTTTTCCAACCATTCTTCTGGGTCTTCTGCGGGGGCTCCTCGGAATGATGGCGGTTCTCGGGGCTGCTGCAGGATGATTGGCGACGTTGTTTCTTGCACCATGGTGTTGGTTGCAGCGTTCCTTCTCTTGGGCCCTTCTGGCAGAAGACCGAACTCGGGTAGCAATCCTTGCAGTCGGGGGCTTTCTCTGGTTGGACTGGCTTGGCGGCTACGAGATGTCGTAGAGGGCATAAAGACTTAGTACCCCGCACCTCCACCAGATGTCGCGAAGACAAGAACGATGCAGTTGTCTTGAATAAGAAACACGTTTATTGGAGCGAACTTGTGCTCCCCTAACAACTCAAAAGAATACAGAGGCGGCGAAGCAGCGGTCAACAAAGTGACTTGCACAGGCGAGTGTCGTCGAATCGAATGCTCCGGCGTCCGCACTGCAGGCTTTTTATCTTTCGGCGCGCGTGGTTCTCGAAACGTCGATTCACATCGAGAACATAGTAGATCCAAGAAGATTATTCTGGGCTGTTCACGTTACATCAGAATGCTCTCCCTATCACGACAGATAACACATGCGGTACAGAAAGAAAGAATGGAACACGCGCTTCCCTTGGCGCAGAGATAACACAGACCGGCGCAGCCGGGCGGTAAAAGCAAAACACAAATAAACAAACCCAATGTATGGTTCGCGGCAATATGACAAAAACACGCTTACCCAACATACACTTAGAGCAGCACTCTGAGTATACTTTGAAAGTATGTTGAAGCATAGAAATATACTCCGAATATATTCTAAATATATTTAAAATGCCTTTTACGTTTTTGGAATGAACATGGTAGAAATACACTCTCAATGCAGGGAAAATGTTTATTGAAAATACATTTTAAACATTTAAAATGTACTTTAATACATATTAAAAAAGCTTTGCCGAAATACATTTTGAGTACCCAACAGGCGCTGTTTGCTTCAATTTCTGAATCGCAAGATTCGCGTAAAGCATATCTGAAGTGCCGGATAAAATACATCTCAGATAAGTAAACACACAGAGAATTTTTTCGCCTCGATGTTTACTCATAATAAAAAAAAACGAGGGACATACTTTTGCTTGCTGCGCTGTCTAAGGCAGGCATACAAATAAACTCTGCGTATTCGAGAGAAACTCGGCGTACAAATGTGTAAGAGGCGGTGTTTCAGCGCAATCGGCAAAGCTAAAACATCTAATTCAACGACTACATATATGTATGAAAATACTTGCACTTTGCCAGCTTTGTTACGACGGTATCGCTGTGGAGGCTTTGAAAAATTTCTTTTTCTGAAAAATATTGGCCTTAGATAGACAACCCTGGCTTGCTTGCGAGGGTGAACCGATGGGCGCCTCTCACTGCCGCTCACAACCTCCTCAGCTCCCGGTACCGGCGGCGCGAGTTCAGCGGTGCACCCCTCCTTCACGTTTTGACTGCCCTCGCTGCGCTTCTTTGGGCTGTCCTGTGGTGTTACAAGGTTTCGAACTCATCCACGCGCGGTCGTCGTGCGGACGCAGTCTCTGCTTGGACGGCGCATTGCAGTGGCGTTTGTCTAAGGATTACCGTCTGTACAAGGTAAGCACGATTTTTCGGCTATTTGCGTGTACGGTATCGCACAGAAATTAATCGACGTATGTTTCCCTTGCAATCGAGGAGTATTAACGCCCTTTATGAACTCCGCACGTGGTTGCTAACCTTACCCCCACCTGCGAGCAAGATTTCCTACCGCAACTATTCCGTGTAACGGGACGTACTCACAAATCAACGGCAGCAAAAAGACGCAAAAAACTCAGTGTCTAGAGTGCCGTCCGACCGCTCTTTAGCTGGGCCTTGCAGTGCCGTCCGACGGCGCTGTAGTATGTTCGCGTGCCGTCCGGCCGGCCGGCCGGCGCGGCCGATCCGGTTCTTGAGCGCGGAGCTTTCCGCACACAGACAGCACCGCGCCTTCAAGCTTCATTGTGTAAGTAAGCGCGAAATGAACAAGGACGAACAAAGTAAATGGGACACGGCTTCACTTTGTTCGTCCCTGTTCATTTCGCGCTTACTTACAAGATGAATGACTAACTCGCCCAGGAAACCACTTTGATGAAGTATATTTCGAGCTTCAGTTGTCTTATTAAGATACCCATAGAAAAGAAAATAAGTTTCTTACGATACAGTAGCCAGCTGAAGATGGCATGCTCGCGGGTGGTCATATAAGACGCTGTGTTAATGTATCCCTGTGAGCAAGCGAGCCAAAACCAAGGTGCAATGTGCGCTCATCCACAGACTCGGGCACGTCGGGCGCACGAGGCGTGTCGCGAGATGAGGCGGTGATCACATTCGGGACGAGAGATGATGCGACTTCATTTAACTACAATGTAATTTTGCGGAACTGTTACCCGGCCTGTACGACTTCCTCGGTGCTTCAACTACTAGCAGTCAAAGAAAATAAATGTTTGACGAACGCGACAAAAACAGTAATAGTAAGGAAAGTAATAGTACAAGAAACCTGTAATAGTAACGACAGCATTGCGGGTTGCGGGAAGAGTCGAAAATAACGAATTCAAGCAGACACCATTGCAGGAAGAAATACGCAGGTTTTCTTTTTTCCTGCCACAACACCAGTATCCCAGATCGCAAAGTTCGCGTCTTTTCACAGACGCAGAAGTTGTGGACCCTCGAATGCACAATGAAACTGTACGGGTGTTTACTACTGACCTATACAGGTGCGGAAGGCTGCAAGTCAGCCTACCGTTACAGTACGCGTCCAGCTACCTACGAAGATGACTTGCTTTGACAAGTAAAAATAGTTTCTGCGCACTGATGAGTCCCACTGTGTTCGTCGATTGGAAGTTGCACAGACAGTGGCGATCAAATATCTGGAACAGCGCTAGGCCTAAAGTTCCCAACACCCGAGCTAGGGTGGCTACCCTACCCGAACCGACCCGAGCAACGCAAGCCGGTTGCGGGCTGTTGGGATCGGGATACGGCCCGTTCGTCACATGGCCTTTCGTAATAGGCCGTTTGGTCACAGAGGATCATTCGTCATAGGCCGTGTCGTAATAGGGCGTTTGGTCACATAGGATCGTTCGTCATTGGCCAGTTTGTCACAGGTCAAAAAATGAATTTCCGCGAGCTTTTTTTTTTCGACTCGAAAGAGGCACAGGTTTAGTTAGTTTTTTGGTGCTTTGGGTCGTACATCTAGCAAAGCTCAAAAAAGAATGCAAGAAAGAGTGGGAATTAGGGTGACGTGTTCGAACAAGATTATAGATATGAGTTCAACAACCTAAGACAGAAAAGTGAGACAGTAACGTTGCCCAACAAAGTTCTTCGAAGACGGGCCAGGCGGCTGGTTCTAAGTGGTCCCGTAATAGGGAAAGTGGTAGCACCGATTTTCTCGTTCTTGGAAATTTCACATGGGCCATTTCGTGTCACTTATAGAGGCTTAATGCAAGTGGTGCAACTGATCATTGCACCACCCCTCAGCTCGCTGCTTGGGGGCTGCACGTTTTTATACCCTCTTTTCGGACAGTTCGAGTGAGTTATTATGTAGACACAAAAAAGGCTTTACAAAGAAAGGGGAAAAAATGACCACGCTGTGAGCACTTGGCTACCGGTGAGGGGGCAACGAAATTGAAAAAAACGTGAAGAAAAGGGAGTGCTACGGCCACTGAAAATTTGTCACACGATCGTGCTCCTGCTACAGTGACATTCATGTGAAAGGCAAGGGGGACAGGTGGGAGCGGTATGGACTCCCGGACCAGGATAATTCGGGCACAGGTTCCCCGAAAGCAATAATTTGGGGGGCGTGCCTTACTGCCAGTTTGGGATCGACGTGGCAGCCGCTATCAGGACTGGTACTACGAAAAGGTGTGCAAAGTAGTTATAGTCATGCCTCATCACCACTTACGTCTAAAAAAAGCAACGAATTTCGGTTTTACGGTCCTATGAGAAACTTTCCTATGTGACAAACTGACCTATGACGAATGATCCTATGTGCCAAACGGCCTATTACGAAACGGCCTATGAAGAATGATCCTATGTGACCAAAAGGCCTTTTACGAAACGCCATGTGACGAACGGGCCTGCACCCGTTGGGATCGCCCCTCTTCTAAAACTTGTCGCGCGCGAGCTGGTAGCGTTTGCGTTCCCCAAACTTCTTGGGGGTCCCCAACGCTGGCTTCACCTATTCTAAAACTGCCTACTGACCAAAGAGCCGATAAGCAACGGGACGCTGCTTGCAGGCCGGGCCAACTTCGGCTGGGCGGCGCCTCGCCGCCGTTTGGCATCCCGTATGCAAACAAACGCTACGTCAGGCAACTCTGCAACATCCCGTTTTGCCTTGTCGTCGCGCGGCGAGAGATGAACGTTCGGTTCCGTCGTCGCAAAGCGAAGGCCGGCTCATCGCTTTGCGACGCCGTGCGGCGTACTCGCCAACCCGAGTAAGCGCACATCGCACCTTGGTTTCGGCTCGCTTGCTCACAGGGATACATTAAAGGGACACTGAAGTGATTTAAAGGGACACTGAAGTAAAGGGACACTGAAGTAAACAGTGCTGGATTACGAGCGCAAATTGTAGTCCGGAGTCCCTAGGCCCTGTTTCGACCACTCCGAGCGCGTTTACAAGGCTTTATTTAGTAGAAAAATCATTTCGAAAAAGCTGTCCTCCTCTCTGCACTCTCTCCCATTTTCTGTGGCGTTTTCGTGTGACGTCAGCAGGAGAGGAGCTGGCAATTGGTTGCGCTACTGCACAGCTCACCGACCTTCCGCGACCGAGATCGGCCCAGCGTTTAGTCCGCCGGCTGCCGAGGGGTCGTCGCAATTCGCTCGATCAGTGAAAACTAAGCCACAACACGTTTGTGAATGGAAGAATGTGGCTTTCTTTACTTCGTTAGTTTGTACACTGTATGTAGCTCCAAGTCAAGGTCACTTCACACAAGCGCCGCATAAGCGCACATGCGACGCTTCGCTGACTGGTACACCAGTAGGAAAATATAAGGCCCCTTGAAGGCGGAGAAGAGTCAGCGAAGTCACTATACGTACAAAGGAAATAAAATCAACTGTTATTTTTACCGTACAGCGTAAAACTAGGGTGCGGGAAGCACTATTTTTGTGCTGGGCGAACAAGCA
Organism: Haemaphysalis longicornis; assembly: GCF_048455015.1. Lineage (NCBI taxonomy): Eukaryota > Metazoa > Arthropoda > Arachnida > Ixodida > Ixodidae > Haemaphysalis > Haemaphysalis longicornis. The sequence continues at coordinate 1,966,786 of NW_027526352.1, read as the reverse complement.
CAGCGGTCAGCAGCACGACTACGCATCTGCGAATGCTTTTCCGTCTAAGAAATGTAATTGCTAGACTTGAGCTATTGTGGAAACTCGGGGGACGCTTACTGCACGAGCGCAATATGTTCAGACGAGCGAGACCAGTGGCGACATGGAACAACGAACGTTTTAATGAAGAAGAAGAAGTAGCACGCGCTCGCGCGAAGGAGCAGTCTCCTTGCTCTTCGTCTTCAAGCGCCGTGGTGATGATATTTAACAAGCTCCCGCCCGGCCAACTTGAATCACGCTGCATTTTGGCGGGTCATTTGAAGCAGCCCTCCAAGGGATAGATCTGATTCGCCGATCTTCTGAGAAGTTCTTTGTTTCCCGTCCGATGGAGGCAAGCCCTTGTCACTCCGTCGCGTCCAGGGTAGGTTTTCTCAATTCGGCACATTTTCCAAAACGTCCTTGGGCCCCGGTCTTCAGTTAGCACCACGTCTCCTACGGACAGTGGTTTAGCGTGGCGTGCCTTGGCCTTGACAGTCGCTCCTATTTCTTTTATGTACTCTTGATGCCATCTCTTCCACCAAGCTCTTACGAGTCGGCATTGACTCCTCCATTCCTCTTCAACATCTACTCCGTGTGTCTTCGCTTGTCCATCGTGTAGCTTTTGCCGTCCACCTATGATGTCTGCCGGCGTTAGTGGCATGGGCTCATTGGGCTCGCCATACACGTAAGTCAAAGGGCGATTGTTAAGAGCTCCTTCCACTTCGGCGACTATTGTTCGCAGCTCCTCCACTGAAGCTGTCTTTCTTGATATTATTTTTCTCATCGACGTCTTCAGGCTTCGAATTAGGCGCTCATAAAAACCTCCCCACCACGGGGCGCACTCGGCTATCGTTTTCCACTGTATGTTTCGAACACTACAGTAATCCTTCACCTGTTGTTGCCTGATAGTTCCGAGCATTCTGTTGATCTCCTTCTCAGCTCTTTTAAATGTTCTTGCGTTGTTCGAGTAGATTATGGCAGGAATACCCCTTCGGGCTGTGAACCGCCTGAAAGCCTGCAAAAAACTGCTCGTAGACATGTCATTGGTCACCTCCAAGTGCACTCCTCTCGTTACCGCGCAGGTGAAAACTACCACGTATTGCCTTACAATCTCGTCTTTGTACTTGGCATAAAGCGTACCCGCGAAGTCAAGCCCTGTCACTTGAAACGGTAGCAATTCGTTGACCCTGTACGCCGGTAGTGGAGGCATTGGTTGACTGGCAGGCCTGGTGTTGTGCTTCTTGCAGACCATGCATTTGTTTAGAACTCGCTTCACGGCCTGGCGACCTTGCAAAATCCAGAACTTGGTGCGTAGCTGCGCGAGTGTTGCTTGAACGCCGCCGTGTAACACAAGTTGGTGAACGTGACGTATAAGCAAATTCGTGAAAATTGCGTCCTTTGGCAGTACAATGACATGCCGGCTTGACACTTGGCTGTATTGCAAGCGTCCTGTTAGTCTGATGAGTCCTTCATCGTTCAAGTAGACTTCCTGGCCACTGATTTCAAATTTCTTCACGCTTGTCGCACTACCGCCACTTAGTCTCCAGATTAGCCCTTGAGTTTGTCGTATCCAGTACGTTTCCGCAGTTGTCACCTCTTTCGCAGTCAACGGCCCCTGACGATGTTCTTTTTTGGCGTTGTTTACGAACCTGAATACCCATGCAGTCACTCGTAGAAGCCGCCCATATGATGAATAATTTTCGACGTCCATGATTGGTTTGCTTTCAGTCATACCTGTGCATTTATGGCACTGTACTTCGGGCGGGTAATCCATCGTCATTTTCGTACTTATCATGTTTGCTTTTTCCTGCTGGCCTGAGGTCAGCCATTTAGGTCCGTGCCACCAGATGTTTGATTTTATCAACGATTTTGCGCTTATTCCACGTGTTAGTAGGTCCGCCGGATTGTCTTCACCTTGAACAAAAGACCAGCTTGCTTGAGATGTCTTGTCTCTTATTTCTACGACTCTGTTGGTGACGAATGAATCTCTTTTGCTTGTCCCCTTAATCCAATGAAGAACAATCATCGAGTCGGTCCAGGAGGCTATATCTTGAATTGCTTCGCTGAAGTGACTCGTTATGTATTCTTTAAGCCTTGATGCTAACGTTTCTGCCATCAGTTCAAGTCTTGCCAAACTCAACTCTTTAATTGGAGCTACACGGCTTTTCGCTGTCAGTAGCTTGGATTCTTTTGTGCCATCGTTGTACAACTTTACTATGTATGCTGCCGGTCCGTATGCTGCTGGGCTCGCATTGGCAAATACATGAAGCTTGTACGATTCCACTACTTTGTCCTTGCTTGCGTAACATCGTGGAATTTCTAACAATTGCAGTTCCTCCCCCTCCGACATCAGTCTCCTCCACTCGTCGCATTCTTGTTTAGCCCTTTCGGCCCTGGCGTCGTCACTTGACGACACAACACATAATATCCTCTAGCGCCTAACCAACGAAACCAAAACTGCTGGTTTTCAGGCTGAGGGTTGTTCAAGTATGCCTCTTGCGATAGACACCACCATTGTAGAGATTTCGCGAGGCTGGACGATATGAAAAAGACGAAGCTTCAGTGGACACAGGTTATGACGACCGTGCGGGTAAGGAAACGGAAAGTCCGGTTCGTCAAAATGTTTATAAATCCGTAAATACTTGGATTACAAGCTTGATATTTTTTCTGTAAGATCAGGGTGTCATGGCGTTTCCGTCAAAAAGAAAACAAACTTTTTTTACAAAAAAGAAAATTTTTAATTGCCTAATGACCTAATTAATTAACGTGCCTGTAAATTAATAAAAACTTGCACTATTGGCGTAATTTTTCATTTCTGTGCTTCTGATGTCCAAAGCTGTAAGAAAAAATGCGTAAAAACAATTTGCGCTTGAAATAAAAAATCCAGGGCTGAAAGGGTTAGGGAGTGGATCATCCCACGTGACGTCAGTTTTCCATAGTCTTTGAAAGCCTATCTTGGCGCGGATCGTGAACGGGGATAACAAACCAAGCGGGTCGAATATCTTGGCTGCTGCTTGTAATACTGTCCTTTTGGTCAAGCATGTGTCGTCTATTAAGGAAGCCCATTTCTCCACAGGGAAGGATATCACGTCCTTTGCGTGCTTCCACATCATTCCAAGAAGCATCGTATGTCCTTTCGAGCGAATCTTCACATGATCATCATCCTTTTCGTTTTCATCGATCATTTGGTTGAGTCTTTCTTCATTGGATGTCCATTTTCTCAAATTCATCGCAGCCTCCTTGAACACTTGTTTGGCCTCTGTGTACAGCTTGACCGCACTCTCAAACGTTGCTGCCCCAAGGATTACATCATCCACGTAGATCGCCTTTCGAAGGATTTCTGTCGTCTCGGGATACCTTTCAGACGCTTGTTTCATGTGGTGCTTGATTGTTGCAGCAAGAAGAAACGTGCTGGGTGTTGTTCCAAACGTGACTCTAGTCATGCGCCAGGTTTGAATCTCGTTCAGTAGTTTTCCGTCAGCGTCGTGCTTCCACCACAGAAATCTCAACGCATCCCTGTCCTCTTCATGTATAGAGATCTGCAGGAACGCTTTCTCTACATCTCCAACTAGGGCCACCTTTTCTTTGCGGAAATTGATGAGCAACGACAGCATGTCTTCATTGAAGTTAGGTCCTGCCTCCAGGTTGTCGTTTAACGACATACCCTTCTGCGTGTATGAAGAGTCGTCGAATACTACGCGAACTTTCGTCGTGGCTCTGTCATCGCGAATAACCGCGAGATGTGGCATGTAGTAACATTGCCCAGCGAGAGGTTCCGAGGATTCTTGAACCTCTTCAGCGACTCCCAATGTCACATATTCGGAGATCGCATGATTGCAGCGACGCAGCATTACTTCGTTTTTCTTTAACCTTATCGTAAGTTGTAATAGCCTTTTTGTGGCGTTTTCCTTGTTGGTTTCCAGATTAACGCTCCCCTTCCACGGCAAGCTGACTTGATAGCGACCCTCTCGCTGCTCTATCTTCCGCTCGAATTCTTCTACGATTTCGCTTTCTTTAGTATTGCAACTGGGTTTTGTGATGCCAAATGATTCCAGGTTCCAGAACTTCTGTAGGTCTTGTTGAAGTTCTGTTTCTGCAGCTTCAACTTTCAGAACCATGACTGATTGGGTTTGCGTTAGTCTCGTTTTACGTTTCTCCGAAGGACCTTGCACTACCCAACCTAAGGTCGTATCGACTGCCATCAGTCTACCTTCAAGTTGATGTGTTCTACCAGTGAGAAACTCCCAATAATAATCGCAGCCAACTAGTAGTCCTATCGCATCTGTGGCTGCCGTCTTGGTCCTGTCGTCCGCTACTCGTAGCTGCAGTTGTTCTATTTTTTCTTTGATGTTCTGATTGGGAGAAGGAAGCTTACTGTGCGAAATCACGTCAACCTGCAGAGCTTCGATTACATTTTCTGTTTGCTTGTCTCGGGGTGCTATAGTCACTTGAACTACGTCCATGTACTTGATTTTCTCGTCTCCTCCGAATGAACCGATTGTTAGCCTTTCCTGTCGTATTACTTTTGCGCCAATTTCTTTTGCCAATCCAGTTTCAATGAATGACCGCTGACTACCGCTGTCCAGCAGCAAACGGCAATGTCGGCCAGACGTGTGTCCCCCTATCCATGCCACAGCCGTCTGCAAAAGCACAGAACCATGATGTATATTTTCAGTAGCGTGCAGAGTAGACGTCGTCGCCTTCGCTTGCTGTGCTTCAACCTGCACCGTCTTTTCTTGTCGCACTGTTCTACACACAGACGTAGCATGTCGTCCCTTGAATTGCTTGCAGTTCACGCGTGCTCTACAGATCCGTGCAGTGTGATTCGGCCGGGTGCACCTGAAGCATGCTCTGTTCTCTGTGAGAATGGCCTTCTTTTCAGTCATTGGAATGCTCTTACGACCGTCCTCAGTCGCATGGGTTTTCTGCTTGCAGAATAGGCAGATTCTATCCGCTAAGCTGTAGAAGCTGGAAGTTGCGCGCAGCTGCCTGATGTTATCTTTGGGTTTCGCAGCTGTTTTCTCCTGTTCACGCTGTGTTTCTTCCCGAAAGCATAACTGTTCGCGTAGAAATGTCATCAGCCTGTCCATTTTTTCGGCGCACTCTTTTCCCGTTGAGTTGTTTTCCGCGTTAACTTCCGCTTCTGAGCTGCTTCTTATCGCTTCTTTCGAGTTGAACTGTACTGATAGCTCTGGTGGAATTGCTTTTTTCAACACTGGCAACAACATCGGTGCGTAACTCTCGGGTTCCACCTTAAGTGATTTCAGTGCCAATGTATTGATCTGTACTCTCTGCACAAGCCTGCGGAGATCGTCCGTTTCATGTGCCGAACTCACTTTCTCTAAGTTCAACAGCTCACTCATGTGAAGCTCCACCGATTGTTCTCGATTTCCGAACGTTTCTTGCAGTATTTTTATCGCTTCATCGTAATTGTCCTCTGCGGAATACTGGAGCCCTTCTATGGCAGCCGCTGCTTTTCCGGTGACAGATGCTAACAAATAATTGAATTTTTGTCCCTTGGTCATATTAGGTCTGAGGTGAACCGCTGACTCATACTGAGCCCAGAAGCGGTGCCACTCCAAAGCTCTTCCGCCAAACTTTATCATTTCCAGCTTGGGCAGTTTAACTAGCTCCGTTGCGTCTTGAGTGGTACTTGGTGCTACCGCCTGCCTTGCGCTGCTATTTAATTCCATTTGTACAGGCTCTCTAATTCTGAACTCGATGGTAGACAAAATTGCTGTTATTTTCATGTCATACTCTATTACTCTTTCAAATTCGGCATCGGCGGTTTCTTCAGTCAGATATTTCTCCATTTGCTCATTCGCACTCTTGAGGCTTTCGCTTATCCCTTTGATCTGCGCCTGAGTCGCGAGTAGCTGTTCTCTGCTGGCTGCTTCATTAACTTGCTGCTCGGCTGCGTTGATAAGCTGCGTGATCTGGCAGCTTCTTCGTTAGCACTTCTTTGCTCATTTCTCTGTGGTTTATGATGACGCCTTACTTGTTAGCCGTTCCGATGCCTCTGCTGGCCACTCCGGTCTCGTCGCGCGATCCAGGTCGGTCCACTGCTCCGCCGCCGTTTCCTTCTCTGCTGCTCAGTCGCAGGTAGACGTCTGTTGTGGGCGTGGAGGTAGAATCCTGGTCACGGCACCATTTGTTCAGACGATCGAGACCAGTGGCGACATGGAACAACGAACGTTTTAATGAAGAAGAAGAACTAGCACGCGCTCGCGCGAAGGAGCAGTCTCCTTGCTCTTCGTCTTCAAGCGCCGTGGTGATGATATTTAACACAATACAACAAATAGTCACCTAAGATGCTTGAAATACTAAAACTAAATAAAAGTGTAAAGTGGTTATACATAATATACCTTATATTTCCAACGACGGAGGTGATTTCGCTCTTGGCCGAACGGTCTGGAGCGCTTGGTGTGTCATCGCAAGTATTTTTCCAGTCACAAGTTGGAATCCCCGCGGGTACAAGCTTTTTTTTTAATAATTTAACTTTTTCGATTTTTTCGCCAATTTTTTTCTATAGTGAGTTCACCTTTTTTGGGGACGCAACGTTTACTGCTCCACGAACAATTCCACAGAACTCGCGCAGGCTGGCACGGGCGCGCTAGCGAGTTCTCGTTGGCGTGCTGTTGCCATAAGCACCGACTGCTTGCGGGCAGTGGGCAGTCCCTTGGCCTGGTGCGAACACGCTTTTTACGATACAGTCATGAGTGAGGCAAGCTCCAAATAATGGGGAAAAGCGCATGCATTTGAGCGTCTGCGGGGACGCGGAGGGGATTCATGCACTGCGTAGGCCTCGGCTAGTGAATGCTACGATTCCAAGCCTTCCTGGGAGGCTTATCTTATGCATTTTGCAGCCGACAACATGGCAGAAGCGCGGTACTATGATTACGGGGATATTAAGAATGCCCATCCAACGACGCCATCGGATGTCAAACATGTTGTTTTACAGAACCGAAACCGAAACTTGTTTGATTGCTAACCTTGGGCACCGTCCAATCACGGTGGCCCCTCATCCCAACGTCACCGCTTAGTTGGTGCTGCCGCCGCATACCGCGCATGGTAGTTTTTCTACTTTCGCGCTTTGTAAAAAAATGACCGATTGTTCAACCTGATAAACTATGAAAAGTGTGCTAATTTGAGCCAGTCTACGCAGTGCAAGCAAAAACGGGAGCTTGACAAATTTACTTCTTTGTCCCTTTAAAGGGACAGACAACCGATTTTTGTCGCTTATGTGTTCTCTATCTGATATAAAAGCCACCGTTTTATTTAGTCCGGTAACCACCAGCAATTTCTAAACAAATTTGGGGAAATAATATTGATTGGCCAGCGATCTTCCTGAAATCGGAAGGGTGGCGGTTCGTAGTGTAGAAACTTGACACTACAATATGTATCCCTGTCACGTGACCTGCAAACCTAGCAGCTACTGTAACTGCTGAAACGATTATTTACGTATTGAAAACCTTTTAACGCAAGTATTTGTACAAGGTTAAATTGTATATGTATTTCTAAACATTATTTTGAAAATTTTAAAGACACACCGCCTGCCGTCGCCTGGTTGCTCTTAGTGTGGCTAACTGAGCCTCCATGCCCAGAATGAACGGAAGCGTTCAGTAAACAGACCCAGTGAAGGAGCTTTGACGATTCTGCCTGAGTCAGAGGCGTTTGTTGTGCCAAAATATTTGATTTCAGTTTCCCAATACGCCTACGACAGCTTTCAAAAAAAAAAAATGTCGCGCCCGGGGAGAATCGAACATCCCACTCCAGAACGTGAAGCCAGATTCTACCTATCGTCTATCCCAACAGATGGCGTATTCGTGCAAAATAGATTGTTGCATTAAAAACACATATAAAGGAACAGAAAAGCGTGCGATTTGAACTTTTTTTAGCTGGGGACAAGTTTTTAAATGTCGTTTCTCATTTCGCATACAGGCAAAAGTATGTTGCCGAGCTACTCTGTGTCATGGTTGCCAGAATTGTTTTTGGGAGGGACATATACGGCTCGTAGATCTAAAAATTTCCATTTAAAAAACTCTAGGGCGTTATCAGCAAAACCGTTCCTCGTCAAGGTGCTTTAAGTGATGCCCTTTCATTTGGGATAGAGAATATATACTCGACAAAAATCGGTTTTCTGTCCCTTTAACACAGCGTCTTCCACGAGCGTCCGATCTTGAGCTGGCTGTTGCGTCGTAAGAAGCTTGTTATCTTTTATTTTAAGACGACTGAAGCTCGAAGTCGCCGTGTTGGCCGTGTGCTGAAAGCTCCGTACAAGAGCCGCTCAAGTGCCGGACCGGCCGGACGGCACAGGAGCATACGCTTCCGGCGCAGTCAGAAGGAACTGCAAGGCCCAGCTAAAGAGCCGTCGGACGGCACTCTAGACACTGCGAAAAAAGAAAACGTATTTTAGTGCTTTCCTTCTTGCGCCTAATTTTCAGCTCGGGTCCTGCTGAGTGGCCTGGGGACTGTTGCTACGAGTTTCCTTGTAGATCGGGTTATTCCGTTCTTAGCTTATTGACGACTAACACTTGCAGCAAACAAATAACAGCCAGGAACGTTTTTAGTAAAGCCTGTTCACAGAAAGTCTGCCGTCCATGCTTACGCGCTTGAGAAATTTGCGAAGTGTATCCAGAGACGCTCCTTTCTTCTTTTTGTTTTCTCTTCGCAGCAGCCGCTCATAGCTGCGCATGTTCACAGCAGCCGCTGTACGGGGAAAGAACCCAGTTTGTGGCATACATGCATCCGGCCGATGCGCATGGCCGGACCATACGACAAAAAGCCGAGTAGCCTTCGCGATTTTTGTCGGTCGCATGTCGCCATTCCGTCAACTAAAGCCATGAGAGAGTTTATGCAGTCTGTTTGGAAGTAAGCAAAAGTGTTAAAAGCGACCCACGTAATTTTCAGTGCAGGTGGCTGTAGCGAGCTATTCATGCCCAGGGACTTTATGAGAGTCGCAGGGACTTTATGAGAGTAACATCAGTTTACGTTCCTACCACCACCCAGAACCAAGAACCAGCAACGGAAGGACGAAAAAGGAAGGGGGCGTGGAGGGGGACTGCGAGGGAGGCAACCAGTTCCCCGCACGAGATCCCTCGGTTCCCGGTACCGGTCGCCCTAGGGCCCTGATCGTCTCTTTTTGTTGGGTCGATCGCCCCCCAAAATTTCCTGAAACTTCAGGACGTTCCACCATTGCCCTTTTGTGTTTCCAAGCAACTTTTTCGCTGCTTGCTGTATTCATTTCGTAGTGCATTCACGAACACGTGTGCGCGTTTCGAGGGGCCCTTCGGACGCTCGCGGTAGAGTGAGAATTTCAAAATGTGCCCAAAAGCACAGCAAAGCAGCAAGTCTAGAGCGGGTTCGCGTGGGCTTCGTGGCGGCAATGTGTGTTTAGCAGCCGCAATTGCTTATTTGTGTCTAAAAGGTTTACTTAAACGTGTTTCTATTTGGTTTATCAAGTATTAATGAAGCCACTACTTTTTACTTGGTGATCCCTTGGTAAACACCAACAGGTGTTTATCCGTTTTTTGTATGGTCAAGACGCGAGAATTTACAAATATTTTTTCGCGTTGCTCCCTAATTAAATGATTATGTTGTCTGTGTACAGCAAAAGGTATAAAATTACTCGTGATGTGCGGCGGGGAGCAAGAAAATTACATGTGTGCAAGCAGAAATAGAGTTTTTCTTGCTTCGCTTGTTTTATTCGCTTCGGTGAGGTGCGTACCATATCAGAGCTTGTAATTTTACCGACGGCTTGTAATTTTTCTTTTCTTTTTTTTGTAATAAACTTACTTTGCCGTTCCTTTGAAGTTATTGTTGAGTCTACTCGCCAATCTAATAGCTTTTATGAAAGTCTTATACTGCATTCGTGCCCATGCATTTTTAAACTGTTTAGCTGCGCACTATTTTTTTAGAACGTAATCTCCGGAGAAGGTGACGCCCAGAAACGGAACACATAACAATAATTATAGTTAATATGATTACTACTTATCTTAATTAATTGATTAGCTTCCGGAGGGGTATGGCCAGTTTTGTCCAAGTTAGTTGAATAACTAGAATGCCCACCATTTCAAGTAACTAAAGTGCCTAAGAAAGAGAAGTAGCGTAACGCTAAGAACTCTGTTACATGTTTTGTAACGTTTTTTTTATCTTAGCTGTGTGTTTTTTTTGCTAATTTTCGTACACAACCCCCTGTCCGAACATAAACCTCCGTTCCACCCACCAGACTTTCATTATAATGGTATTGGAGATCCAATGCCGCACGACAATATAAACTATGCTTAACATTGCATATATTTTCTGAAGTCCTTCAAAGAAATTTTCTTATTTGAAGGGGAAACTAAAAAAATCCTTGCTCACGAAGAACGTTGGCACGGCTAGAGAAACGTCCCGACTAATTTATCATGTATTTGCATCTAAAAAAGAAGTGTTTCCCTAATATTTTCCTTTTTTTTCCTTTCACTGCAGGTGCTGGCGAAATTTCCCGCGTGGGAGAATCCGATGTACGAGGACTCTGATGCACAACGCTTCATCTGCGCTGGCTACCGAGGTGGCCCAAAGAAGGCATTCATTCCTGCTGCTTAGTAATGACGAAATTGGCCACTCAACTGAGGTGTACAATAAACAACTTTCAAACTGCCAATCTGTGCGCATACATACTGAGTCATTTGCTGGCCCGCATTCAGAGCAGGGCCGGTTTACATTTTCGCCATGGAGAATAGCTTTAGGCTAGAGCCTATTAACGTTTTCGAAAACACAAAATGAAATTTTCCAGTTGAACGTTAAAAATTTCACCTAGGACACATTGCAATGGCATCTCTCATAGTATTTTGGGTTTTATTTAGTATGCACTAGTAACACATTCTGAGTATATTTGAGGCAGTATTTTCTGTGCATTTAAATTGCATTCTGAACGTATTTAAAGTTGCATTATATGAGCATTTTTAATGCATTTAAAATTCATTAAATATATACTTTCAATGCACTCCTATTGTATGTTTGGAGGTACATTTTAAATGTATTCAAAATGCATATGAAATGTGGACCAAGTAATGCAGAATAAATACACGGTTAATATATTGACACGATCTTGTTGGATGGAATGGGTTTATTTACAGTGGTGTGGTCCGGGAAGAGCCAAGCGAACGGATCGGGAAGCGGCCGGCAGAGTCACCACCTCAACCTCCTCTTCTACCAAACCACAGTGGGCTTGGTCAATCCCATCCATTAAAACCCGGGAGACAATGTCCTTCGTAGAAACTGCGCTGTAACACTTCCCCTGGGCAAGACGAAGCTCACTGGGAGAGTTGAAGTTGTCGGGGTTGGCAAGGCTTCAGGCGGGTGACGTGAACAACTTGAGTTTTTCGGGATCGACGATCTTGTGACATCACTTTAGCGATTTCATATTTCAGGTCGCTTAATTTTCGCACAACTACAAATGGGCCGGTATATGTCGATAAAAACTTCTGACACAAACCACGTTTGCGTAGCGGCCTCCAGAGCCAGACAAGGTCACCGGTAAAGTACGAAGCTGGTGCGTGTCGTCGGTCATATCGCGCCTTAGTCTTCGCCTGGGACGTGAAAGTCTTTAGTCGGGCAAGGCGGCGTGCCTCTTCAGCACGACAGAGAGTCTGCGCTATAGGAATATCTTCATGGTGAGAGAAGGGCAGGCCAGTGTCGAGGAAGCTGCTGGGCAGTCGCATGTATAAAAGAAAGGTGCGAATCCCGTGACCTCGTGCTTAGCGGTATTGTAAGCGTATGTGATAAAAGGTAACACATCGTCCCAGTTTTTGTGATCTGAGGATACGTACATGGCCAACATGTTTGTCAGTGTACGATTTGTTCGCTCAGTAAGGCCATTGGTTTGTGGGTGATATGGCGTGCTGCGTCGGTACTGTGACCCACACAGACGAAGGAGCTCTTCGACGATATCAGCTGTGAATTGTCGTCCGCGATCACTTATTACAACACGGGGGCACCATGGCGCAGTATGATGAAGTGCAGAAAAAAGTGTGCGACGTCGGAAGCTGTAGCGGATGGCAGAGCAGTCGTTTCCACATATCTTGTCAGGTAATCGACACAGACAATTATCCATCGATTCCCGGCTACCGACTTTGGAAACGGGACGAGCAAGTCAACTGATACTTTTTCAAAAAGGGACGTTGGTGGACGCACCGGATGCAAAGGCCCGGAAGGGGGAACTGTGGGATGCTTGTAGCGCTGGCACACCTGACATCCGGTGACGTACTGCTTCGTCGTCTTTCGGAGGTGAGGCCAGTAGAAACGTTGACGGAGTCGGTAAAGCCTGTGGGCAAAGCCAAGATGTCCTGAGGTGACGTCGTCGTGCATAGCATGCAGGACGACAGGCCGGAGGCTCTCAGGCACGACAAGCAGAAAACAAGCCCCATCGGACGAATAATTCCGTCTCCAGAGCAAGCCATCTCGGACGACGAACGGTGAATTCAACGCTTGAGACGCCTGTGCGGAGACAAAAAATGGCTTCAAGCTGCTGTCTTTGTGTTGCTCTTCCTGAAACACGCGTGCATCGGGGAGCGTGGTCGAAATGGGAGCTAAGGAATCGGCATGGTGTTCTTCCTCAAATAGCTGCGCTTGTTGAGGCAGGCGTGACAAACAGTCAGCGTCTGTGTGGCGGCGCCCGCTCTTGTACGCAACAGCGAAAGCGAATTCCCGAAGCCGTAAAGACCAGCGAGCGAGACGACCCGAGGGGTCGCGTAGTCCGACGAACCCAGCACAGGGAGTGATGGTCTGTTACAATTGTAAAATGACGTCCATAGATGTAGGGTCTGAACTTTTGAATGGCGAAAATCATCACAAGGCATTCTAGTTCTGTCACAGTGTAGTTGCGCTCTGCTTTCGAGCGGGTACGACTTGCGTAGGCGACAGCGCTATGCGCACCTCCATGCGGTTGGACCAGCACAGCCCCAACACCAATGGCGCTGGCGTCTCAGTGGATCTCAATGGGGGCCGAAGGGTCGAAGTGGCGCAACACAGGACCAGGTGTCAACAAACGCTTCAACTCCGTGAACGACGGGTCACCTTCGGGAGTCCACATAAAGGGCGTGTCTTTACGGAGAAGAGCTGTGAGGGGACAGGCGATCTTGGCGAAGTCTTTCATAAATCGACGAAAGTAGGAGCACCGTCCTAGGAAGCTCCGCAGGTCCTTAAGTGATCGGGGTTTTTGTATATCACGAACCGCAGCAATCTTTTGTGGGTCCGGCCTGATTCCATTGTGGTCAACACGAAAGCCGAGCACAAGCGCCTGGCGCTCTCCGAAATGGCACTTCTTCGAGTTCTAGACCAGGCCAGCCTGCGCGATGCGCTGGAGAACATCCTCACGCCGCTGGTTATGCTCCTCGAACGTCCGGCCGAAAATTATGACGTCATCTAGATAACACATGCAGACTTGCCATTTCAGGCCCCGCAGGATTGTAGTCATAGTCACCCCGCTTGCACACCTGATTGTACAATTCTCGTAAATCATGGCCCAGTCTCGTCGCACACTGTGGCTCGTATCAAGACTGTCCTGCAGGCCTACGTATTTACAGTCATAGCCACTCCGCTTGCACGCCTATTTTCACAATTCTCCTAAATCATGGCCGAGGCTCGTCACACACTGCGGCACGTACCAAGACTGTCCTGCAGGCCTACGTAATTGTAGTCATAGTCACTCCGCTTTCGCACCTATTTGTACACTTGTCCTAAATCAGCCGAGGCTCGTCGAACACTGTTGCATGTACCAAGGCTGTCCTGCAGGCCTACGTTTTTGTAGTCATAGTCACTCCGATGGCACACCTGCTTCTACAATTCACCTAAATCATGGCCGAGTCTCGTCGCACACTGTGGCACGTACCAAGACTGTCCTGCAGGCCTACGTATTTGTAGTCATAGTGACTCCGCTTGCGCACCTTTTGTACCCTTGTCCTAAATCATAGCCGAGGCGCGTTGCATACTGTTGCACGTACCAAGGCTGTCCTGCAGCCCTACGTAATTGTAGTCATAGTCACTCCGCTCGCGCAACTATTTGTACAATTCTCGTAAATCATGGCCGAGGCTTGTCGCACACGGTGGCACGTATCAAGACTGTCTTCCAGGCCTACGTAATTGTATTTATAGTCACTCCGCTTGCCCACTCATTTGTTCAATTCTCCTAAATCATAGCCGAGGCTCGTCGCACACTGGGACACGTACCAAGGCTGTCCAGCAGGCCTACGTAATTGTAGTCATAGTCACTCCGCTTCCACACCTATTCGTACAATTCTCGTAGATCATGGCCGAGGCTCGTCGCACACTGTGGCACGTACCAAGACTGTCCTGCCGGCCTCACTCCGCTTGCACGCCTATTTGCACAATTCTCCTCAATCATGGCCGAGGCTCGTCGCACACTGTGGCATGTACCAAGACTCTCCTGCACGAGTACGTAATTGTAGTTATAGTCACTCTGCTTGCACACAAATTTGTACAATTCTTGTAAATCATGGCCGATGCTCGTCGCGCACTGTGGCACGTACAAACACTGCCCTGCAGGCCTATGTAATTGTAGTCATAGTCACTCCGATGGAACATCTGATTGTACAATTGTCCTAAATCATAGCCGAGGATCGTCGCACACTGTTGCACGTACCAAGGCTGTCCTGCAGGCCTACGTAATTGTAGTCATAGTCACCCCGCTTGCACACCTGTTTGTACAATTCTCGTAAATCATGACCCAGTCTCGTCGCACACTGTGGCTCGTATCAAGACTGTCCTGCAGGCCTACGTATTTATAGTCATAGCCCCCCGTTGCACCACTTTTTTCACATTTCTCCTAAATCAAGGCCGAGGCTCGTCGCACATTGTGCCACGTACCAAGACTGTCCTGCAGGCCTACGTAATTGTAGTCATAGTCACCCTGCTTGCACACCTGTTTGTAAAATTCTCGTAAATCATGGCCGAGTCTCGTCGCACACTGTGGCTCGTATCAAGACTGTCCTGCAGGCCTATGTATTTATAGTCATAGCCACTCCGCTTGCACGCCTATTTTCACAATTCTCCTAAATCATGGCCGAGGCTTATCACACACTGCGGCACGTACCAGGACTCTCCTGTAGGCCTACGTAATTGTAGTCATAGTCACCCCGCTTGCGCAACTATTTGTACAATTCTCGTAAATGATGGCCGAGGTTCGTCGCACACTGTGGCACGTATCAAGACCGTCTTCCAGGCCAACGTAATTGTAGTTATAGTCACTCCGCTTGCCCACTCATTTGTACAATTGTCCTAAATCATAGCTGAGGATCGTCGCACACTGTGGCTCGTATCAAGACTGTCCTGCAGGCCTACGTATTTATAGTCATAGCCACTCCGCTTGCACGCCTATTTTCACAATTCTCCTAAATCATGGCCGAGGCTTATCACACACTGCGGCACGTACCAGGACTCTCCTGCAGGCCTACGTATTTGTAGTCATAGTCACTCCGCTTGCGCACCTTTTGTACCCTTGTCCTAAATCATAGCCGAGGCGCGTTGCATACTGTTGCACGTACCAAGGCTGTCCTGCAGCCCTACGTAATTGTAGTCATAGTCACTCAGCTTGCGCAACTATTTGTACAATTCTGGTAAATCATGGCCGAGGCTCGTCGCACACTGTGGCACGTATCAAGACTGTCTTCCAGGCCTACGTAACTGTAGTTATAGTCACTCCGCTTGCCCACTCATTTGTTCAATTCTCCTAAATCATAGCCGAGGCTCGTCGCACACGTACCAAGGCTGCACGTACCAAGGCTATCCTGCAGGCCTACGTAATTGTTGTCATAGTCACTCCGCTTCCACGCCTATTTGTACAATTCTCCTAAATCACGGCCGAGGCTCGTCGCACACTGTGGCATGTACCAAGACTCTCCTGCACGAGTACGTAATTGTAGTCATAGTCACTCCGCATGCACACAAATTTGTACAATTCTCGTAAATAATGCCGATGCTCGTCGCACACTGTGGCACGTACCAACACTGCCCTGCAGGCCTATGTAATTGTAGTCATAGTCACTCCGATGGAACATCTGATTGTACAATTGTCCTAAATCATAGCCGAGGATCGTCGCACACTGTTGCACTTACCAAGGCTGTCCTGCAGGCCTACGTAATTGTAGTCATAGTCACCCCGCTTGCACACCTGTTTGTACAATTCTCGTAAATCATGGCCGAGTCTCGTCGCACACTGTGGCTCGTATCAAGACTGTCCTGCAGGCCTACGTATTTATAGTCATAGCCACTCCGCTTGTACACCTATTTTTACAATTCTCCTAAACATTGGCCGAGGCTCGTCACACACTGTGGCACGTACCAAGACTGTCCTGCAGGCCTACGTAATTGTAGTCATAGTCACCCCGCTTGCGCAACTATTTGTACAATTCTCGTAAATCATGGCCGAGGTTCGTCGCACACTGTGGCACGTATCAAGACCGTCTTCCAGGCCAACGTAATTGTAGTTATAGTCACTCCGCTTGCCCACTCATTTGTACAATTGTCCTAAATCATAGCTGAGGATCGTCGCACACTGTGGCTCGTATCAAGACTGTCCTGCAGGCCTACGTATTTATAGTCATAGCCACTCCGCTTGCACACCTATTTTCACAATTCTCCTAAATCATGGCCGAGGCTCGTCACACACTGCGGCACGTACCAAGACGGTCCTGCAGGCCTACGTAATTGTAGTCATAGTCACTCCGCTTGCGCACCTATTTGTACACTTATCCTAAATCACAGCCGAGGCTCGTCGAACACTGTTGCATGCACCAAGGCTGTCCTGCAGGCCTACGTAATTGTAGTCATAGTCACTCCGATGGCACACCTGCTTCTACAACAGAACGTGCTGTTGGGCGAGTTGGTACATACTTTAATGGAAGGTTTAGCGCAAACAAGACGAGGACGGTGGCAAACGGGACAGGCGCAAACGGGACAAGAAACGGGACAAGCGCCTGTCCCGTTTGCCACCGTCCTCGTCTTGTTTGCGGTAAACCTGCTTCTACAATTCACCTAAATCATGGCCGAGTCTCGTCGCACACAGTGGCACGTACCAAGACTGTCCTGCAGGCCTACGTATTTGTAGTCATAGTCACTCCGCTTACGCACCTTTTGTACCCTTGTCCTAAATCATAGCCGAGGCTCGTCGCACACTGTAGCACGTACCAAGGCTGTCCTGCAGGACTACGTAATTGTAGTCATAGTCACTCCGCTTCCACACCTATTCGTACAATTCTCGCAAATCATGGCCGAGGCTCGTCGCACACTGTGGCACGTGTCAAGACTGTCCTGCAGGCCTACGTATTTATAGTCATAGCCACTCCGCTTGCACAACTTTTTTCACAATTCTCCTAAATCATGGCCGAGGCTCGTCGCACACTGTGCCACGTACCAAGACTGTCCTGCAGGCCTACGTAATTGTAGCCATCGTCACTCCGCTTGCGCATCTATTTGTTCAATTGTCCTAAATCATAGCCGAGGATCGTCGCACACTGTTGCACGTACCAAGGCTGTCCTTCAGGCCTACGTAATTGTAGTCATAGTCATCCCGCTTGCACACCTGTTTGTACTATTCCCGTAAATCATGGCCCAGTCTCGTCGCACACTGTGGCTCGTACTGTCCTGCAGGCCTACGTAATTGTAGTCATAGTCACTCCGCTTGTACACCTATTTTTACAATTCTCCTAAATCATGGCCGAGGCTCGTCACACACTGTGGCACATACCAAGATTGCCCTGCAGCCCTACGTAATTGTAGTCATAGTCACTCCGATGGCACACCTGCTTCTACAACAGAACGTGCTGTTGGGCGAGTTGGTACATACTTTAATGGAAGGTTTAGCGCAAACAAGACGAGGACGGTGGCAAACGGGACAGGCGCAAACGGGACAAGAAACGGGACAAGCGCCTGTCCCGTTTGCCACCGTCCTCGTCTTGTTTGCGGTAAACCTGCTTCTACAATTCACCTAAATCATGGCCGAGTCCTGTCGCACACTGTGGCACGTACCAAGACTGTCCTGCAGGCGTACGTATTTGTAGTCATAGTCACTCCGCTTACGCACCTTTTGTACCCTTGTCCTAAATCATAGCCGAGGCTCGTCGCACACTGTGGCACGTACCAAGGCTGTCCTGCAGGACTACGTAATTGTAGTCATAGTCACTCCGCTTCCACACCTATTCGTAGAATTCTCGCAAATCATGGCCGAGGCTCGTCGCACACTGTGGCACGTGTCAAGACTGTCCTGCAGGCCTACGTATTTATAGTCATAGCCACTCCGCTTGCACAACTTTTTTCACAATTCTCCTAAATCATGGCCGAGGCTCGTCGCACACTGTGCCACGTACCAAGACAGTCCTGCAGGCCTACGTAATTGTAGCCATCGTCACTCCGCTTGCGCATCTATTTGTTCAATTGTCCTAAATCATAGCCGAGGATCGTCGCACACTGTTGCACGTACCAAGGCTGTCCTTCAGGCCTTCGTAATTGTAGTCATAGTCATCCCGCTTGCACACCTGTTTGTACTATTCCCGCAAATCATGGCCCAGTCTCGTCGCACACTATGGCTGGTATCAAAACTGTCCTGCAGGCCTACGTATTTATAGTCATAGCCACTCCGCTTGCACGCCTATTTTCACAATTCTCCTAAATCATGGCCGAGGCTCGTCGAACACTGTTGCATGTACCAAGGCTGTCCTGCAGGCCTACGTAATTGTAGTCATAGTCACTCCGATGGCACACCTGCTTCTACAATTCACCTAAATCATGGCCGAGTCTCGTCGCACACTGTGGCACGTACCAAGATTGCCCTGCAGGCCTACGTATTTGTAGTCATAGTCACTCATTTTGCGCACCTTTTGTACCCTTGTCCTAAATCATAGCCGAGGCGCGTTGCATACTGTTGCACGTACCAAGGCTGTCCTGCAGCCCAACGTAATTGTAGTCATAGTCACTCCGCTTGCGCAACTATTTGTACAATTCTCGTAAATCATGGCCGAGGTTCGTCGGACACTGTGGCACGTATCAAGACTGTCTTCCAGGCCAACGTAATTGTAGTTATAGTCACTCCACTTGCCCACTCATTTGTTCAATTCTGCTAAATCATAGCCGAGGCTCGTCGCACACTGGGACACGTACCAAGGCTGTGCTGCAGGCCTACGTAATTGTAGTCATAGTCACTCCGATGGCACACCTGCTTCTACAATTGACCTAAATCATGGCCGAGTCTCGTAGCACACTGTGCCACGTACCAAGACTGTCCTGCAGGCCTACGTATTTGTAGTCATAGTCACTCCGATGGCACACCTGCTTGTACAATTCTTCTAAATCACGGCCGAGGCTAGTCTCACACTGTGACACGTACCAAGACTGTCCTGCAGACCTGCGTAATTGTAGTCAGTCGCACCGCGTGCACGCCTATTTGTACAATTCTCCTAAATCATGGCCGAGGCTTATCGCACACTGTGGCAGAAACCAAGACTGTCCTGCACGCCTACGTAATTGTAGTCATAGTCACTCCGCTTGCACACTTATTTGTAATAATCTCGTAAATCATGGCCGAGGCTCGTCGCACATTGTGCACGTACCAACACTGCCCTGCAGGCCTACGTAATTGTAGTCATAGTCACTCCGATGGCACACCTGCTTGTACAATTCTTTTAAATCACGGCCGAGGCTAGTCTCACACTGTGGCACGTACCAAGACTGTCCTGCAGACCTGCGTTATTGTAGTCATAGTCGCACCGCGTGCACGCCTATTTGTACAATTCTCCTAAATCATGGCCGAGGCTTATCGCACACTGTGGCACAAACCAAGACTGTCCTGCACGCCTACGTAATTGTAGTCATAGTCACTCCGCTTGCACACCTATTTGTAATAATCTCGTAAATCATGGCCGAGGCTCGTCGCACATTGTGCACGTACCAACACTGCCCTGCAGGCCTACGTAATTGTAGTCATAGTCACTCCGATGGCACACCTGCTTGTACAATTCTTCTAAATCACGGCCGAGGCTAGTCTCACACTGTGGCACGTACCAAGACTGTCCTGCAGACCTGCGTAATTGTAGTCATAGTCGCACCGCGTGCACGCCTATTTGTACAATTCTCCTAAATCATGGCCGAGGCGCATTGCTAACTGTACACAAACCAAGACTGTCCTGCACGCCTACATAATTGTAGTCATAGTCACTCCGCTCGCACACTTATTTGTAATAATCTCGTAAATCATGGCCGAGGCTCGTCGCACATTGTGCACGTACCAACACTGCCCTGCAGGCCTACGTAATTGTAGTCATAGTCACTCCGATGGCACACCTGCTTGTACAATTCCTTTAAATCACGGCCGAGGCTAGTCTCACACTGTGGCACGTACCAAGACTGTCCTGCAGACCTGCGTAATTGTAGTCATAGTCACACCGCGTGCACGCCTATTTGTACAATTCTCCTAAATCATGGCCGAGGCTCATCGCACACTGTGGCACAAACCAAGACTGTCCTGCACGCCTACATAATTGTAGTCATAGTCACTCCGCTTGCACACTTATTTGTAATAATCTCGTAAATCATGGCCGAGGCTCGTCGCACATTGTGCACGTACCAACACTGCCCTGCAGGCCTACGTAATTGTAGTCATAGTCACTCCGATGGCACACCTGCTTGTACAATTCTTCTAAATCACGGCCGAGGCTAGTCTCACACTGTGGCACGTACCAAGACTGTCCTGCAGACCTGCGTAATTGTAGTCATAGTCACACCGCGTGCACGCCTATTTGTACAATTCTCCTAAATCATGGCCGAGGCTCATCGCACACTGTGGCACAAACCAAGACTGTCCTGCACGCCTACGTAATTGTAGTCATAGTCACTCCGCTTGCACACTTATTTGTAATAATCTCGTAAATCATGGCCGAGGCTCGTCGCACATTGTGCACGTACCAACACTGCCCTGCAGGCCTACGTAATTGTAGTCATAGTCACTCCGATGGCACACCTGCTTGTACAATTCTTCTAAATCACGGCCGAGGCTAGTCTCACACTGTGACCCGTACCAAGACTGTCCTGCAGACCTGTGTAATTGTAGTCATAGTCACACCGCGTGCACGCCTATTTGTACAATTCTCCTAAATCATGGCCGAGGCTCATCGCACACTGTGGCACAAACCAAGACTGTCCTGCACGCCTACGTAATTGTAGTCATAGTCACTCCGCTTGCACACTTATTTGTAATAATCTCGTAAATCATGGCCGAGGCTTGTTGCACATTGTGCACGTACCAACACTGCCCTGCAGGCCTACGTAATTGTAGTCATAGTCACTCGGATGGCACACCTGCTTGTACAATTCTTCTAAATCACGGCCGAGGCTAGTCTCACACTGCTGCACGTACCAAGACTGTCCTGCAGACCTGCGTAATTGTAGTCATAGTCGCACCGCGTGCACGCCTATTTGTACAATTCTCCTAAATCATGGCCGAGGCGCTTTGTAACTGTACACAAACCAAGACTGTCCTGCACGCCTACATAATTGTAGTCATAGTCACTCCGCTTGCACACTTATTTATAATAATCTCGTAAATCATGGCCGAGGCTCGTCGCACATTGTGCACGTACCAACACTGCCCTGCAGGCCTACGTAATTGTAGTCATAGTCACTCCGATGGCACACCTGCTTGTACAATTCTTCTAAATCACGGCCGAGGCTAGTCTCACACTGTGGCACATACCAAGACTGTCCTGCAGACCTGCGTAATTGTAGTCATAGTCGCACCGCGTGCACGCCTATTTGTACAATTCTCCTAAATCATGGCCGAGGCGCATTGCTAACTGTACACAAACCAAGAGTGTCCTGCACGCCTACATATTTGTAGTCATAGTCACTCCGCTTGCACACTTATTTGTAATAATCTCGTAAATCATGGCCGAGGCTCGTCGCACATTGTGCACGTACCAACACTGCCCTGCAGGCCTACGTAATTGTAGTCATAGTCACTCCGATGGCACACCTGCTTGTACAATTCTTCTAAATCACGGCCGAGGCTAGTCTCACACTGTGGCACGTACCAAGACTGTCCTGCAGACCTGCGTAATTGTAGTCATAGTCACACCGCGTGCACGCCTATTTGTACAATTCTCCTAAATCATGGCCGAGGCTCATCGCACACTGTGGCACAAACCAAGACTGTCCTGCACGCCTACGTAATTGTAGTCATAGTCACTCCGCTTGCACACTTATTTGTAATAATCTCGTAAATCATGGCCGAGGCTCGTCGCACATTGTGCACGTACCAACACTGCCCTTCAGGCCTACGTAATTGTAGTCATAGTCACTCCGATGGCACACCTGCTTGTACAATTCTTCTAAATCACGGCCGAGGCTAGTCTCACACTGTGACACGTACCAAGACTGTCCTACAGACCTGTGTAATTGTAGTCATAGTCACACCGCGTGCACGCCTATTTGTACAATTCTCCTAAATCATGGCCGAGGCTCATCGCACACTGTGGCACAAACCAAGACTGTCCTGCACGCCTACGTAATTGTAGTCATAGTCACTCCGCTTGCACACTTATTTGTAATAATCTCGTAAATCATGGCCGAGGCTCGTCGCACATTCTGCACGTACCAACACTGCCCTGCAGGCCTACGTAATTGTAGTCATAGTCACTCCGATGGCACACCTGCTTGTACAATTCTTCTAAATCACGGCCGAGGCTAGTCTCACACTGTGGAACGTACCAAGACTGTCCTGCAGACCTGCGTAATTGTAGTCATAGTCGCACCGCGTGCACGCCTATTTGTACAATTCTCCTAAATCATGGCCGAGGCGCATTGCTAACTGTACACAAACCAAGACTGTCCTGCACGCCTACATAATTGTAGTCATAGTCACTCCGCTTGCACACTTATTTGTAATAATCTCGTAAATCATGGCCGAGGCTCGTCGCACATTGTGCACGTACCAACACTGCCCTGCAGGCCTACGTAATTGTAGTCATAGTCACTCCGATGGCACACCTGCTTGTACAATTCTTCTAAATCACGGCCGAGGCTAGTCTCACACTGTGGCACATACCAAGACTGTCCTGCAGACCTGCGTAATTGTAGTCATAGTCGCACCGCGTGCACGCCTATTTGTACAATTCTCCTAAATCATGGCCGAGGCGCATTGCTAACTGTAAACAAACCAAGAGTGTCCTGCACGCCTACATAATTGTAGTCATTGTCACTCCGCTTGCACACTTATTTGTAATAATCTCGTAAATCATGGCCGAGGCTCGTCGCACATTGTGCACGTACCAACACTGCCCTGCAGGCCTACGTAATTGTAGTCATAGTCACTCCGATGGCACACCTGCTTGTACAATTCTTTTAAATCACGGCCGAGGCTAGTCTCACACTGTGGCACGTACCAAGACTGTCCTGCAGACCTGTGTAATTGTAGTCATAGTCACACCGCGTGCACGCCTATTTGTACAATTCTCTTAAATCATGGCCGAGGCTCATCGCACACTGTGGCACAAACCAAGACTGTCCTGCACGCCAACATAATTGTAGTCATAGTCACTCCGCTTGCACACTTATTTGTAATAATCTCGTAAATCATGGCCGAGGCTCGTCGCACATTGTGCACGTACCAACACTGCCCTGCAGGCCTACGTAATTGTAGTCATAGTCACTCCGATGGCACACCTGCTTGTACAATTCTTCTAAATCACGGCCGAGGCTAGTCTCACACTGTGGCACGTACCAAGACTGTCCTGCAGACCTGCGTAATTGTAGTCATAGTCACACCGCGTGCACGCCAATTTGTACAATTCTCCTAAATCATGGCCGAGGCTCATCGCACACTGTGGCACAAACCAAGACTGTCCTGCACGCCTACGTAATTGTAGTCATAGTCACTCCGCTTGCACACTTATTTGTAATAATCTCGTAAATCATGGCCGAGGCTCGTCGCACATTGTGCACGTACCAACACTGCCCTGCAGGCCTACGTAATTGTAGTCATAGTCACTCCGATGGCACACCTGCTTGTACAATTCTTCTAAATCACGGCCGAGGCTAGTCTCACACTGTGACACGTACCAAGACTGTCCTGCAGAC
Source organism: Haemaphysalis longicornis (assembly GCF_048455015.1). Taxonomy (NCBI): domain Eukaryota; kingdom Metazoa; phylum Arthropoda; class Arachnida; order Ixodida; family Ixodidae; genus Haemaphysalis; species Haemaphysalis longicornis. Next base: position 1,942,645 of record NW_027526352.1, on the reverse strand, counting down.
CTGCGTAATTGTAGTCATAGTCGCACCGCGTGCACGCCTATTTGTACAATTCTCCTAAATCATGGCCGAGGCTTATCGCACACTGTGGCACAAACAAAGACTGTCCTGCACGCCTACGTAATTGTAGTCATAGTCACTCCGCTTGAACACCTATTTGTAATAATCTCGTAAATCAAGGCCGAGGCTCGTCGCACATTGTGCACGTACCAACACTGCCCTGCAGGCCTACGTAATTGTAGTCATAGTCACTCCGATGGCACACCTGCTTGTACAATTCTTTTAAATCACGGCCGAGGCTAGTCTCACACTGTGGCACGTACCAAGACTGTCCTGCAGACCTGCGTAATTGTAGTCATAGTCGCACCGCGTGCACGCCTATTTGTACAATTCTCCTAAATCATGGCCGAGGCTTATCGCACACTGTGGCACAAACCAAGACTGTCCTGCACGCCTACGTAATTGTAGTCATAGTCACTCCGCTTGCACACTTATTTGTAATAATCTCGTAAATCATGGCCGAGGCTCGTCGCACATTGTGCACGTACCAACACTGCCCTGCAGGCCGACGTAATTGTAGTCATAGTCACTCCGATGGCACACCTGCTTGTACAATTCTTCTAAATCACGGCCGAGGCTAGTCTCACACTGTGACACGTACCAAGACTGTCCTGCAGACCTGTGTAATTGTAGTCATAGTCACACCGCGTGCACGCCTATTTGTACAATTCTCCTAAATCATGGCCGAGGCTCATCGCACACTGTGGCACAAACCAAGACTGTCCTGCACGCCTACGTAATTGTAGTCATAGTCACTCCGCTTGCACACTTATTTGTAATAATCTCGTAAATCATGGCCGAGGCTCGTCGCACATTGTGCACGTACCAACACTGCCCTGCAGGCCTACGTAATTGTAGTCATAGTCACTCCGATGGCACACCTGCTTGTACAATTCTTCTAAATCACGGCCGAGGCTAGTCTCACACTGTGGCACGTACCAAGACTGTCCTGCAGACCTGCGTAATTGTAGTCATAGTCGCACCGCGTGCACGCCTATTTGTACAATTCTCCTAAATCATGGCCGAGGCGCATTGCTAACTGTACACAAACCAAGACTGTCCTGCACGCCTACATAATTGTAGTCATAGTCACTCCGCTTGCACACTTATTTGTAATAATCTCGTAAATCATGGCCGAGGCTCGTCGCACATTGTGCACGTACCAACACTGCCCTGCAGGCCTACGTAATTGTAGTCATTGTCACTCCGATGGCACACCTGCTTGTACAATTCTTCTAAATCACGGCCGAGGCTAGTCTCACACTGTGGCACATACCAAGACTGTCCTGCAGACCTTCGTAATTGTAGTCATAGTCGCACCGCGTGCACGCCTATTTGTACAATTCTCCTAAATCATGGCCGAGGCGCATTGCTAACTGTACACAAACCAAGAGTGTCCTGTACGCCTACATAATTGTAGTCATAGTCACTCCGCTTGCACACTTATTTGTAATAATCTCGTAAATCATGGCCGAGGCTCGTCGCACATTGTGCACGTACCAACACTGCCCTGCAGGCCTACGTAATTGTAGTCATAGTCACTCCGATGGCACACCTGCTTGTACAATTCTTTTAAATCACTGCCGAGGCTAGTCTCACACTGTGGCGCGTACCAAGACTGTCCAGCAGACCTGTGTAATTGTAGTCATAGTCACACCGCGTGCACGCCTATTTGTACAATTCTCCTAAATAATGGCCGAGGCTCATCGCACACTGTGGCACAAACCAAGACTGTCCTGCACGCCTACATAATTGTAGTCATAGTCACTCCGCTTGCACACTTATTTGTAATAATCTCGTAAATCATGGCCGAGGCTCGTCGCACATTGTGCACGTACCAACACTGCCATGCAGGCCTACGTAATTGTAGTCATAGTCACTCCGATGGCACACCTGCTTGTACAATTCTTCTAAATCACGGCCGAGGCTAGTCTCACACTGTGACACGTACCAAGACTGTCCTGCAGACCTGCGTAATTGTAGTCATAGTCGCACCGCGTGCACGCCTATTTGTACAATTCTCCTAAATCATGGCCGAGGCTTATCGCACACTGTGGCACAAACCAAGACTGTCCTGCACGCCTACGTAATTGTAGTCATAGTCACTCCGCTAGCACACTTATTTGTAATATTCTCGTAAATCATGGCCGAGGCTCGTCGCACATTGTGCACGTACCAACACTGCCCTGCAGGCCTACGTAATTGTAGTCATAGTCACTCCGATGGCACACCTGCTTGTACAATTCTTTTAAATCACGGCCGAGGCTAGTCTCACACTGTGGCACGTACCAAGACTGTCCTTCAGACCTGTGTAATTGTAGTCATAGTCACACCGCGTGCACGCCTATTTGTACAATTCTCCTAAATCATGGCCGAGGCTTATCGCACACTGTGGCACAAACCAAGACTGTCCTGCACGCCTACGTAATTGTAGTCATAGTCACTCCGCTTGCACACTTATTTGTAATAATCTCGTAAATCATGGCCGAGGCTCGTCGCACATTGTGCACGTACCAACACTGCCCTGCAGGCCTACGTAATTGTAGTCATAGTCACTCCGATGGCACACCTGCTTGTACAATTCTTCTAAATCACGGCCGAGGCTAGTCTCACACTGTGACACGTACCAAGACTGTCCTGCAGACCTGTGTAATTGTAGTCATAGTCACACCGCGTGCACGCCTATTTGTACAATTCTCCTAAATCATGGCCGAGGCTCATCGCACACTGTGGCACAAACCAAGACTGTCCTGCACGCCTACGTAATTGTAGTCATAGTCACTCCGCTTGCACACTTATTTGTAATAATCTCGTAAATCATGGCCGAGGCTCGTCGCACATTGTGCACGTACCAACACTGCCCTGCAGGCCTACGTAATTGTAGTCATAGTCACTCCGATGGCACACCTGCTTGTACAATTCTTCTAAATCATGGCCGAGGCTAGTCTCACACTGTGGCACATACCAAGACTGTCCTGCAGACCTGCGTAATTGTAGTCATAGTCGCACCGCGTGCACGCCTATTTGTACAATTCTCCTAAATCATGGCCGAGGCGCATTGCTAACTGTACACAAACCAAGAGTGTCCTGCACGCCTACATAATTGTAGTCATAGTCACTCCGCTTGCACACTTATTTGTAATAATCTCGTAAATCATGGCCGAGGCTCGTCGCACATTGTGCACGTACCAACACTGCCCTGCAGGCCTACGTAATTGTAGTCATAGTCACTCCGATGGCACACCTGCTTGTACAATTCTTTTAAATCACGGCCGAGGCTAGTCTCACACTGTGGCACGTACCAAGACTGTCCTGCAGACCTGTGTAATTGTAGTCATAGTCACACTGCGTGCACGCCTATTTGTACAATTCTCCTAAATCATGGCCGAGGCGCATTGCTAACTGTACACAAACCAAGACTGTCCTGCACGCCTACGTAATTGTAGTCATAGTCACTCCGCTAGCACACTTATTTGTAATATTCTCGTAAATCATGGCCGAGGCTCGTCGCACATTGTGCACGTACCAACACTGCCCTGCAGGCCTACGTAATTGTAGTCATAGTCACTCCGATGGCACACCTGCTTGTACAATTCTTTTAAATCACTGCCGAGGCTAGTCTCACACTGTGGCACGTACCAAGACTGTCCTTCAGACCTGTGTAATTGTAGTCATAGTCACACCGCGTGCACGCCTATTTGTACAATTCTCCTAAATCATGGCCGAGGCTTATCGCACACTGTGGCACAAACCAAGACTGTCCTGCACGCCTACGTAATTGTAGTCATAGTCACTCCGCTAGCACACTTATTTGTAATATTCTCGTAAATCATGGCCGAGGCTCGTCGCACATTGTGCACGTACCAACACTGCCCTGCAGGCCTACGTAATTGTAGTCATAGTCACTCCGATGGCACACCTGCTTGTACAATTCTTTTAAATCACGGCCGAGGCTAGTCTCACACTGTGGCACGTACCAAGACTGTCCTTCAGACCTGTGTAATTGTAGTCATAGTCACACCGCGTGCACGCCTATGTGTACAATTCTCCTAAATCATGGCCAAGGCTTATCGCACACTCTGGCACAAACCAAGACTGTCCTGCACGCCTACGTAATTGTAGTCATAGTCACTCCGCTTGCACACTTATTTGTAATAATCTCGTAAATCATGGCCGAGGCTCGTCGCACATTGTGCACGTACCAACACTGCCCTGCAGGCCTACGTAATTGTAGTCATGGTCACTCCGATGGCACACCTGCTTGTACAATTCTTTTAAATCACTGCCGAGGCTAGTCTCACACTGTGGCACGTACCAAGACTGTCCAGCAGACCTGTGTAATTGTAGTCATAGTCGCACCGCGTGCACGCCTATTTGTACAATTCTCCTAAATCATGGCCGAGGCTTATCGCACACTGTGGCACAAACAAAGACTGTCCTGCACGCCTACGTAATTGTAGTCATAGTCACTCCGCTTGAACACCTATTTGTAATAATCTCGTAAATCATGGCCGAGGCTCGTCGCACATTGTGCACGTACCAACACTGCCCTGCAGGCCTACGTAATTGTAGTCATAGTCACTCCGATGGCACACCTGCTTGTACAATTCTTCTAAATCACGGCCGAGGCTAGTCTCACACTGTGACACGTACCAAGACTGTCCTGCAGACCTGCGTAATTGTAGTCATAGTCGCACCGCGTGCACGCCTATTTGTACAATTCTCCTAAATCATGGCCGAGGCTTATCGCACACTGTGGCACAAACAAAGACTGTCCTGCACGCCTACGTAATTGTAGTCATAGTCACTCCGCTTGAACACCTATTTGTAATAATCTCGTAAATCAAGGCCGAGGCTCGTCGCACATTGTGCACGTACCAACACTGCCCCGCAGGCCTACGTAATTGTAGTCATAGTCACTCCGATGGCACACCTGCTTGTACAATTCTTTTAAATCACGGCCGAGGCTAGTCTCACACTGTGGCACGTACCAAGACTGTCCTGCAGACCTGCGTAATTGTAGTCATAGTCGCACCGCGTGCACGCCTATTTGTACAATTCTCCTAAATCATGGCCGAGGCTTATCGCACACTGTGGCACAAACCAAGACTGTCCTGCACGCCTACGTAATTGTAGTCATAGTCACTCCGCTTGCACACTTATTTGTAATAATCTCGTAAATCATGGCCGAGGCTCGTCGCACATTGTGCACGTACCAACACTGCCCTGCAGGCCGACGTAATTGTAGTCATAGTCACTCCGATGGCACACCTGCTTGTACAATTCTTCTAAATCACGGCCGAGGCTAGTCTCACACTGTGGCACGTACCAAGACTGTCCTGCAGACCTGCGTAATTGTAGTCATAGTCGCACCGCGTGCACGCCTATTTGTACAATTCTCCTAAATCATGGCCGAGGCGCATTGCTAACTGTACACAAACCAAGACTGTCCTGCACGCCTACATAATTGTAGTCATAGTCACTCCGCTTGCACACTTATTTGTAATAATCTCGTAAATCATGGCCGAGGCTCGTCGCACATTGTGCACGTACCAACACTGCCCTGCAGGCCTACGTAATTGTAGTCATTGTCACTCCGATGGCACACCTGCTTGTACAATTCTTCTAAATCACGGCCGAGGCTAGTCTCACACTGTGGCACATACCAAGACTGTCCTGCAGACCTGCGTAATTGTAGTCATAGTCGCACCGCGTGCACGCCTATTTGTACAATTCTCCTAAATCATGGCCGAGGCGCATTGCTAACTGTACACAAACCAAGAGTGTCCTGTACGCCTACATAATTGTAGTCATAGTCACTCCGCTTGCACACTTATTTGTAATAATCTCGTAAATCATGGCCGAGGCTCGTCGCACATTGTGCACGTACCAACACTGCCCTGCAGGCCTACGTAATTGTAGTCATAGTCACTCCGATGGCACACCTGCTTGTACAATTCTTTTAAATCACTGCCGAGGCTAGTCTCACACTGTGGCGCGTACCAAGACTGTCCAGCAGACCTGTGTAATTGTAGTCATAGTCACACCGCGTGCACGCCTATTTGTACAATTCTCCTAAATAATGGCCGAGGCTCATCGCACACTGTGGCACAAACCAAGACTGTCCTGCACGCCTACATAATTGTAGTCATAGTCACTCCGCTTGCACACTTATTTGTAATAATCTCGTAAATCATGGCCGAGGCTCGTCGCACATTGTGCACGTACCAACACTGCCATGCAGGCCTACGTAATTGTAGTCATAGTCACTCCGATGGCACACCTGCTTGTACAATTCTTCTAAATCACGGCCGAGGCTAGTCTCACACTGTGACACGTACCAAGACTGTCCTGCAGACCTGCGTAATTGTAGTCATAGTCGCACCGCGTGCACGCCTATTTGTACAATTCTCCTAAATCATGGCCGAGGCTTATCGCACACTGTGGCACAAACCAAGACTGTCCTGCACGCCTACGTAATTGTAGTCATAGTCACTCCGCTAGCACACTTATTTGTAATATTCTCGTAAATCATGGCCGAGGCTCGTCGCACATTGTGCACGTACCAACACTGCCATGCAGGCCTACGTAATTGTAGTCATAGTCACTCCGATGGCACACCTGCTTGTACAATTCTTCTAAATCACGGCCGAGGCTAGTCTCACACTGTGGCACGTACCAAGACTGTCCTGCAGACCTGCGTAATTGTAGTCATAGTCGCACCGCGTGCACGCCTATTTGTACAATTCTCCTAAATCATGGCCGAGGCTTATCGCACACTGTGGCACAAACCAAGACTGTCCTGCACGCCTACGTAATTGTAGTCATAGTCACTCCGCTTGCACACTTATTTGTAATAATCTCGTAAATCATGGCCGAGGCTCGTCGCACATTGTGCACGTACCAACACTGCCCTGCAGGCCGACGTAATTGTAGTCATAGTCACTCCGATGGCACACCTGCTTGTACAATTCTTCTAAATCACGGCCGAGGCTAGTCTCACACTGTGGCACGTACCAAGACTGTCCTGCAGACCTGCGTAATTGTAGTCATAGTCGCACCGCGTGCACGCCTATTTGTACAATTCTCCTAAATCATGGCCGAGGCGCATTGCTAACTGTACACAAACCAAGACTGTCCTGCACGCCTACATAATTGTAGTCATAGTCACTCCGCTTGCACACTTATTTGTAATAATCTCGTAAATCATGGCCGAGGCTCGTCGCACATTGTGCACGTACCAACACTGCCCTGCAGGCCTACGTAATTGTAGTCATTGTCACTCCGATGGCACACCTGCTTGTACAATTCTTCTAAATCACGGCCGAGGCTAGTCTCACACTGTGGCACATACCAAGACTGTCCTGCAGACCTGCGTAATTGTAGTCATAGTCGCACCGCGTGCACGCCTATTTGTACAATTCTCCTAAATCATGGCCGAGGCGCATTGCTAACTGTACACAAACCAAGAGTGTCCTGTACGCCTACATAATTGTAGTCATAGTCACTCCGCTTGCACACTTATTTGTAATAATCTCGTAAATCATGGCCGAGGCTCGTCGCACATTGTGCACGTACCAACACTGCCCTGCAGGCCTACGTAATTGTAGTCATAGTCACTCCGATGGCACACCTGCTTGTACAATTCTTTTAAATCACTGCCGAGGCTAGTCTCACACTGTGGCGCGTACCAAGACTGTCCAGCAGACCTGTGTAATTGTAGTCATAGTCACACCGCGTGCACGCCTATTTGTACAATTCTCCTAAATAATGGCCGAGGCTCATCGCACACTGTGGCACAAACCAAGACTGTCCTGCACGCCTACATAATTGTAGTCATAGTCACTCCGCTTGCACACTTATTTGTAATAATCTCGTAAATCATGGCCGAGGCTCGTCGCACATTGTGCACGTACCAACACTGCCATGCAGGCCTACGTAATTGTAGTCATAGTCACTCCGATGGCACACCTGCTTGTACAATTCTTCTAAATCACGGCCGAGGCTAGTCTCACACTGTGACACGTACCAAGACTGTCCTGCAGACCTGCGTAATTGTAGTCATAGTCGCACCGCGTGCACGCCTATTTGTACAATTCTCCTAAATCATGGCCGAGGCTTATCGCACACTGTGGCACAAACCAAGACTGTCCTGCACGCCTACGTAATTGTAGTCATAGTCACTCCGCTAGCACACTTATTTGTAATATTCTCGTAAATCATGGCCGAGGCTCGTCGCACATTGTGCACGTACCAACACTGCCCTGCAGGCCTACGTAATTGTAGTCATAGTCACTCCGATGGCACACCTGCTTGTACAATTCTTTTAAATCACGGCCGAGGCTAGTCTCACACTGTGGCACGTACCAAGACTGTCCTTCAGACCTGTGTAATTGTAGTCATAGTCACACCGCGTGCACGCCTATTTGTAAAATTCTCCTAAATCATGGCCGAGGCTTATCGCACACTGTGGCACAAACCAAGACTGTCCTGCACGCCTACGTAATTGTAGTCATAGTCACTCCGCTTGCACACTTATTTGTAATAATCTCGTAAATCATGGCCGAGGCTCGTCGCACATTGTGCACGTACCAACACTGCCCTGCAGGCCTACGTAATTGTAGTCATAGTCACTCCGATGGCACACCTGCTTGTACAATTCTTCTAAATCACGGCCGAGGCTAGTCTCACACTGTGACACGTACCAAGACTGTCCTGCAGACCTGTGTAATTGTAGTCATAGTCACACCGCGTGCACGCCTATTTGTACAATTCTCCTAAATCATGGCCGAGGCTCATCGCACACTGTGGCACAAACCAAGACTGTCCTGCACGCCTACGTAATTGTAGTCATAGTCACTCCGCTTGCACACTTATTTGTAATAATCTCGTAAATCATGGCCGAGGCTCGTCGCACATTGTGCACGTACCAACACTGCCCTGCAGGCCTACGTAATTGTAGTCATAGTCACTCCGATGGCACACCTGCTTGTACAATTCTTCTAAATCATGGCCGAGGCTAGTCTCACACTGTGGCACATACCAAGACTGTCCTGCAGACCTGCGTAATTGTAGTCATAGTCGCACCGCGTGCACGCCTATTTGTACAATTCTCCTAAATCATGGCCGAGGCGCATTGCTAACTGTACACAAACCAAGAGTGTCCTGCACGCCTACATAATTGTAGTCATAGTCACTCCGCTTGCACACTTATTTGTAATAATCTCGTAAATCATGGCCGAGGCTCGTCGCACATTGTGCACGTACCAACACTGCCCTGCAGGCCTACGTAATTGTAGTCATAGTCACTCCGATGGCACACCTGCTTGTACAATTCTTTTAAATCACGGCCGAGGCTAGTCTCACACTGTGGCACGTACCAAGACTGTCCTGCAGACCTGTGTAATTGTAGTCATAGTCACACTGCGTGCACGCCTATTTGTACAATTCTCCTAAATCATGGCCGAGGCGCATTGCTAACTGTACACAAACCAAGACTGTCCTGCACGCCTACGTAATTGTAGTCATAGTCACTCCGCTAGCACACTTATTTGTAATATTCTCGTAAATCATGGCCGAGGCTCGTCGCACATTGTGCACGTACCAACACTGCCCTGCAGGCCTACGTAATTGTAGTCATAGTCACTCCGATGGCACACCTGCTTGTACAATTCTTTTAAATCACTGCCGAGGCTAGTCTCACACTGTGGCACGTACCAAGACTGTCCTTCAGACCTGTGTAATTGTAGTCATAGTCACACCGCGTGCACGCCTATTTGTACAATTCTCCTAAATCATGGCCGAGGCTTATCGCACACTGTGGCACAAACCAAGACTGTCCTGCACGCCGACGTAATTGTAGTCATAGTCACTCCGCTAGCACACTTATTTGTAATATTCTCGTAAATCATGGCCGAGGCTCGTCGCACATTGTGCACGTACCAACACTGCCCTGCAGGCCTACGTAATTGTAGTCATAGTCACTCCGATGGCACACCTGCTTGTACAATTCTTTTAAATCACGGCCGAGGCTAGTCTCACACTGTGGCACGTACCAAGACTGTCCTTCAGACCTGTGTAATTGTAGTCATAGTCACACCGCGTGCACGCCTATGTGTACAATTCTCCTAAATCATGGCCAAGGCTTATCGCACACTCTGGCACAAACCAAGACTGTCCTGCACGCCTACGTAATTGTAGTCATAGTCACTCCGCTTGCACACTTATTTGTAATAATCTCGTAAATCATGGCCGAGGCTCGTCGCACATTGTGCACGTACCAACACTGCCCTGCAGGCCTACGTAATTGTAGTCATGGTCACTCCGATGGCACACCTGCTTGTACAATTCTTTTAAATCACTGCCGAGGCTAGTCTCACACTGTGGCACGTACCAAGACTGTCCAGCAGACCTGTGTAATTGTAGTCATAGTCACACCGCGTGCACGCCTATTTGTACAATTCTCCTAAATAATGGCCGAGGCTCATCGCACACTGTGGCACAAACCAAGACTGTCCTGCACGCCTACATATTTGTAGTCATAGTCACTCCGCTTGCACACTTATTTGTAATAATCTCGTAAATCATGGCCGAGGCTCGTCGCACATTGTGCACGTACCAACACTGCCATGCAGGCCTACGTAATTGTAGTCATAGTCACTCCGATGGCACACCTGCTTGTACAATTCTTCTAAATCACGGCCGAGGCTAGTCTCACACTGTGACACGTACCGAGACTGTCCTGCAGACCTGCGTAATTGTAGTCATAGTCGCACCGCGTGCACGCCTATTTGTACAATTCTCCTAAATCATGGCCGAGGCTTATCGCACACTGTGGCACAAACCAAGACTGTCCTGCACGCCTACGTAATTGTAGTCATAGTCACTCCGCTAGCACACTTATTTGTAATATTCTCGTAAATCATGGCCGAGGCTCGTCGCACATTGTGCACGTACCAACACTGCCCTGCAGGCCTACGTAATTGTAGTCATAGTCACTCCGATGGCACACCTGGTTGTACAATTCTTTTAAATCACGGCCGAGGCTAGTCTCACACTGTGGCACGTACCAAGACTGTCCTTCAGACCTGTGTAATTGTAGTCATAGTCACACCGCGTGCACGCCTATTTGTACAATTCTCCTAAATCATGGCCGAGGCTTATCGCACACTGTGGCACAAACCAAGACTGTCCTGCACGCCTACGTAATTGTAGTCATAGTCACTCCGCTTGCACACTTATTTGTAATAATCTCGTAAATCGTGGCCGAGGCTCGTCGCACATTGTGCACGTACCAACACTGCCCTGCAGGCCTACGTAATTGTAGTCATAGTCACTCCGATGGAACACCTGCTTGTACAATTCTTCTAAATCACGGCCGAGGCTAGTCTCACACTGTGACACGTACCAAGACTGTCCTGCAGACCTGTGTAATTGTAGTCATAGTCACACCACGTGCACGCCTATTTGTACAATTCTCCTAAATCATGGCCGAGGCTCATCGCACACTGTGGCACAAACCAAGACTGTCCTGCACGCCTACGTAATTGTAGTCATAGTCACTCCGCTTGCACACTTATTTGTAATAATCTCGTAAATCATGGCCGAGGCTCGTCGCACATTGTGCACGTACCAACACTGCCCTGCAGGCCTACGTAATTGTAGTCATAGTCACTCCGATGGCACACCTGCTTGTACAATTCTTCTAAATCATGGCCGAGGCTAGTCTCACACTGTGGCACATACCAAGACTGTCCTGCAGACCTGCGTAATTGTAGTCATAGTCGCACCGCGTGCACGCCTATTTGTACAATTCTCCTAAATCATGGCCGAGGCGCATTGCTAACTGTACACAAACCAAGAGTGTCCTGCACGCCTACATAATTGTAGTCATAGTCACTCCGCTTGCACACTTATTTGTAATAATCTCGTAAATCATGGCCGAGGCTCGTCGCACATTGTGCACGTACCAACACTGCCCTGCAGGCCTACGTAATTGTAGTCATAGTCACTCCGATGGCACACCTGCTTGTACAATTCTTTTAAATCACGGCAGAGGCTAGTCTCACACTGTGGCACGTACCAAGACTGTCCTGCAGACCTGTGTAATTGTAGTCATAGTCACACTGCGTGCACGCCTATTTGTACAATTCCCCTAAATCATGGCCGAGGCTCATCGCACACTGTGGCACAAACCAAGACTGTCCTGCACGCCTACATAATTGTAGTCATAGTCACTCCGCTTGCACACTTATTTGTAATAATCTCGTAAATCATGGCCGAGGCTCGTCGCACATTGTGCACGTACCAACACTGCCCTGCAGGCCTACGTAATTGTAGTCATAGTCACTCCGATGGCACACCTGCTTGTACAATTCTTCTAAATCACGGCCGAGGCTAGTCTCACACTGTGGCACGTACCAAGACTGTCCTGCAGACCTGCGTAATTGTAGTCATAGTCACACCGCGTGCACGCCTATTTGTACAATTCTCCTAAATCATGGCCGAGGCTCATCGCACACTGTGGCACAAACCAAGACTGTCCTGCACGCCTACGTAATTGTAGTCATAGTCACTCCGCTTGCACACTTATTTGTAATAATCTCGTAAATCATGGCCGAGGCTCGTCGCACATTGTGCACGTACCAACACTGCCCTGCAGGCCTACGTAATTGTAGTCATAGTCACTCCGATGGCACACCTGCTTGTACAATTCTTCTAAATCACGGCCGAGGCTAGTCTCACACTGTGACACGTACCAAGACTGTCCTGCAGACCTGCGTAATTGTAGTCATAGTCGCACCGCGTGCACGCCTATTTGTACAATTCTCCTAAATCATGGCCGAGGCTTATCGCACACTGTGGCACAAACCAAGACTGTCCTGCACGCCTACGTAATTGTAGTCATAGTCACTCCGCTTGCACACTTATTTGTAATAATCTCGTAAATCATGGCCGAGGCTCGTCGCACATTGTGCACGTACCAACACTGCCCTTCAGGCCTACGTAATTGTAGTCATGGTCACTCCGATGGCACACCTGCTTGTACAATTCTTTTAAATCACGGCCGAGGCTAGTCTCACAATGTGGCACGTACCAAGACTGTCCTGCAGACCTGTGTAATTGTAGTCATAGTCACACCGCGTGCACGCCTATTTGTACAATTCTCCTAAATCATGGCCGAGGCTCATCGCACACTGTGGCACAAACCAAGACTGTCCTGCACGCCTACGTAATTGTAGTCATAGTCACTCCGCTTGCACACTTATTTGTAATAATCTCGTAAATCATGGCCGAGGCTCGTCGCACATTGTGCACGTACCAACACTGCCATGCAGGCCTACGTAATTGTAGTCATAGTCACTCCGATGGCACACCTGCTTGTACAATTCTTCTAAATCACGGCCGAGGCTAGTCTCACACTGTGACACGTACCAAGACTGTCCTGCAGACCTGCGTAATTGTAGTCATAGTCGCACCGCGTGCACGCCTATTTGTACAATTCTCCTAAATCATGGCCGAGGCTTATCGCACACTGTGGCACAAACCAAGACTGTCCTGCACGCCTACGTAATTGTAGTCATAGTCACTCCGCTAGCACACTTATTTGTAATATTCTCGTAAATCATGGCCGAGGCTCGTCGCACATTGTGCACGTACCAACACTGCCCTGCAGGCCTACGTAATTGTAGTCATAGTCACTCCGATGGCACACCTGCTTGTACAATTCTTTTAAATCACGGCCGAGGCTAGTCTCACACTGTGGCACGTACCAAGACTGTCCTTCAGACCTGTGTAATTGTAGTCATAGTCACACCGCGTGCACGCCTATTTGTACAATTCTCCTAAATCATGGCCGAGGCTCATCGCACACTGTGGCACAAACCAAGACTGTCCGCACGCCTACGTAATTGTAGTCATAGTCACTCCGCTTGCACACTTATTTGTAATAATCTCGTAAATCATGGCCGAGGCTCGTCGCACATTGTGCACGTCCCAACACTGCCCTGCAGGCCTACGTAAATGTAGTCATAGTCACTCCGATGGCACACCTGCTTGTACAATTCTAAATCACGGCCGAGGCTAGTCTCACACTGTGACACGTACCAAGACTGTCCTGCAGACCTGCGTAATTGTAGTCATAGTCACACCGCGTGCACGCCTATGTGTACAATTCTCCTAAATCATGGCCAAGGCTTATCGCACACTGTGGCACAAACCAAGACTGTCCTGCACGCCTACGTAATTGTAGTCATAGTCACTCCGCTTGCACACTTATTTGTAATAATCTCGTAAATCATGGCCGAGGCTCGTCGCACATTGTGCACGTACCAACACTGCCCTGCAGGCCTACGTAATTGTAGTCATGGTCACTCCGATGGCACACCTGCTTGTACAATTCTTTTAAATCACTGCCGAGGCTAGTCTCACACTGTGGCACGTACCAAGACTGTCCAGCAGACCTGTGTAATTGTAGTCATAGTCACACCGCGTGCACGCCTATTTGTACAATTCTCCTAAATCATGGCCGAGGCTCATCGCACACTGTGGCACAAACCAAGACTGTCCTGCACGCCTACATAATTGTAGTCATAGTCACTCCGCTTGCACACTTATTTGTAATATTCTCGTAAATCATGGCCGAGGCTCGTCGCACATTGTGCACGTACCAACACTGCCCTGCAGGCCTACGTAATTGTAGTCATAGTCACTCCGATGGCATACCTGCTTGTACAATTCTTTTAAATCACGGCCGAGGCTAGTCTCACACTGTGGCACGTACCAAGACTGTCCTTCAGACCTGTGTAATTGTAGTCATAGTCACACCGCGTGCACGCCTATGTGTACAATTCTCCTAAATCATGGCCAAGGCTTATCGCACACTCTGGCACAAACCAAGACTGTCCTGCACGCCTACGTAATTGTAGTCATAGTCACTCCGCTTGCACACTTATTTGTAATAATCTCGTAAATCATGGCCGAGGCTCGTCGCACATTGTGCACGTACCAACACTGCCCTGCAGGCCTACGTAATTGTAGTCATGGTCACTCCGATGGCACACCTGCTTGTACAATTCTTTTAAATCACTGCCGAGGCTAGTCTCACACTGTGGCACGTACCAAGACTGTCCAGCAGACCTGTGTAATTGTAGTCATAGTCACACCGCGTGCACGCCTATTTGTACAATTCTCCTAAATAATGGCCGAGGCTCATCGCACACTGTGGCACAAACCAAGACTGTCCTGCACGCCTACATATTTGTAGTCATAGTCACTCCGCTTGCACACTTATTTGTAATAATCTCGTAAATCATGGCCGAGGCTCGTCGCACATTGTGCACGTACCAACACTGCCATGCAGGCCTACGTAATTGTAGTCATAGTCACTCCGATGGCACACCTGCTTGTACAATTCTTCTAAATCACGGCCGAGGCTAGTCTCACACTGTGACACGTACCGAGACTGTCCTGCAGACCTGCGTAATTGTAGTCATAGTCGCACCGCGTGCACGCCTATTTGTACAATTCTCCTAAATCATGGCCGAGGCTTATCGCACACTGTGGCACAAACCAAGACTGTCCTGCACGCCTACGTAATTGTAGTCATAGTCACTCCGCTAGCACACTTATTTGTAATATTCTCGTAAATCATGGCCGAGGCTCGTCGCACATTGTGCACGTACCAACACTGCCCTGCAGGCCTACGTAATTGTAGTCATAGTCACTCCGATGGCACACCTGGTTGTACAATTCTTTTAAATCACGGCCGAGGCTAGTCTCACACTGTGGCACGTACCAAGACTGTCCTTCAGACCTGTGTAATTGTAGTCATAGTCACACCGCGTGCACGCCTATTTGTACAATTCTCCTAAATCATGGCCGAGGCTTATCGCACACTGTGGCACAAACCAAGACTGTCCTGCACGCCTACGTAATTGTAGTCATAGTCACTCCGCTTGCACACTTATTTGTAATAATCTCGTAAATCATGGCCGAGGCTCGTCGCACATTGTGCACGTACCAACACTGCCCTGCAGGCCTACGTAATTGTAGTCATAGTCACTCCGATGGAACACCTGCTTGTACAATTCTTCTAAATCACGGCCGAGGCTAGTCTCACACTGTGACACGTACCAAGACTGTCCTGCAGACCTGTGTAATTGTAGTCATAGTCACACCACGTGCACGCCTATTTGTACAATTCTCCTAAATCATGGCCGAGGCTCATCGCACACTGTGGCACAAACCAAGACTGTCCTGCACGCCTACGTAATTGTAGTCATAGTCACTCCGCTTGCACACTTATTTGTAATAATCTCGTAAATCATGGCCGAGGCTCGTCGCACATTGTGCACGTACCAACACTGCCCTGCAGGCCTACGTAATTGTAGTCATAGTCACTCCGATGGCACACCTGCTTGTACAATTCTTCTAAATCATGGCCGAGGCTAGTCTCACACTGTGGCACATACCAAGACTGTCCTGCAGACCTGCGTAATTGTAGTCATAGTCGCACCGCGTGCACGCCTATTTGTACAATTCTCCTAAATCATGGCCGAGGCGCATTGCTAACTGTACACAAACCAAGAGTGTCCTGCACGCCTACATAATTGTAGTCATAGTCACTCCGCTTGCACACTTATTTGTAATAATCTCGTAAATCATGGCCGAGGCTCGTCGCACATTGTGCACGTACCAACACTGCCCTGCAGGCCTACGTAATTGTAGTCATAGTCACTCCGATGGCACACCTGCTTGTACAATTCTTTTAAATCACGGCAGAGGCTAGTCTCACACTGTGGCACGTACCAAGACTGTCCTGCAGACCTGTGTAATTGTAGTCATAGTCACACTGCGTGCACGCCTATTTGTACAATTCCCCTAAATCATGGCCGAGGCTCATCGCACACTGTGGCACAAACCAAGACTGTCCTGCACGCCTACATAATTGTAGTCATAGTCACTCCGCTTGCACACTTATTTGTAATAATCTCGTAAATCATGGCCGAGGCTCGTCGCACATTGTGCACGTACCAACACTGCCCTGCAGGCCTACGTAATTGTAGTCATAGTCACTCCGATGGCACACCTGCTTGTACAATTCTTCTAAATCACGGCCGAGGCTAGTCTCACACTGTGGCACGTACCAAGACTGTCCTGCAGACCTGCGTAATTGTAGTCATAGTCACACCGCGTGCACGCCTATTTGTACAATTCTCCTAAATCATGGCCGAGGCTCATCGCACACTGTGGCACAAACCAAGACTGTCCTGCACGCCTACGTAATTGTAGTCATAGTCACTCCGCTTGCACACTTATTTGTAATAATCTCGTAAATCATGGCCGAGGCTCGTCGCACATTGTGCACGTACCAACACTGCCCTGCAGGCCTACGTAATTGTAGTCATAGTCACTCCGATGGCACACCTGCTTGTACAATTCTTCTAAATCACGGCCGAGGCTAGTCTCACACTGTGACACGTACCAAGACTGTCCTGCAGACCTGCGTAATTGTAGTCATAGTCGCACCGCGTGCACGCCTATTTGTACAATTCTCCTAAATCATGGCCGAGGCTTATCGCACACTGTGGCACAAACCAAGACTGTCCTGCACGCCTACGTAATTGTAGTCATAGTCACTCCGCTTGCACACTTATTTGTAATAATCTCGTAAATCATGGCCGAGGCTCGTCGCACATTGTGCACGTACCAACACTGCCCTTCAGGCCTACGTAATTGTAGTCATGGTCACTCCGATGGCACACCTGCTTGTACAATTCTTTTAAATCACGGCCGAGGCTAGTCTCACAATGTGGCACGTACCAAGACTGTCCTGCAGACCTGTGTAATTGTAGTCATAGTCACACCGCGTGCACGCCTATTTGTACAATTCTCCTAAATCATGGCCGAGGCTCATCGCACACTGTGGCACAAACCAAGACTGTCCTGCACGCCTACGTAATTGTAGTCATAGTCACTCCGCTTGCACACTTATTTGTAATAATCTCGTAAATCATGGCCGAGGCTCGTCGCACACTGTGCACGTACCAACACTGCCATGCAGGCCTACGTAATTGTAGTCATAGTCACTCCGATGGCACACCTGCTTGTACAATTCTTCTAAATCACGGCCGAGGCTAGTCTCACACTGTGACACGTACCAAGACTGTCCTGCAGACCTGCGTAATTGTAGTCATAGTCGCACCGCGTGCACGCCTATTTGTACAATTCTCCTAAATCATGGCCGAGGCTTATCGCACACTGTGGCACAAACCAAGACTGTCCTGCACGCCTACGTAATTGTAGTCATAGTCACTCCGCTAGCACACTTATTTGTAATATTCTCGTAAATCATGGCCGAGGCTCGTCGCACATTGTGCACGTACCAACACTGCCCTGCAGGCCTACGTAATTGTAGTCATAGTCACTCCGATGGCACACCTGCTTGTACAATTCTTTTAAATCACGGCCGAGGCTAGTCTCACACTGTGGCACGTACCAAGACTGTCCTTCAGACCTGTGTAATTGTAGTCATAGTCACACCGCGTGCACGCCTATTTGTACAATTCTCCTAAATCATGGCCGAGGCTCATCGCACACTGTGGCACAAACCAAGACTGTCCGCACGCCTACGTAATTGTAGTCATAGTCACTCCGCTTGCACACTTATTTGTAATAATCTCGTAAATCATGGCCGAGGCTCGTCGCACATTGTGCACGTCCCAACACTGCCCTGCAGGCCTACGTAAATGTAGTCATAGTCACTCCGATGGCACACCTGCTTGTACAATTCTTCTAAATCACGGCCGAGGCTAGTCTCACACTGTGACACGTACCAAGACTGTCCTGCAGACCTGCGTAATTGTAGTCATAGTCACACCGCGTGCACGCCTATGTGTACAATTCTCCTAAATCATGGCCAAGGCTTATCGCACACTGTGGCACAAACCAAGACTGTCCTGCACGCCTACGTAATTGTAGTCATAGTCACTCCGCTTGCACACTTATTTGTAATAATCTCGTAAATCATGGCCGAGGCTCGTCGCACATTGTGCACGTACCAACACTGCCCTGCAGGCCTACGTAATTGTAGTCATGGTCACTCCGATGGCACACCTGCTTGTACAATTCTTTTAAATCACTGCCGAGGCTAGTCTCACACTGTGGCACGTACCAAGACTGTCCAGCAGACCTGTGTAATTGTAGTCATAGTCACACCGCGTGCACGCCTATTTGTACAATTCTCCTAAATCATGGCCGAGGCTCATCGCACACTGTGGCACAAACCAAGACTGTCCTGCACGCCTACATAATTGTAGTCATAGTCACTCCGCTTGCACACTTATTTGTAATATTCTCGTAAATCATGGCCGAGGCTCGTCGCACATTGTGCACGTACCAACACTGCCCTGCAGGCCTACGTAATTGTAGTCATAGTCACTCCGATGGCACACCTGCTTGTACAATTCTTTTAAATCACGGCCGAGGCTAGTCTCACACTGTGGCACGTACCAAGACTGTCCTTCAGACCTGTGTAATTGTAGTCATAGTCACACCGCGTGCACGCCTATGTGTACAATTCTCCTAAATCATGGCCAAGGCTTATCGCACACTCTGGCACAAACCAAGACTGTCCTGCACGCCTACGTAATTGTAGTCATAGTCACTCCGCTTGCACACTTATTTGTAATAATCTCGTAAATCATGGCCGAGGCTCGTCGCACATTGTGCCGTACCAACACTGCCCTGCAGGCCTACGTAATTGTAGTCATGGTCACTCCGATGGCACACCTGCTTGTACAATTCTTTTAAATCACTGCCGAGGCTAGTCTCACACTGTGGCACGTACCAAGACTGTCCAGCAGACCTGTGTAATTGTAGTCATAGTCACACCGCGTGCACGCCTATTTGTACAATTCTCCTAAATAATGGCCGAGGCTCATCGCACACTGTGGCACAAACCAAGACTGTCCTGCACGCCTACATATTTGTAGTCATAGTCACTCCGCTTGCACACTTATTTGTAATAATCTCGTAAATCATGGCCGAGGCTCGTCGCACATTGTGCACGTACCAACACTGCCATGCAGGCCTACGTAATTGTAGTCATAGTCACTCCGATGGCACACCTGCTTGTACAATTCTTCTAAATCACGGCCGAGGCTAGTCTCACACT
This sequence comes from Haemaphysalis longicornis, assembly GCF_048455015.1. Taxonomy (NCBI): domain Eukaryota; kingdom Metazoa; phylum Arthropoda; class Arachnida; order Ixodida; family Ixodidae; genus Haemaphysalis; species Haemaphysalis longicornis. The sequence goes on along the minus strand of NW_027526352.1, from coordinate 1,922,412 downwards.
GTGACACGTACCGAGACTGTCCTGCAGACCTGCGTAATTGTAGTCATAGTCGCACCGCGTGCACGCCTATTTGTACAATTCTCCTAAATCATGGCCGAGGCTTATCGCACACTGTGGCACAAACCAAGACTGTCCTGCACGCCTACGTAATTGTAGTCATAGTCACTCCGCTAGCACACTTATTTGTAATATTCTCGTAAATCATGGCCGAGGCTCGTCGCACATTGTGCACGTACCAACACTGCCCTGCAGGCCTACGTAATTGTAGTCATAGTCACTCCGATGGCACACCTGCTTGTACAATTCTTCTAAATCACGGCCGAGGCTAGTCTCACACTGTGACACGTACCAAGACTGTCCTGCAGACCTGCGTAATTGTAGTCATAGTCACACCGCGTGCACGCCTATGTGTACAATTCTCCTAAATCATGGCCAAGGCTTATCGCACACTGTGGCACAAACCAAGACTGTCCTGCACGCCTACGTAATTGTAGTCATAGTCACTCCGCTTGCACACTTATTTGTAATAATCTCGTAAATCATGGCCGAGGCTCGTCGCACATTGTGCACGTACCAACACTGCCCTGCAGGCCTACGTAATTGTAGTCATGGTCACTCCGATGGCACACCTGCTTGTACAATTCTTTTAAATCACTGCCGAGGCTAGTCTCACACTGTGGCACGTACCAAGACTGTCCAGCAGACCTGTGTAATTGTAGTCATAGTCACACCGCGTGCACGCCTATTTGTACAATTCTCCTAAATCATGGCCGAGGCTCATCGCACACTGTGGCACAAACCAAGACTGTCCTGCACGCCTACATAATTGTAGTCATAGTCACTCCGCTTGCACACTTATTTGTAATATTCTCGTAAATCATGGCCGAGGCTCGTCGCACATTGTGCACGTACCAACACTGCCCTGCAGGCCTACGTAATTGTAGTCATAGTCACTCCGATGGCACACCTGCTTGTACAATTCTTTTAAATCACGGCCGAGGCTAGTCTCACACTGTGGCACGTACCAAGACTGTCCTTCAGACCTGTGTAATTGTAGTCATAGTCACACCGCGTGCACGCCTATGTGTACAATTCTCCTAAATCATGGCCAAGGCTTATCGCACACTCTGGCACAAACCAAGACTGTCCTGCACGCCTACGTAATTGTAGTCATAGTCACTCCGCTTGCACACTTATTTGTAATAATCTCGTAAATCATGGCCGAGGCTCGTCGCACATTGTGCACGTACCAACACTGCCCTGCAGGCCTACGTAATTGTAGTCATGGTCACTCCGATGGCACACCTGCTTGTACAATTCTTTTAAATCACTGCCGAGGCTAGTCTCACACTGTGGCACGTACCAAGACTGTCCAGCAGACCTGTGTAATTGTAGTCATAGTCACACCGCGTGCACGCCTATTTGTACAATTCTCCTAAATAATGGCCGAGGCTCATCGCACACTGTGGCACAAACCAAGACTGTCCTGCACGCCTACATATTTGTAGTCATAGTCACTCCGCTTGCACACTTATTTGTAATAATCTCGTAAATCATGGCCGAGGCTCGTCGCACATTGTGCACGTACCAACACTGCCATGCAGGCCTACGTAATTGTAGTCATAGTCACTCCGATGGCACACCTGCTTGTACAATTCTTCTAAATCACGGCCGAGGCTAGTCTCACACTGTGACACGTACCGAGACTGTCCTGCAGACCTGCGTAATTGTAGTCATAGTCGCACCGCGTGCACGCCTATTTGTACAATTCTCCTAAATCATGGCCGAGGCTTATCGCACACTGTGGCACAAACCAAGACTGTCCTGCACGCCTACGTAATTGTAGTCATAGTCACTCCGCTAGCACACTTATTTGTAATATTCTCGTAAATCATGGCCGAGGCTCGTCGCACATTGTGCACGTACCAACACTGCCCTGCAGGCCTACGTAATTGTAGTCATAGTCACTCCGATGGCACACCTGGTTGTACAATTCTTTTAAATCACGGCCGAGGCTAGTCTCACACTGTGGCACGTACCAAGACTGTCCTTCAGACCTGTGTAATTGTAGTCATAGTCACACCGCGTGCACGCCTATTTGTACAATTCTCCTAAATCATGGCCGAGGCTTATCGCACACTGTGGCACAAACCAAGACTGTCCTGCACGCCTACGTAATTGTAGTCATAGTCACTCCGCTTGCACACTTATTTGTAATAATCTCGTAAATCATGGCCGAGGCTCGTCGCACATTGTGCACGTACCAACACTGCCCTGCAGGCCTACGTAATTGTAGTCATAGTCACTCCGATGGAACACCTGCTTGTACAATTCTTCTAAATCACGGCCGAGGCTAGTCTCACACTGTGACACGTACCAAGACTGTCCTGCAGACCTGTGTAATTGTAGTCATAGTCACACCACGTGCACGCCTATTTGTACAATTCTCCTAAATCATGGCCGAGGCTCATCGCACACTGTGGCACAAACCAAGACTGTCCTGCACGCCTACGTAATTGTAGTCATAGTCACTCCGCTTGCACACTTATTTGTAATAATCTCGTAAATCATGGCCGAGGCTCGTCGCACATTGTGCACGTACCAACACTGCCCTGCAGGCCTACGTAATTGTAGTCATAGTCACTCCGATGGCACACCTGCTTGTACAATTCTTCTAAATCATGGCCGAGGCTAGTCTCACACTGTGGCACATACCAAGACTGTCCTGCAGACCTGCGTAATTGTAGTCATAGTCGCACCGCGTGCACGCCTATTTGTACAATTCTCCTAAATCATGGCCGAGGCGCATTGCTAACTGTACACAAACCAAGAGTGTCCTGCACGCCTACATAATTGTAGTCATAGTCACTCCGCTTGCACACTTATTTGTAATAATCTCGTAAATCATGGCCGAGGCTCGTCGCACATTGTGCACGAACCAACACTGCCCTGCAGGCCTACGTAATTGTAGTCATAGTCACTCCGATGGCACACCTGCTTGTACAATTCTTTTAAATCACGGCAGAGGCTAGTCTCACACTGTGGCACGTACCAAGACTGTCCTGCAGACCTGTGTAATTGTAGTCATAGTCACACTGCGTGCACGCCTATTTGTACAATTCCCCTAAATCATGGCCGAGGCTCATCGCACACTGTGGCACAAACCAAGACTGTCCTGCACGCCTACATAATTGTAGTCATAGTCACTCCGCTTGCACACTTATTTGTAATAATCTCGTAAATCATGGCCGAGGCTCGTCGCACATTGTGCACGTACCAACACTGCCCTGCAGGCCTACGTAATTGTAGTCATAGTCACTCCGATGGCACACCTGCTTGTACAATTCTTCTAAATCACGGCCGAGGCTAGTCTCACACTGTGGCACGTACCAAGACTGTCCTGCAGACCTGCGTAATTGTAGTCATAGTCACACCGCGTGCACGCCTATTTGTACAATTCTCCTAAATCATGGCCGAGGCTCATCGCACACTGTGGCACAAACCAAGACTGTCCTGCACGCCTACGTAATTGTAGTCATAGTCACTCCGCTTGCACACTTATTTGTAATAATCTCGTAAATCATGGCCGAGGCTCGTCGCACATTGTGCACGTACCAACACTGCCCTGCAGGCCTACGTAATTGTAGTCATAGTCACTCCGATGGCACACCTGCTTGTACAATTCTTCTAAATCACGGCCGAGGCTAGTCTCACACTGTGACACGTACCAAGACTGTCCTGCAGACCTGCGTAATTGTAGTCATAGTCGCACCGCGTGCACGCCTATTTGTACAATTCTCCTAAATCATGGCCGAGGCTTATCGCACACTGTGGCACAAACCAAGACTGTCCTGCACGCCTACGTAATTGTAGTCATAGTCACTCCGCTTGCACACTTATTTGTAATAATCTCGTAAATCATGGCCGAGGCTCGTCGCACATTGTGCACGTACCAACACTGCCCTTCAGGCCTACGTAATTGTAGTCATGGTCACTCCGATGGCACACCTGCTTGTACAATTCTTTTAAATCACGGCCGAGGCTAGTCTCACAATGTGGCACGTACCAAGACTGTCCTGCAGACCTGTGTAATTGTAGTCATAGTCACACCGCGTGCACGCCTATTTGTACAATTCTCCTAAATCATGGCCGAGGCTCATCGCACACTGTGGCACAAACCAAGACTGTCCTGCACGCCTACGTAATTGTAGTCATAGTCACTCCGCTTGCACACTTATTTGTAATAATCTCGTAAATCATGGCCGAGGCTCGTCGCACATTGTGCACGTACCAACACTGCCATGCAGGCCTACGTAATTGTAGTCATAGTCACTCCGATGGCACACCTGCTTGTACAATTCTTCTAAATCACGGCCGAGGCTAGTCTCACACTGTGACACGTACCAAGACTGTCCTGCAGACCTGCGTAATTGTAGTCATAGTCGCACCGCGTGCACGCCTATTTGTACAATTCTCCTAAATCATGGCCGAGGCTTATCGCACACTGTGGCACAAACCAAGACTGTCCTGCACGCCTACGTAATTGTAGTCATAGTCACTCCGCTAGCACACTTATTTGTAATATTCTCGTAAATCATGGCCGAGGCTCGTCGCACATTGTGCACGTACCAACACTGCCCTGCAGGCCTACGTAATTGTAGTCATAGTCACTCCGATGGCACACCTGCTTGTACAATTCTTCTAAATCACGGCCGAGGCTAGTCTCACACTGTGACACGTACCAAGACTGTCCTGCAGACCTGCGTAATTGTAGTCATAGTCACACCGCGTGCACGCCTATGTGTACAATTCTCCTAAATCATGGCCAAGGCTTATCGCACACTGTGGCACAAACCAAGACTGTCCTGCACGCCTACGTAATTGTAGTCATAGTCACTCCGCTTGCACACTTATTTGTAATAATCTCGTAAATCATGGCCGAGGCTCGTCGCACATTGTGCACGTACCAACACTGCCCTGCAGGCCTACGTAATTGTAGTCATGGTCACTCCGATGGCACACCTGCTTGTACAATTCTTTTAAATCACTGCCGAGGCTAGTCTCACACTGTGGCACGTACCAAGACTGTCCAGCAGACCTGTGTAATTGTAGTCATAGTCACACCGCGTGCACGCCTATTTGTACAATTCTCCTAAATCATGGCCGAGGCTCATCGCACACTGTGGCACAAACCAAGACTGTCCTGCACGCCTACATAATTGTAGTCATAGTCACTCCGCTTGCACACTTATTTGTAATATTCTCGTAAATCATGGCCGAGGCTCGTCGCACATTGTGCACGTACCAACACTGCCCTGCAGGCCTACGTAATTGTAGTCATAGTCACTCCGATGGCACACCTGCTTGTACAATTCTTTTAAATCACGGCCGAGGCTAGTCTCACACTGTGGCACGTACCAAGACTGTCCTTCAGACCTGTGTAATTGTAGTCATAGTCACACCGCGTGCACGCCTATTTGTACAATTCTCCTAAATCATGGCCGAGGCTCATCGCACACTGTGGCACAAACCAAGACTGTCCGCACGCCTACGTAATTGTAGTCATAGTCACTCCGCTTGCACACTTATTTGTAATAATCTCGTAAATCATGGCCGAGGCTCGTCGCACATTGTGCACGTCCCAACACTGCCCTGCAGGCCTACGTAAATGTAGTCATAGTCACTCCGATGGCACACCTGCTTGTACAATTCTTCTAAATCACGGCCGAGGCTAGTCTCACACTGTGACACGTACCAAGACTGTCCTGCAGACCTGCGTAATTGTAGTCATAGTCACACCGCGTGCACGCCTATTTGTACAATTCTCCTAAATCATGGCCGAGGCGCATTGCTAACTGTACACAAACCAAGAGTGTCCTGCACGCCTACATAATTGTAGTCATAGTCACTCCGCTTGCACACTTATTTGTAATAATCTCGTAAATCATGGCCGAGGCTCGTCGCACATTGTGCACGTACCAACACTGCCCTGCAGGCCTACGTAATTGTAGTCATAGTCACTCCGATGGCACACCTGCTTGTACAATTCTTTTAAATCACGGCCGAGGCTAGTCTCACACTGTGGCACGTACCAAGACTGTCCTGCAGACCTGTGTAATTGTAGTCATAGTCACACTGCGTGCACGCCTATTTGTACAATTCTCCTAAATCATGGCCGAGGCGCATTGCTAACTGTACACAAACCAACACTGTCCTGCACGCCTACGTAATTGTAGTCATAGTCACTCCGCTAGCACACTTATTTGTAATATTCTCGTAAATCATGGCCGAGGCTCGTCGCACATTGTGCACGTACCAACACTGCCCTGCAGGCCTACGTAATTGTAGTCATAGTCACTCCGATGGCACACCTGCTTGTACAATTCTTTTAAATCACGGCCGAGGCTAGTCTCACACTGTGGCACGTACCAAGACTGTCCTGCAGACCTGCGTTATTGTAGTCATAGTCGCACCGCGTGCACGCCTATTTGTACAATTCTCCTAAATCATGGCCGAGGCTTATCGCACACTGTGGCACAAACCAAGACTGTCCTGCACGCCTACGTAATTGTAGTCATAGTCACTCCGCTTGCACACTTATTTGTAATATTCTCGTAAATCATGGCCGAGGCTCGTCGCACATTGTGCACGTACCAACACTGCCCTGCAGGCCTACGTAATTGTAGTCATAGTCACTCCGATGGCACACCTGCTTGTACAATTCTTCTAAATCACGGCCGAGGCTAGTCTCACACTGTGGCACGTACCAAGACTGTCCTGCAGACCTGCGTAATTGTAGTCATAGTCGCACCGCGTGCACGCCTATTTGTACAATTCTCCTAAATCATGGCCGAGGCGCATTGCTAACTGTACACAAACCAAGACTGTCCTGCACGCCTACATAATTGTAGTCATAGTCACTCCGCTCGCACACTTATTTGTAATAATCTCGTAAATCATGGCCGAGGCTCGTCGCACATTGTGCACGTACCAACACTGCCCTGCAGGCCTACGTAATTGTAGTCATAGTCACTCCGATGGCACACCTGCTTGTACAATTCCTTTAAATCACGGCCGAGGCTAGTCTCACACTGTGGCACGTACCAAGACTGTCCTGCAGACCTGCGTAATTGTAGTCATAGTCACACCGCGTGCACGCCTATTTGTACAATTCTCCTAAATCATGGCCGAGGCTCATCGCACACTGTGGCACAAACCAAGACTGTCCTGCACGCCTACATAATTGTAGTCATAGTCACTCCGCTTGCACACTTATTTGTAATAATCTCGTAAATCATGGCCGAGGCTCGTCGCACATTGTGCACGTACCAACACTGCCCTGCAGGCCTACGTAATTGTAGTCATAGTCACTCCGATGGCACACCTGCTTGTACAATTCTTCTAAATCACGGCCGAGGCTAGTCTCACACTGTGGCACGTACCAAGACTGTCCTGCAGACCTGCGTAATTGTAGTCATAGTCACACCGCGTGCACGCCTATTTGTACAATTCTCCTAAATCATGGCCGAGGCTCATCGCACACTGTGGCACAAACCAAGACTGTCCTGCACGCCTACGTAATTGTAGTCATAGTCACTCCGCTTGCACACTTATTTGTAATAATCTCGTAAATCATGGCCGAGGCTCGTCGCACATTGTGCACGTACCAACACTGCCCTGCAGGCCTACGTAATTGTAGTCATAGTCACTCCGATGGCACACCTGCTTGTACAATTCTTCTAAATCACGGCCGAGGCTAGTCTCACACTGTAACACGTACCAAGACTGTCCTGCAGACCTGTGTAATTGTAGTCATAGTCACACCGCGTGCACGCCTATTTGTACAATTCTCCTAAATCATGGCCGAGGCTCATCGCACACTGTGGCACAAACCAAGACTGTCCTGCACGCCTACGTAATTGTAGTCATAGTCACTCCGCTTGCACACTTATTTGTAATAATCTCGTAAATCATGGCCGAGGCTTGTTGCACATTGTGCCCGTACCAACACTGCCCTGCAGGCCTACGTAATTGTAGTCATAGTCACTCGGATGGCACACCTGCTTGTACAATTCTTCTAAATCACGGCCGAGGCTAGTCTCACACTGCTGCACGTACCAAGACTGTCCTGCAGACCTGCGTAATTGTAGTCATAGTCGCACCGCGTGCACGCCTATTTGTACAATTCTCCTAAATCATGGCCGAGGCGCTTTGTAACTGTACACAAACCAAGACTGTCCTGCACGCCTACATAATTGTAGTCATAGTCACTCCGCTTGCACACTTATTTGTAATAATCTCGTAAATCATGGCCGAGGCTCGTCGCACATTGTGCACGTACCAACACTGCCCTGCAGGCCTACGTAATTGTAGTCATAGTCACTCCGATGGCACACCTGCTTGTACAATTCTTCTAAATCACGGCCGAGGCTAGTCTCACACTGTGGCACATACACAGACTGTCCTGCAGACCTGCGTAATTGTAGTCATAGTCGCACCGCGTGCACGCCTATTTGTACAATTCTCCTAAATCATGGCCGAGGCGCATTGCTAACTGTACACAAACCAAGAGTGTCCTGCACGCCTACATATTTGTAGTCATAGTCACTCCGCTTGCACACTTATTTGTAATAATCTCGTAAATCATGGCCGAGGCTCGTCGCACATTGTGCACGTACCAACACTGCCCTGCAGGCCTACGTAATTGTAGTCATAGTCACTCCGATGGCACACCTGCTTGTACAATTCTTCTAAATCACGGCCGAGGCTAGTCTCACACTGTGGCACGTACCAAGACTGTCCTGCAGACCTGCGTAATTGTAGTCATAGTCACACCGCGTGCACGCCTATTTGTACAATTCTCCTAAATCATGGCCGAGGCTCATCGCACACTGTGGCACAAACCAAGACTGTCCTGCACGCCTACGTAATTGTAGTCATAGTCACTCCGCTTGCACACTTATTTGTAATAATCTCGTAAATCATGGCCGAGGCTCGTCGCACATTGTGCACGTACCAACACTGCCCTTCAGGCCTACGTAATTGTAGTCATAGTCACTCCGATGGCACACCTGCTTGTACAATTCTTCTAAATCACGGCCGAGGCTAGTCTCACACTGTGACACGTACCAAGACTGTCCTACAGACCTGTGTAATTGTAGTCATAGTCACACCGCGTGCACGCCTATTTGTACAATTCTCCTAAATCATGGCCGAGGCTCATCGCACACTGTGGCACAAACCAAGACTGTCCTGCACGCCTACGTAATTGTAGTCATAGTCACTCCGCTTGCACACTTATTTGTAATAATCTCGTAAATCATGGCCGAGGCTCGTCGCACATTCTGCACGTACCAACACTGCCCTGCAGGCCTACGTAATTGTAGTCATAGTCACTCCGATGGCACACCTGCTTGTACAATTCTTCTAAATCACGGCCGAGGCTAGTCTCACACTGTGGAACGTACCAAGACTGTCCTGCAGACCTGCGTAATTGTAGTCATAGTCGCACCGCGTGCACGCCTATTTGTACAATTCTCCTAAATCATGGCCGAGGCGCATTGCTAACTGTACACAAACCAAGACTGTCCTGCACGCCTACATAATTGTAGTCATAGTCACTCCGCTTGCACACTTATTTGTAATAATCTCGTAAATCATGGCCGAGGCTCGTCGCACATTGTGCACGTACCAACACTGCCCTGCAGGCCTACGTAATTGTAGTCATAGTCACTCCGATGGCACACCTGCTTGTACAATTCTTCTAAATCACGGCCGAGGCTAGTCTCACACTGTGGCACATACCAAGACTGTCCTGCAGACCTGCGTAATTGTAGTCATAGTCGCACCGCGTGCACGCCTATTTGTACAATTCTCCTAAATCATGGCCGAGGCGCATTGCTAACTGTAAACAAACCAAGAGTGTCCTGCACGCCTACATAATTGTAGTCATTGTCACTCCGCTTGCACACTTATTTGTAATAATCTCGTAAATCATGGCCGAGGCTCGTCGCACATTGTGCACGTACCAACACTGCCCTGCAGGCCTACGTAATTGTAGTCATAGTCACTCCGATGGCACACCTGCTTGTACAATTCTTTTAAATCACGGCCGAGGCTAGTCTCACACTGTGGCACGTACCAAGACTGTCCTGCAGACCTGTGTAATTGTAGTCATAGTCACACCGCGTGCACGCCTATTTGTACAATTTTCCTAAATCATGGCCGAGGCTCATCGCACACTGTGGCACAAACCAAGACTGTCCTGCACGCCTACATAATTGTAGTCATAGTCACTCCGCTTGCACACTTATTTGTAATAATCTCGTAAATCATGGCCGAGGCTCGCCGCACATTGTGCACGTACCAACACTGCCCTGCAGGCCTACGTAATTGTAGTCATAGTCACTCCGATGGCACACCTGCTTGTACAATTCTTCTAAATCACGGCCGAGGCTAGTCTCACACTGTGGCACGTACCAAGACTGTCCTGCAGACCTGCGTAATTGTAGTCATAGTCACACCGCGTGCACGCCAATTTGTACAATTCTCCTAAATCATGGCCGAGGCTCATCGCACACTGTGGCACAAACCAAGACTGTCCTGCACGCCTACGTAATTGTAGTCATAGTCACTCCGCTTGCACACTTATTTGTAATAATCTCGTAAATCATGGCCGAGGCTCGTCGCACATTGTGCACGTACCAACACTGCCCTGCAGGCCTACGTAATTGTAGTCATAGTCACTCCGATGGCACACCTGCTTGTACAATTCTAAATCACGGCCGAGGCTAGTCTCACACTGTGACACGTACCAAGACTGTCCTGCAGACCTGCGTAATTGTAGTCATAGTCGCACCGCGTGCACGCCTATTTGTACAATTCTCCTAAATCATGGCCGAGGCTTATCGCACACTGTGGCACAAACAAAGACTGTCCTGCACGCCTACGTAATTGTAGTCATAGTCACTCCGCTTGAACACCTATTTGTAATAATCTCGTAAATCAAGGCCGAGGCTCGTCGCACATTGTGCACGTACCAACACTGCCCTGCAGGCCTACGTAATTGTAGTCATAGTCACTCCGATGGCACACCTGCTTGTACAATTCTTTTAAATCACGGCCGAGGCTAGTCTCACACTGTGGCACGTACCAAGACTGTCCTGCAGACCTGCGTAATTATAGTCATAGTCGCACCGCGTGCACGCCTTTTTGTACAATTCTCCTAAATCATGGCCGAGGCTTATCGCACACTGTGGCACAAACCAAGACTGTCCTGCACGCCTACGTAATTGTAGTCATAGTCACTCCGCTTGCACACTTATTTGTAATAATCTCGTAAATCATGGCCGAGGCTCGTCGCACATTGTGCACGTACCAACACTGCCCTGCAGGCCGACGTAATTGTAGTCATAGTCACTCCGATGGCACACCTGCTTGTACAATTCTTCTAAATCACGGCCGAGGCTAGTCTCACACTGTGACACGTACCAAGACTGTCCTGCAGACCTGTGTAATTGTAGTCATAGTCACACCGCGTGCACGCCTATTTGTACAATTCTCCTAAATCATGGCCGAGGCTCATCGCACACTGTGGCACAAACCAAGACTGTCCTGCACGCCTACGTAATTGTAGTCATAGTCACTCCGCTTGCACACTTATTTGTAATAATCTCGTAAATCATGGCCGAGGCTCGTCGCACATTGTGCACGTACCAACACTGCCCTGCAGGCCTACGTAATTGTAGCCATAGTCACTCCGATGGCACACCTGCTTGTACAATTCTTCTAAATCACGGCCGAGGCTAGTCTCACACTGTGGCACGTACCAAGACTGTCCTGCAGACCTGCGTAATTGTAGTCATAGTCGCACCGCGTGCACGCCTATTTGTACAATTCTCCTAAATCATGGCCGAGGCGCATTGCTAACTGTACACAAACCAAGACTGTCCTGCACGCCTACATAATTGTAGTCATAGTCACTCCGCTTGCACACTTATTTGTAATAATCTCGTAAATCATGGCCGAGGCTCGTCGCACATTGTGCACGTACCAACACTGCCCTGCAGGCCTACGTAATTGTAGTCATTGTCACTCCGATGGCACACCTGCTTGTACAATTCTTCTAAATCACGGCCGAGGCTAGTCTCACACTGTGGCACATACCAAGACTGTCCTGCAGACCTGCGTAATTGTAGTCATAGTCGCACCGCGTGCACGCCTATTTGTACAATTCTCCTAAATCATGGCCGAGGCGCATTGCTAACTGTACACAAACCAAGAGTGTCCTGTACGCCTACATAATTGTAGTCATAGTCACTCCGCTTGCACACTTATTTGTAATAATCTCGTAAATCATGGCCGAGGCTCGTCGCACATTGTGCACGTACCAACACTGCCCTGCAGGCCTACGTAATTGTAGTCATAGTCACTCCGATGGCACACCTGCTTGTACAATTCTTTTAAATCACTGCCGAGGCTAGTCTCACACTGTGGCGCGTACCAAGACTGTCCAGCAGACCTGTGTAATTGTAGTCATAGTCACACCGCGTGCACGCCTATTTGTACAATTCTCCTAAATAATGGCCGAGGCTCATCGCACACTGTGGCACAAACCAAGACTGTCCTGCACGCCTACATAATTGTAGTCATAGTCACTCCGCTTGCACACTTATTTGTAATAATCTCGTAAATCATGGCCGAGGCTCGTCGCACATTGTGCACGTACCAACACTGCCATGCAGGCCTACGTAATTGTAGTCATAGTCACTCCGATGGCACACCTGCTTGTACAATTCTTCTAAATCACGGCCGAGGCTAGTCTCACACTGTGACACGTACCAAGACTGTCCTGCAGACCTGCGTAATTGTAGTCATAGTCGCACCGCGTGCACGCCTATTTGTACAATTCTCCTAAATCATGGCCGAGGCTTATCGCACACTGTGGCACAAACCAAGACTGTCCTGCACGCCTACGTAATTGTAGTCATAGTCACTCCGCTAGCACACTTATTTGTAATATTCTCGTAAATCATGGCCGAGGCTCGTCGCACATTGTGCACGTACCAACACTGCCCTGCAGGCCTACGTAATTGTAGTCATAGTCACTCCGATGGCACACCTGCTTGTACAATTCTTTTAAATCACGGCCGAGGCTAGTCTCACACTGTGGCACGTACCAAGACTGTCCTTCAGACCTGTGTAATTGTAGTCATAGTCACACCGCGTGCACGCCTATTTGTACAATTCTCCTAAATCATGGCCGAGGCTTATCGCACACTGTGGCACAAACCAAGACTGTCCTGCACGCCTACGTAATTGTAGTCATAGTCACTCCGCTTGCACACTTATTTGTAATAATCTCGTAAATCATGGCCGAGGCTCGTCGCACATTGTGCACGTACCAACACTGCCCTGCAGGCCTACGTAATTGTAGTCATAGTCACTCCGATGGCACACCTGCTTGTACAATTCTTCTAAATCACGGCCGAGGCTAGTCTCACACTGTGACACGTACCAAGACTGTCCTGCAGACCTGTGTAATTGTAGTCATAGTCGCACCGCGTGCACGCCTATTTGTACAATTCTCCTAAATCATGGCCGAGGCTCATCGCACACTGTGGCACAAACCAAGACTGTCCTGCACGCCTACGTAATTGTAGTCATAGTCACTCCGCTTGCACACTTATTTGTAATAATCTCGTAAATCATGGCCGAGGCTCGTCGCACATTGTGCACGTACCAACACTGCCCTGCAGGCCTACGTAATTGTAGTCATAGTCACTCCGATGGCACACCTGCTTGTACAATTCTTCTAAATCATGGCCGAGGCTAGTCTCACACTGTGGCACATACCAAGACTGTCCTGCAGACCTGCGTAATTGTAGTCATAGTCGCACCGCGTGCACGCCTATTTGTACAATTCTCCTAAATCATGGCCGAGGCGCATTGCTAACTGTACACAAACCAAGAGTGTCCTGCACGCCTACATAATTGTAGTCATAGTCACTCCGCTTGCACACTTATTTGTAATAATCTCGTAAATCATGGCCGAGGCTCGTCGCACATTGTGCACGTACCAACACTGCCCTGCAGGCCTACGTAATTGTAGTCATAGTCACTCCGATGGCACACCTGCTTGTACAATTCTTTTAAATCACGGCCGAGGCTAGTCTCACACTGTGGCACGTACCAAGACTGTCCTGCAGACCTGTGTAATTGTAGTCATAGTCACACTGCGTGCACGCCTATTTGTACAATTCTCCTAAATCATGGCCGAGGCGCATTGCTAACTGTACACAAACCAAGACTGTCCTGCACGCCTACGTAATTGTAGTCATAGTCACTCCGCTAGCACACTTATTTGTAATATTCTCGTAAATCATGGCCGAGGCTCGTCGCACATTGTGCACGTACCAACACTGCCCTGCAGGCCTACGTAATTGTAGTCATAGTCACTCCGATGGCACACCTGCTTGTACAATTATTTTAAATCACTGCCGAGGCTAGTCTCACACTGTGGCACGTACCAAGACTGTCCTTCAGACCTGTGTAATTGTAGTCATAGTCACACCGCGTGCACGCCTATTTGTACAATTCTCCTAAATCATGGCCGAGGCTTATCGCACACTGTGGCACAAACCAAGACTGTCCTGCACGCCTACGTAATTGTAGTCATAGTCACTCCGCTAGCACACTTATTTGTAATATTCTCGTAAATCATGGCCGAGGCTCGTCGCACATTGTGCACGTACCAACACTGCCCTGCAGGCCTACGTAATTGTAGTCATAGTCACTCCGATGGCACACCTGCTTGTACAATTCTTTTAAATCACGGCCGAGGCTAGTCTCACACTGTGGCATGTACCAAGACTGTCCTTCAGACCTGTGTAATTGTAGTCATAGTCACACCGCGTGCACGCCTATGTGTACAATTCTCCTAAATCATGGCCAAGGCTTATCGCACACTGTGGCACAAACCAAGACTGTCCTGCACGCCTACGTAATTGTAGTCATAGTCACTCCGCTTGCACACTTATTTGTAATAATCTCGTAAATCATGGCCGAGGCTCGTCGCACATTGTGCACGTACCAACACTGCCCTGCAGGCCTACGTAATTGTAGTCATGGTCACTCCGATGGCACACCTGCTTGTACAATTCTTTTAAATCACTGCCGAGGCTAGTCTCACACTGTGGCACGTACCAAGACTGTCCAGCAGACCTGTGTAATTATAGTCATAGTCACACCGCGTGCACGCCTATTTGTACAATTCTCCTAAATAATGGCCCAGGCTCATCGCACACTGTGGCACAAACCAAGACTGTCCTGCACGTCTACATATTTGTAGTCATAGTCACTCCGCTTGCACACTTATTTGTAATAATCTCGTAAATCATGGCCGAGGCTCGTCGCACATTGTGCACGTACCAACACTGCCATGCAGGCCTACGTAATTGTAGTCATAGTCACTCCGATGGCACACCTGCTTGTACAATTCTTCTAAATCACGGCCGAGGCTAGTCTCACACTGTGACACGTACCAAGACTGTCCTGCAGACCTGCGTAATTGTAGTCATAGTCGCACCGCGTGCACGCCTATTTGTACAATTCTCCTAAATCATGGCCGAGGCTTATCGCACACTGTGGCACAAACCAAGACTGTCCTGCACGCCTACGTAATTGTAGTCATAGTCACTCCGCTAGCACACTTATTTGTAATATTCTCGTAAATCATGGCCGAGGCTCGTCGCACATTGTGCACGTACCAACACTGCCCTGCAGGCCTACGTAATTGTAGTCATAGTCACTCCGATGGCACACCTGCTTGTACAATTCTTTTAAATCACGGCCGAGGCTAGTCTCACACTGTGGCACGTACCAAGACTGTCCTTCAGACCTGTGTAATTGTAGTCATAGTCGCACCGCGTGCACGCCTATTTGTACAATTCTCCTAAATCATGGCCGAGGCGCATTGCTAACTGTACACAAACCAAGAGTGTCCTGCACGCCTACATAATTGTAGTCATAGTCACTCCGCTTGCACACTTATTTGTAATAATCTCGTAAATCATGGCCGAGGCTCGTCGCACATTGTGCACGTACCAACACTGCCCTGCAGGCCTACGTAATTGTAGTCATAGTCACTCCGATGGCACACCTGCTTGTACAATTCTTTTAAATCACGGCAGAGGCTAGTCTCACACTGTGGCACGTACCAAGACTGTCCTGCAGACCTGTGTAATTGTAGTCATAGTCACACTGCGTGCACGCCTATTTGTACAATTCTCCTAAATCATGGCCGAGGCTCATCGCACACTGTGGCACAAACCAAGACTGTCCTGCACGCCTACATAATTGTAGTCATAGTCACTCCGCTTGCACACTTATTTGTAATAATCTCGTAAATCATGGCCGAGGCTCGTCGCACATTGTGCACGTACCAACACTGCCCTGCAGGCCTACGTAATTGTAGTCATAGTCACTCCGATGGCACACCTGCTTGTACAATTCTTCTAAATCACGGCCGAGGCTAGTCTCACACTGTGGCACGTACCAAGACTGTCCCGCAGACCTGCGTAATTGTAGTCATAGTCACACCGCGTGCACGCCTTTTTGTACAATTCTCCTAAATCATGGCCGAGGCTCATCGCACACTGTGGCACAAACCAAGACTGTCCTGCACGCCTACGTAATTGTAGTCATAGTCACTCCGCTTGCACACTTATTTGTAATAATCTCGTAAATCATGGCCGAGGCTCGTCGCACATTGTGCACGTACCAACACTGCCCTGCAGGCCTACGTAATTGTAGTCATAGTCACTCCGATGGCACACCTGCTTGTACAATTCTTCTAAATCACGGCCGAGGCTAGTCTCACACTGTGACACGTACCAAGACTGTCCTGCAGACCTGCGTAATTGTAGTCATAGTCGCACCGCGTGCACGCCTATTTGTACAATTCTCCTAAATCATGGCCGAGGCTTATCGCACACTGTGGCACAAACCAAGACTGTCCTGCACGCCTACGTAATTGTAGTCATAGTCACTCTGCTAGCACACTTATTTGTAATATTCTCGTAAATCATGGCCGAGGCTCGTCGCACATTGTGCACGTACCAACACTGCCCTGCAGGCCTACGTAATTGTAGTCATAGTCACTCCGATGGCACACCTGCTTGTACAATTCTTTTAAATCACGGCCGAGGCTAGTCTCACACTGTGGCACGTACCAAGACTGTCCTTCAGACCTGTGTTATTGTAGTCATAGTCACACCGCGTGCACGCCTATTTGTACAATTCTCCTAAATCATGGCCGAGGCTCATCGCACACTGTGGCACAAACCAAGACTGTCCGCACGCCTACGTAATTGTAGTCATAGTCACTCCGCTTGCACACTTATTTGTAATAATCTCGTAAATCATGGCCGAGGCTCGTCGCACATTGTGCACGTCCCAACACTGCCCTGCAGGCCTACGTAAATGTAGTCATAGTCACTCCGATGGCACACCTGCTTGTACAATTCTTCTAAATCACGGCCGAGGCTAGTCTCACACTGTGACACGTACCAAGACTGTCCTGCAGACCTGCGTAATTGTAGTCATAGTCACACCGCGTGCACGCCTATGTGTACAATTCTCCTAAATCATGGCCAAGGCTTATCGCACACTGTGGCACAAACCAAGACTGTCCTGCACGCCTACGTAATTGTAGTCATAGTCACTCCGCTTGCACACTTATTTGTAATAATCTCGTAAATCATGGCCGAGGCTCGTCGCACATTGTGCACGTACCAACACTGCCCTGCAGGCCTACGTAATTGTAGTCATGGTCACTCCGATGGCACACCTGCTTGTACAATTCTTTTAAATCACTGCCGAGGCTAGTCTCACACTGTGGCACGTACCAAGACTGTCCAGCAGACCTGTGTAATTGTAGTCATAGTCACACCGCGTGCACGCCTATTTGTACAATTCTCCTAAATAATGGCCGAGGCTCATCGCACACTGTGGCACAAACCAAGACTGTCCTGCACGCCTACATAATTGTAGTCATAGTCACTCCGCTTGCACACTTATTTGTAATATTCTCGTAAATCATGGCCGAGGCTCGTCGCACATTGTGCACGTACCAACACTGCCCTGCAGGCCTACGTAATTGTAGTCATAGTCACTCCGATGGCACACCTGCTTGTACAATTCTTTTAAATCACGGCCGAGGCTAGTCTCACACTGTGGCACGTACCAAGACTGTCCTTCAGACCTGTGTAATTGTAGTCATAGTCACACCGCGTGCACGCCTATTTGTACAATTCTCCTAAATCATGGCCGAGGCTCATCGCACACTGTGGCAAAAACCAAGACTGTCCGCACGCCTACGTAATTGTAGTCATAGTCACTCCGCTTGCACACTTATTTGTAATAATCTCGTAAATCATGGCCGAGGCTCGTCGCACATTGTGCACGTCCCAACACTGCCCTGCAGGCCTACGTAAATGTAGTCATAGTCACTCCGATGGCACACCTGCTTGTACAATTCTTCTAAATCACGGCCGAGGCTAGTCTCACACTGTGACACGTACCAAGACTGTCCTGCAGACCTGCGTAATTGTAGTCATAGTCACACCGCGTGCACGCCTATTTGTACAATTCTCCTAAATCATGGCCGAGGCGCATTGCTAACTGTACACAAACCAAGAGTGTCCTGCACGCCTACATAATTGTAGTCATAGTCACTCCGCTTGCACACTTATTTGTAATAATCTCGTAAATCATGGCCGAGGCTCGTCGCACATTGTGCACGTACCAACACTGCCCTGCAGGCCTACGTAATTGTAGTCATAGTCACTCCGATGGCACACCTGCTTGTACAATTCTTTTAAATCACGGCCGAGGCTAGTCTCACACTGTGGCACGTACCAAGACTGTCCTGCAGACCTGTGTAATTGTAGTCATAGTCACACTGCGTGCACGCCTATTTGTACAATTCTCCTAAATCATGGCCGAGGCGCATTGCTAACTGTACACAAACCAAGACTGTCCTGCACGCCTACGTAATTGTAGTCATAGTCACTCCGCTAGCACACTTATTTGTAATATTCTCGTAAATCATGGCCGAGGCTCGTCGCACATTGTGCACGTACCAACACTGCCCTGCAGGCCTACGTAATTGTAGTCATAGTCACTCCGATGGCACACCTGCTTGTACAATTCTTTTAAATCACTGCCGAGGCTAGTCTCACACTGTGGCACGTACCAAGACTGTCCTTCAGACCTGTGTAATTGTAGTCATAGTCACACCGCGTGCACGCCTATTTGTACAATTCTCCTAAATCATGGCCGAGGCTTATCGCACACTGTGGCACAAACCAAGACTGTCCTGCACGCCTACGTAATTGTAGTCATAGTCACTCCGCTAGCACACTTATTTGTAATATTCTCGTAAATCATGGCCGAGGCTCGTCGCACATTGTGCACGTACCAACACTGCCCTGCAGGCCTACGTAATTGTAGTCATAGTCACTCCGATGGCACACCTGCTTGTACAATTCTTCTAAATCACGGCCGAGGCTAGTCTCACACTGTGGCACATACCAAGACTGTCCTGCAGACCTGCGTAATTGTAGTCATAGTCGCACCGCGTGCACGCCTATTTGTACAATTCTCCTAAATCATGGCCGAGGCGCATTGCTAACTGTACACAAACCAAGAGTGTCCTGCACGCCTACATATTTGTAGTCATAGTCACTCCGCTTGCACACTTATTTGTAATAATCTCGTAAATCATGGCCGAGGCTCGTCGCACATTGTGCACGTACCAACACTGCCCTGCAGGCCTACGTAATTGTAGTCATAGTCACTCCGATGGCACACCTGCTTGTACAATTCTTCTAAATCACGGCCGAGGCTAGTCTCACACTGTGGCACGTACCAAGACTGTCCTGCAGACCTGCGTAATTGTAGTCATAGTCACACCGCGTGCACGCCTATTTGTACAATTCTATTAAATCATGGCCGAGGCTCATCGCACACTGTGGCACAAACCAAGACTGTCCTGCACGCCTACGTAATTGTAGTCATAGTCACTCCGCTTGCACACTTATTTGTAATAATCTCGTAAATCATGGCCGAGGCTCGTCGCACATTCTGCACGTACCAACACTGCCCTGCAGGCCTACGTAATTGTAGTCATAGTCACTCCGATGGCACACCTGCTTGTACAATTCTTCTAAATCACGGCCGAGGCTAGTCTCACAGTGTGGAACGTACCAAGACTGTCCTGCAGACCTGCGTAATTGTAGTCATAGTCGCACCGCGTGCACGCCTATTTGTACAATTCTCCTAAATCATGGCCGAGGCGCATTGCTAACTGTACACAAACCAAGACTGTCCTGCACGCCTACATAATTGTAGTCATAGTCACTCCGCTTGCACACTTATTTGTAATAATCTCGTAAATCATGGCCGAGGCTCGTCGCACATTGTGCACGTACCAACACTGCCCTGCAGGCCTACGTAATTGTAGTCATAGTCACTCCGATGGCACACCTGCTTGTACAATTCTTCTAAATCACGGCCGAGGCTAGTCTCACACTGTGGCACATACCAAGACTGTCCTGCAGACCTGCGTAATTGTAGTCATAGTCGCACCGCGTGCACGCCTATTTGTACAATTCTCCTAAATCATGGCCGAGGCGCATTGCTAACTGTAAACAAACCAAGAGTGTCCTGCACGCCTACGTAATTGTAGTCATAGTCACTCCGCTTGCACACTTATTTGTAATAATCTCGTAAATCATGGCCGAGGCTCGTCGCACATTGTGCACGTACCAACACTGCCCTGCAGGCCTACGTAATTGTAGTCATAGTCACTCCGATGGCACACCTGCTTGTACAATTCTTCTAAATCACGGCCGAGGCTAGTCTCACACTGTGACACGTACCAAGACTGTCCTGCAGACCTGCGTAATTGTAGTCATAGTCGCACCACGTGCACGCCTATTTGTACAATTCTCCTAAATCATGGCCGAGGCTTATCGCACACTGTGGCACAAACCAAGACTGTCCTGCACGCCTACGTAATTGTAGTCATAGTCACTCCGCTTGCACACTTATTTGTAATAATCTCGTAAATCATGGCCGAGGCTCGTCGCACATTGTGCACGTACCAACACTGCCCTGCAGGCCTA